>NC_134357.1:204695175-205048509 GCF_048569485.1 Anomaloglossus baeobatrachus | reverse complement strand
TTTTTGCAGCGATTACAGCTGCAAGTCACTTTGGGGTATGTCTCTATCAGTTTTGCACATCAAGAGACTGAAATTCTTGCACATTCTTATTTGCAAACAGTTCGAGCTGAGTGAGGTTGGATGGAGAGCGTTTGTGAACAGCAGTTTTCAGCTCTTTCCACAGATTCTCGATTGGTTTCAGGTCTGGACTTTGACTTGGCCATTCTAACACCTGGATACGTTTATTTGTGAACCATTCCATTGTAGATTTTGCTTTGTTTGGGATCATTGTCTTGTTGGAAGACAAATCTCCGTCCCAGTCTCAGGTCTTTTGCAGACTCCAACAGGTTTTCTTCAAGAATGGTCCTGTATTTGGCTCCATCCATCCTCCCATCAATTTTATTCCTGTCCCTGCTGAAGAAAAGCAGGCCCAAACCATAATGCTGCCACCAGCATGTTTGACAGTGGGGTTGGTGTCTTCAGGGTGATGAGCTATGTTGCTTTTACGCCAAACATATCGTTTGGCAATGTGCCCAAATAGTTCGATTTTGGGTTCAGCTAACCAGAGCACCTACTTCCACATGTTTGGTGTATCTCCGAGGTGGCTTGTGGCAAACTTTAAACAACACTTTTTATGGATATCTTTGAGAAATGGCTTTCTTCTTTCCACTTTTCCATAAAGGCCAGATTTGTGCAGTGAACGACTGATTGTTATCCTACGGACAGACTATCCCACCTCAGCTGTAGATCTCTGCAGTTCATGCAGAGTGATTATGGGCCTCTTGGCTGCATCTCTGATCAGTCTTCTCCTTGTTTGAGATGAAAGTTTGGATGGATGGCCGGGTATTGGTAGATTTGCAGTGGTATGATACTCCTTCCATTTCAATTTGATCGCTTGCACAGTGCTCCTTGGGATGTTTAAAGTTTTGGAAATCTTTTTGTAACCAAATCCGGCTTTAAACTTCTCCACAACAGTATCACGGACCTGCCTGTTGTGTTCCTTGGTCTTCATGATGCTATCTGCGCTTTAAACAGAACATTGAGACTATCTCAGAGCAGGTGCATTTATACAGAGACATCATTACACACAGGTGGCTTATATTTATCATGATCAGTCATTTTAGGACAACATTTGATCATTCAGAGATCCTCGAACTTCTGGAGTGAGTTTTTCTGCATTGAAAGTAAAGGGGCCAAATAATATTGCACGCCCCAATTTTCAGTTTATTCTTTTTTACAAAAGTTAAAATAAGCAATAAATATCGTTCACCTTCACAATTGTGTCCCACTTGTTGTTGATTCTTCACCATAAAATTTAAATTTTTATCTTTTATGTTTGAAGCCTGAAATGTGGGAAAAGGTTAAAAAATTCAAGGGCGCCGAATACTTTCGCAAGGCACTGTACTTTCACTTACAGATTTGTGATGTGCGGTGTCTCATAGACGCCTGACATCACTAACCTAGGGCTTAGTGGCAGCTATGGGCTGCCATTAACCCTTATTACCCCGATTGCCATTGCACCAGGGTAATCCGGAAGAGCTGGCTCCAGCGCCAGAATTGGCGCATCTTATGGATGCGCCTCTTCTGGGGCGGATGTGGGATGCTATTCTTAGGCTGGAAAGGGACAAATAACGATGGCCCTTCCCACCCTAATAAAATTAGCCCTCAATTGTCTGTTCTTCCTTGGCTGTATTCGAAAAATGTGTGTGTGTGTGTGTGTGTGTATATAATTATTTAATTATTTTTTTTTTTAAAATAAATCAAGTAATTTAAAAAAAGAAAAGTGTTGGATACCCTCTATTTTTCATAACCAGCCAAGGTCTAGCAGACAGCTGAGGGTTGCAGCCTGCAGCTACTGCTGTTCCTGTGCTGGATTTGAAAAATGGGGGGGAACCCCACATCATTTTTTATTTTTTTTTTTTTTATCCCCCAAAAATTAAAAAAACAGCAATCCAAGCTATCGCTCTGTGAAGCTACTCTATCTGTTCTTTCTTATTATCCATCTAGCTATTATTTCTATATTTTTTTTCTATCTATCATCTGTTCTAGCTATCTAGCCATTATCCTATCCTATAATATTTTGTTTCTCCTTTAAAAAACGCAATAACAAAAATGCACCTACATTACAAGCGTTTTCTTTTTTTTTTTTTCTTTTCCATTTCCAGGCTCTCTGTGACAAGGTGCAGTTTTGGTTGCAGTTTGAGTGCAGAAGAAACTGTAGCATGCGCATGTAACCTAAAACTTTAGACACAATGCTGGAAATCTGTCTAACCCCATACTAGTTTAGACTTAATGGAGCTGTGGTAGGATTTACCTTTGTACTTTTCCAATAGTTGCCTATGTGGCATCATTATACATGGTTTGCTGTCTAAATTCTTGGTCGTTGCATGTTGCCTCCTATTTCTGACATTGTTTAGTCCATTGTTGGGTTAACCTTGATTCTCCTTTTGAAAACTGAGCTCCTTTGTCATGGAAAGCTCATAGTTCCTGTCATTCATTAATATGTCCCTGTCTTTGATCATTTCAATGAAGTCTGTTTCCTCTTTTTTCCTTAGATTTTGTTTTATGACGTGGATTTACTGTGTTCCAGCTGTTCCTTTTTGATGTGTGCCCTTCTGCTGGGTTTTTGCTCTGAAGATGGATGTGTGTAAACTTTTGCCAAATACAATCTAGGATACTTTTGGTTATGGGCTTGTTGATTGCTGTGGTGCACGGATGACCTCTATAGGCAGCACCTGACTTCTGGATACACTTTATTAACCATGGTAAAACTTGCAAACCCTCTTTATACGGAGTGGATTTTGGAAGCTATACAAAAGGTTAAACGGCAAAAGCAACGTCCATCAGAGGAACGGATTTGTCATGCTGTGTGTGTTTCTCATGGGCTTGATAGAAGATGTGTCCTTGAGCAGTTGGAGCTCGGAGTTCAGGATGGGTCAGTGCTAAAAGTTCTTAACAAAGGGGTGGCTTCTTACAAGGACCCAGAAAACACTGGACGCCTTACAACCCCCCCACCTAGTCATTTGCCTAAACCAAACAAGGGACATTGGACAGCAAGTGCAGACCTGCGGAGTGTGGATTGGAATAAACTCCTTCATAGGGCGATTGAAGGACTGCAGGAGTCTAATGGATCATCACTGAAGAATATTGAGAAGTATTTGCGCGGCCAGAATGATTTGACTGGAATTGTTTTGAACCCTATATTCCAAAGACGATTGCGTCTTGCCGCAAAAAGGGCAGTTAACAATGGAAGACTGCTAAAAGATGGTCCACAGTATAGGATTAACTATGGAGGTCTGGGTGGAAAAGGTTCTTCTAGATATTGCGGTTCTTCCACCTCCTTGCTACCCTCAGTTAGTCTTCTCCCTCATGAAAAAGACCAGGTAAGTGGACTGGTAAAATTTTTCTTTCCACCTTTTGTAACAATGCTGTCACTGGGTGGTCTCAGGCAACAACGTGATGCCTTCTGAGTCCATGTTGTTTGCTTTAGGATGATACTAACTCTATGAAGTGTTCTATGTCTAGCTGTTTAATATTTTTATGATTGTTGTATGAAATAAATGTGCTGGCCTGCAATCACATATGAATCATGTAGCTGATGCAGCATTTTTCCTATGTTAAGCGTAACACTTGTTAAAGGGGTGGTCCTTCTTGACAGCTAAATTGCCCATCATAAAATAAAAAAACCTATTGTTACCCTCCAGAACAGTGCTACTCCTCCCATGCCAACGCTGCCTCACAGGCATGTGACCACTGCAGCCGATCAGCAGTCTTTACCATACCTCCCAACCGTCCCGGATATAGCGGGACAATCCCGATTTTATACGTCAGTCCCGTTCTCATGCCCGGGAAGCTCTCTGTCCCGCAGTGCAGTGAGACGCAGCTGCCACGCCCCCGCACTCTGCCGACCATGCCCCCTCCGGATGCCTGCCACACTCTCTGGATGCCTTCCTGGGCATCTATACTGCTGGCCACGCCCATTTGCGGTCGTCCACGCCCCCTATCTATGCTGGACACACACTCCTCGGATGCTCTCCTTGTCCCCTCCTGCTGCTCTCGAAGCTGGCCACGCCCCCTCTGCCTGCCCCCTCTACCCAGGATGCTGCTCACATGTGACCGACTCATCTGCACAGCGGCTGCTTCAAAACCGTCAGATCTGCAACTGAGTTAAGTGCACCAGCAGCAGGGAGAGTGCAGTGTGCCTGCAGCAGGGAGAGAGCAGTGTGCCTGCAGCAGGGAGAGAGCAGTGTGCCTGCAGGAGGGAGAGAGCAGTGTGCTTGCAGGAGGGAGAGAGCAGTGTGCTTGCAGGAGGGAGAGAGCAGTGTGCTTGCAGGAGGGAGAGAGCAGTGTGCCTGCAGGAGGGAGAGAGCAGTGTGCCTGCAGGAGGGAGAGAGCAGTGTGCCTGCAGGAGGGAGAGAGCAGTGTGCTTGCAGGAGGGGAGAGCAGGGGAGAGTCCAGGACTTGTCTTCTCAGGTCCCCCCTGTGCCTGCAATATTAAAAGCAGACAAACAGGGGACTCAGAGAAAGCAGGCAGAGGAGCTCTCAGGCTCTGGTGCTGCAATGCTGCCAGCCTGTGCCCTCAGCGCCCGCCAGCCTGTGCCCTCAGTGTCCCTCACCCCCCCCAGTGCTGCCAACCTGTGCCCTCAGGGCCCCCCAGTGCTGCCAACCTGTGCCCTCAGGGCCCCCCAGTGCTGCCAGCTTGTGCCCTCAGTGCCCCCCAGTGCTGCAAGCCTGTGCCCTCAGCGCCCCGCCAGCCTGTGCCCTCGGCGCCCCACCAGCCTGTGCCCCAAGTGCTACTAGCCTGTGCCCTCAGCGCCCCGCCAGCCTGTGCCCTCCGCAGTGCTGCCAGCATGTGCCCTCAGTGCCCCCCGCAGTGCTGCCAGTTTATACCTTAAGCACCCTCCAGTGCTGCCAGCTTGGGCCTTCAGCGTCTTCCACCACTGCCAGTATGTATGCCCCACAGGCCACCACTGTCAATATGTAGGCTCCACAGGCCCCAGTAATGTGTATGTATAGGAAATCATTGCAATGCAGGCAATTCGTTCCACAACTTGTTAAATGTCCCATCCTGGTCCCCTGTTGTGCCATTCCACACATGCACAAACTCACACAAACACACACACAAGCACGCACATATTATATGCTCACCTTAACTTCCGTTCCATCGCCGGCCTGCTGGGACTTGCTGTTCGCTAGCATGGGCTGTGTATCGGGTGCCATGACGACGAGGGAAGAACTTCCGCACCCAGAGCTCTGACGTCAAAGGCAGCAGCCTCTGATTGGTCAGCGCGCTGCGTTTGAGTAGCGTCTGACAACGGAAGTTCCTGTTTCATCGCCGATGGTTACCGATACACAGCGTGGAGCGGCGAACTACAGGACCCAGGAGGCTGGCGATGGAACGGAAGGTACACATGTTATACTCACCTTACCTTCTGTTCCATTGCCGGCCTCCTGGGTCTTGTAGTTCGCCGCAAGGATTCCTTCCTCGTCGCGATGCATCGGCGAACTACAACTATGTGCGCACGTTGCGTTTTTTTCCCGCGTTAACGCTGCGTTTTGAACTGCAGCATTTCAGTGCCAAATTGCATGTGTTCTGCTCCCCCAGCAAAGTCTATGGGAAGTCCGAAAATTCAATGCGCACGCTGCATTTGTAAGCGCAACGTTTTGGATGCCAAAAATCGCTGTGGAAAAAAAAGCAGCATGTCACTTCTTTTGTGCGTTGTAGCTGCGTTCTCCTCATTGAAAAATCATGATGTGGGTCAAAACGCAACCAAAATGCACTTGGACTGTATTTTTGTTGCGTTCCGCATGCTTTTTTGACAAAAAAAAACGCAGGTCTTTTCAGTCTCTCTCTGTCAATGTCGGTCGGTTGGTCTCTTTTTCTCTGTCAGTTGGTCGCTCTGTCTGTCACTCTGTCTGTCACTCTCTGTTTGTCGGTCGGTCTGTCTCTCTGTCGGTCAGTCTCTTCCCCTCTCTCATACTCGCCGATCACAGGCGAGGCGCTGCACGGCTGTCACACTGCTCTGGCGGCTTTTCCTCTTTTGAAAATGCCAGCCGCTCATTATTCCATCTCATATTCCCTGCTTTCCCTGCCCACCGGCGCCTAAGATTGGTTGCAGTTTGACACACCCCCACACTAAGTGACAGCTGTGTCGCTGTAACCAATCACAGCCACCGGTGGGCGGGTCTATCATACAGTAAAATAAATAAATAATCTTAAAAAAACTGTCCTCCCCTCCCCCCCCCCCCCAATTTTGCTTCCAGCCGGGGTAAAGCCACAAGGCTGAAGGCTGGTATTCTCAGGATGGGGAGCTCCACATTATGGGGAGCCTCCCAGCCTAACAATATCAGCCAGCAGCCGCCCGGAATTGCCGCATCCATTAGATGCGACAGTCCTGGGACTCTACCCGAATTGCCATGGTGTGGTGGCAATCGGGGTAATAAGGCATTAATGGCAGCCCATAGCTGCCACTAAGTCCTAGGTTAATCATGGCAGGCGTCTCCCCGAGATATCTACCATGATTAACCTGTAAGTTAAAGAAAATAAACACATACACCCAAAAATCCTTTATTTGGAATAAAAGACAAAAAAAAAACCCCTCTTTCACTATTTTATTAAATCCCCAAACACCCCTCCAGGTCCGACGGAATCCACATGAGGTCCCGCGACGCATCCAGCCCTGCTACATGAAGCGGACAGGAGCGGCCACAGACCACGATTGCTCTCTGTCAGCTCCACGCAGCAACTGAAGTGAGCCGCACGATCAGCGATGACATCACTCAGGTTACCCGCGGCCACTGCTGGATCCTCCAACTGTGACAGCAAGTCACCCGAGTGACTGAAGTGAGCTGCGCGATCAGCGATGACATCACAGGTGAGTTGCGGTCTCAGGTGGAGGACTCCAGCTGGCTGCGGGTAACCTGAGTGACTGCACCGCTGATGGCGCTCCTCACTTAAGTCACTCAGGGGATTTGCGGTCACCGGTGCGTCCTTCAAGGGTGACCGCTAACCAGGACGCGATACACAGACAGAGCCGCGGGATGACAATGAAGTCGGGTGAAGTTCATCTGAGTTCATTCTCATCTCGCAACTCTGTCTGTGTCTGCTGTCAGCGGGCATATAACAGCGCTGAATTGACTGGGGAACGCACTGTCAAAAATGCATCCAAAACGCATGAGTTTTGAGTGCTTTTTTTATTTATTTATTTTTTTTTTTAATTTTTACAAACGCAGTGTTTACATTTGTCCAGTCTGCCAGAGGGTGTGTTCTTTTCCGCACTGCACAGAACGCAACGTGCGCACATACCAAGCTGAGGTCACACTGGCATATCACATGTGATGCGATATGCTAATGACCCTCGGCTCCTGCTGTGCTGTGAGCGTGAGCCATTACACTGTGATCTGATACTGCCATCGGATCACAGCTGAGGAGGAGAGGGAGGGATTAAGGATCTCAGGCGTTCAGTTGGGATGAGCCCTGGGCTATGCTGTCTTTCTAAAGGCGACTGGATCAGCGGACGAGAGCACCCACTGACCCCCGTGTCTCCACAGGAGAGCACCCACTGACCCCCGTGTCTCCACAGTAGAGCACCCACTGACCCCCGTGTCTCCACAGGAGAGCACCCACTGACCCCCGTGTCTCCACAGGAGAGCACCCACTGACCCCCGTGTCTCCACAGGAGAGCACCCACTGACCCCCGTGTCTCCACAGGAGAGCACCCACTGACCCCCGTGTCTCCACAGGAGAGCACCCACTGACCCCCGTGTCTCCACAGGAGAGCACCCACTGACCCCCGTGTCTCCACAGGAGAGCACCCACTGACCCCCGTGTCTCCACAGGAGAGCACCCACTGACCCCCGTGTCTCCACAGGAGAGCACCCACTGACCCCCGTGTCTCCACAGGAGAGCACCCACTGACCCCCGTGTCTCCACAGGAGAGCACCCACTGACCCCCGTGTCTCCACAGGAGAGCACCCACTGACCCCCGTGTCTCCACAGGAGAGCACCCACTGACCCCCGTGTCTCCACAGGAGAGCACCCACTGACCCCCGTGTCTCCACAGGAGAGCACCCACTGACCCCCGTGTCTCCACAGGAGAGCACCCACTGACCCCCGTGTCTCCACAGGAGAGCACCCACTGACCCCCGTGTCTCCACAGGAGAGCACCCACTGTCCCCCGTGTCTCCACAGGAGAGCACCCACTGTCCCCCGTGTCTCCACAGGAGAGCACCCACTGTCCCCCGTGTCTCCACAGGAGAGCACCCACTGTCCCCCGTGTCTCCACAGGAGAGCACCCACTGTCCCCCGTGTCTCCACAATTGGAACAATCAGAACAGTAAGTTGCCTGTATTCACTAATTCCTCCCATTAACCAAAAGCACAGTATTATTAGATATTTTATCTAATAGAGCGGCTCTGTCATGAAGTCTGCAGTTTTGTACATGGGGCAGATTTTAAGGGGACAGATCTGCCAACAGAATTTTGTGGTTTAAAATATTCTAGATTAAAAGTAACACGGCCAAGTTTGCATTTATATTTTAATTTACTACTGAGAAATAAATCTATGTACCATATTTTTCGTTTTATGAGGCGCACCGGATTATAAGACGCACCCCAAATTTAGAGCTAAAAAAAGGTAAAAAAAATGGGGTCCGTCTTATAATCCGGTGTTCTCTTACCGGAGGGGGCCAGCAGTGGTGGTGAAGCGGGACCACAGGAGGCAGAGGTTTTGCTGGCAGCCACGGCGGGTTAGTAGCGTCAGCCGCAGCGGGTCCGTGGTGACAGCGGCGTCCGTGGTGGGAGCCGCGGCGGCTCCGTGGCAGCGGGTGACAGGTGGAGCAGGCCGGTGAAGTAAGTGTCTCAGTGTGTCCGCGGTCCCACTTCAAATGATGGCGCCTGGAGCTGTGCATGCGCAGATGGAGCGCTCATCCAAGAGATCCATGTGCGCACGCGCTGACTCCCGGCGCCATCATTTGAAACTGGGACCGCGGACACACTGGGATACCAGCCGCACGCACGGAGAGCCAGCCGGCATCAACGGGCACCCGGCTGCCCGCCCGCCCGCCTGCACGTACAGAGAGGCAGCTGGCACCGACGGGTAACCGGCTGCCCGCACGCACAGAGAGGCAGCCTGCACCGACGGGCACCCGGCTGCCCGAACGCACGTACAGAGATGCAGCCGGCACCTACGGGCACCCGGCTGCCCGCCCGCATGCACATCCGCCCGCCCGCATGCACAGAAAGGCAGCCAGCACCAACGGGCACCCGGCTGCCTGCACGCAGCCACAGGCACCCCGCCACCAGAACGCACCCGGTCGCCGCACAAACGGCACCCCGGTAAGCTGTATTCAGATCTTAAGATGCACCCCTCATTTTCCTCCCAAATTTTTGGGAGGAAAAGTGCGTCTTATAATCCGAAAAATACGGTATATTTTTTAATTATTGTTTCTAAAACAATGATTGTCATTGCTGACTGGGTGTGGTAAGAGGCGTGGCCTAAAATATTGCCGCGGCGTGCTCTGCGCGCCGCAAACTTTCCCTCTTTCCGTTCTTTAAAAGTTGGGAGGTATGGTCTTTACTACTCTCTCTCAAAGCGGACTTCCACTCTGAAATGCTGCAGTCAAGTAGTGCCCACAGCAATCATGTGACCTAAAAATGTCACGTGATTATTGAGCGACACAATGCTCTTCTGGGAGGCAAGTGTGTGTGTGTGTGTGTGTGTGTGTGTGTGTGTGTGTGTGTGTGTGTGTGTGTATATGTATATATAATTTTTTCTTTTTTTTTTATTTTATGACGGGCAATTTACTGGACAACTCCTCTTAAGCAAATAGAAGAATCTTTTAAAGATGTTTGTGCATTTATAATACTTTATTACTGTGTTGTGAACACTCTGCCACATTGCCATCAGTCTCTGCTCCTAATGGGGCTAACAAGCTCATACCTTGAATGAAGTAAAAATAAAACATAAACGTCATTCGATTTTTTTTTTTTCTTTTTTCCCTCACGTTGGCAGTGCTTTATTAATTTAAAGGGGTTGTTCGCTTTTAGGACAACCCCATGTCATTCCCCGTGTTTGCCCCCATTAAAATAAAAAAAACCTATACTTTTCTCCTGTCCTGGTGCCATTCCAGCGGTCTTGGCACTCGCTGTCTTGAGGCTCACATGAGGTTGCTACGTCACACAAGCCCTGCTCCCAATCACTGCCAGCTTCCCTCTCCCCATCTTTGGATGTATAGGTAATTAACAGCAAGTGAGTGGCGAGCCACAGCTCACTTCCTATCGATTTACTTATGTGTCTGAAAGCGGGGACAGGGAAGTTGATGCTGATTGGACTAAGGCTCGCGTGACGTAGCCACTAAATGTGAGTCTCAGGAAAGCGAGTGCTAAGACCGCTAAAAGGGCACCTGCGCAGGAGGTAAATATAAGCTTTTGTATCTTTTAAAGCACCAATTCAGGGTTATTTTTACTGCTGGAGTGGTGCTTTAAATGTAAGTCCTCTACCACCCTTCTTATGTTCACCCTTTGGCTTCATCCTTTTTGGCGCTACTCTGGCCCCATGGCACCATCTTTTGACTAGAAGGTGTGACTGGCTGGAAGTCAAAAGTTACGTCACAAATAAAGATGCGTGAATAGTGAATAATTTCTATTGTGTATTTGTACCAAATTACAAACCTAATGGGAAACTCAAAGTTCTGGAGGACCTAGGAAGTAGACATGGAGGGCTGTAAAAATACTGCAATGGATGGAAAAGTTCTGAAACTGAATGGGAACAGCATGGAGAAAATAACTGCTGGTTTCTGGGAATAATGTTGTCTGAGTATTACGGAGATTATGACAGGAGAATTTATACTTACAGCTTCCCCCATGGCTGTCGCACTGCTTCCTGATCCGATCATTAAAGGTTGTGGAGTGTAAAAATAAATTGGAAAAAATGTTACGGGTCACCTGTATTTTGATACCAAGTGCAGATAAAGCAGACAGCTACAGGCTACAGCCCCCAGAGTTGTCTCTGCTGTGTATCAAAATACGAAGGACCCCATGTATTTTTTTTCTTTAATTCTTTAAATAAACAATTTAAAAAAAAAAAAAAAAAAAGTTGTGAGGTCCCCTTCTGTTTTCATAGCCAGCCAAGATAAAGCGGACAGCTGGAGACTGGTATTTTCAGGCTGGGGAAGCCCATGGTTATTGGAGCCCCCAGCCTAAAAATAGTACCCCACAGCCGCCCTAGAATTCTCACATTTAATGGGTGTGCCAATTCCGGCACTTTATTACCCGACTCATCCCGTAGCCCTGGAGCGGTCATAATCGGGTAATGTAAGGGTCAATAACAGCTATGAATTGTCAAAAACTCACAGCTGTCGTCAAGCCTGAGGTTAGTGATGGGGAAGGGTTTATGAAACACACCCTTCCATTACCCTGTAAGTCAAAAGAAATAAATGCAGAGAAAATTCCTTTTTATTTAATAAAAAAAAAAAGAAAACCCCACCCTCTTTCTCCAATTTATTAAGCCCCCAAAATATTCCCGGTCCAGCGTAATCCACAGACACGACGTTTCACTACATTAGAAAACGTGACCTCGCACTACGGTGTAAGGGACTCCCTGATGGAGCCGCAGCTGTGACGTCAGGAAGTTCACCTGATGTAACAGCTGACTGTTCACACGGTACCCCAGCTGTGGCCTCAGGTGAACTGACCTGAGATGAACTAATGGAACTCAGTGACCACATCTTAGGTGATTTCATTGAACTCCAATGCCGTTTTAGAATATGTGCACACATTGAGTATTTGGATGCATACGTTTCTGCACCAAATTGGTAGCTCCTGGCAAAAAAAACACAACAAAACTGCATCAAAATGCATGTGGTATTGGTGCAGTTTTTTGCCAGTCAATGAAGATTTGATGCAGAAATGTCTGCAACCAAATACTCAATGTCAGCAACACATAATCCACTAATCCGGCATTGAACTTAATGACTTTCCCCTGAGGTCACTAGTTCCGAAGCTGTGACCTCAGGTGTCCTGACCTGAGGGGAACTCGTTGAACTCCATGACCTCACCTCAGGTGAAGTCATTGCCTAATCTGGCATTGCGTTCAATGTGCTGCTCACATTGAGTATGTGGTTGTATACATAAAGTTGAAACCAGAAGTTTACATACACTATCTAAAAAGACTCATATTCATATATTCTCTATCTCTCTCATTATTCTGGCATTTGGCAAATGTAAATAATTTATGGTAATCCTAATTGACCTAAAACGGGAGAGGTTTATTCTGATTTGATGTCGGATAGTGAGAAAAACATGCATGTGTGTCTTTTTTTGATCGTGTGTTAACTTCTGGTTTCACCTGTATCTGCATCTCCTGGCAAAACAAACTGCACAGATACCGCATGTGTTTTAATGCAGTTTCAGTACGTTTTTTTTGCCAGGATCTGCAGATTTGATGCAGAAATGTCTCAATGTGCGCAAATCGCCTAATTTGGTAATCTGGCAACGGTTTTTAAAATTGTATTTAATTTAAAAAAAAAAAACACGCATGGGGTTCATCGTGTTTTGATACACAGCCAAGTAGAAGAACACAGCTGTGGGCTGCAGCCTGTAGCAGTTTGCTTTATCTGCGCTGGGTATCAAAATATGGGGGACCCCACGCGTTTCTTTTTCCAATTATTTATTTATTTATTTTTAAACTCCTTTCCAGGGACCCAGACAGCTAGTGTGAGGGCAACGAATCACAGACACTGGTACAGATGGTGGGCAGGGGAAGCAGTGCATATTCATGAACTTTAATGATCGAACCCAGAAGCAGTGTGACAACTGCAGGGAAACTCTGTATTATGCTCCTGCTTTTAATGACTGTTTGTTTGGTTTGTTTTTTGTTTTTTTTACTCCCAATTACAGTAATTGGCAAAGATCCCTGTGTTGGGCAAGTAATCCCTGCTTATTTAGTGCCTGAAACTCAGGTGCCAAACATTTGGGTGAATGTACTCGAAACTCAAGAGGCGAGGAGCAAAATACTCAGAGTAACTGATATTGCGAATACCTTAATATTTGTGAGAGTAATGAATAGTGCAGAGTATATTCACCCATCACAAGTCACAAGCGTTCAATGCAACTCTGAGAGCCAAAACAAGGCTTTCAGAGTTGCATCAATTTGTGAATTTAGGCGCAGTTTTTGAAACGCTGGAGCTGCTATCAGGTTACAAATTGAGAGCGCTGCTGGCAACATATGAAGACTGCAACAGGTGAGTATTAGACGATGGCAGGACACTTAAATTTAATTCACTACTCCAGCGGTGAAATAAAATCAACATTGGAGTGGTGTTTCAATAAATATATATTATTATTATAATGTTTGATTTCACGAGGCTTCAGGGATGTGGTTTATAGAGCAAGAGGAACAAAGCTATTACATTTTATGTATTTAATTTGGTAATTTTATTGTATTAATTAGGTAACCCTATTCTTCATGCAAAATGAGGTCTTAAAGGGACCCTGTCAAGTGCAATATGCACTCAGAACCAAAAGCAGTTCTGGGTACATATTGCTAACCCCTGCCTAACTGCCCATGTATCTAGTAGCATCGATAAAGAGATCTTTAGAAAAAGTATTTCTACAGTGCTGACCAAAAGTATTGGCACCCCTGCAATTCTGTCAGATAATACTCAGTTTCTTCTTGAAAATGATTGCAATCACAAATGCTTTGGTATTATCTTCATTTAATTTGTGTTCAATGAAAAAAAAATAATACATTTTGTCATAAAGCCAAATTGGATATAATTCCACACCAAACATAAAGGGGGTGGACAAAAGTATTGGCACTGTTTTGAAAAATCATGTGATGCGTCTCTAGTTTGTGTAACTAACAGCACCTGTAACTTACCTGTGGCACCTAACAGGTGTTGGCAAGAACTAAATCACACTTGCAGCCAGTTGACATGGATTAAAGTTGACTCAACCTGTGTCCTTGTGTGTACCACATTGAGCATGGAGAAAAGAAAGAAGACTAAAGAACTGTCTGAGGACTTGAGAATCCAAATTGTGAGGAAGCATGAGCAATCTCAAGGCTACAAGTCCATCTCCAAAGACCTGAAAGTTCCTGTGTCTACGGTGCGCAGTGTCATCAAGAAGTTTAAAGTCCATGGCACTGTGGCTAACCTCCCTAGATGTAAAAGGAAAAGAAAAATTGATGAGAGATTTCAACGCAAGATTGTGCGGATGGTGGATAAAGAACCTCGACTAACATCCAAACAAGTTCAAGCTGCCCTGCAGTCCGAGGGTACAACAGTGTCATCTCGTACTATCCGTCGGAGTCTGAATGAAAAGGGACTGTATGGTAGGATACCCAGGAAGACCCCACTTCTTACTCCGAGACATAAAAAAGCCAGGCTGGAATTTGCCAAAACTTACCTGAGAGAGCCTAAAATGTTTTGGAAGAATGTTCTCTGGTCAGATGAGACAAAAGTAGAGCTTTTTGGAAAAAGCCATCAACATAGTTTACAGGGGAAAAAAAAGAGGCATTCAAAGAAAAGAACACTGTCCCTATAGTCAAACATGGCAGAGGTTCCCTGATGTTTTGGGGTTGCTTTGCTGCTTCTGGCACTGGACTGCTTGACCGTGTGCATGGCATTATGAAGTCTGAAGACTACCAACAAATTTTGCAGCATAATGTAGGGCCCAGTGTGAGAAAGCTGGGTCTTCCTCAGAGGTCATGGGTCTTCCAGCAGGACAATGACCCAAAACACACTTCAAAAAGCATTAGAAAATGGTTTGATAGAAAGCACTGGAGACTACTAAAGTGGCCAGCAATGAGTCCAGACCTGAATCCCATAGAACACCTGTGGAGAGATCTCAAAATTGCAGTTTGGAGAAGGCACCCTTAAAATCTCAGGGACCTGGAGCAGTTTGACAAAGAACAATGGTCTAAAATTCCAGCAGAACATTGTAAGAAACTCATTGATGGTTACCGGAAGCGGCTGTTCGTAGTTATTTTGGCTACAGGTTGTGCAACCAAGTATTGGGCTAAAGGTGCCAATACTTTTGTCTGGCCCATTTTTGGAGTTGTGTGTGAAATGATCAATGATTTGATTTTTGTTTCATTGTTTTTTGTGTTTTTTAATTGAAGACAAATTAAATGAAGATAATAATACCAAAGAATTTGTGATTGCAATAATTTTCAAGAAGAAACTGAGTATTATCTGACAGAATTGCAGGGGTGCCAATACTTTTGGCCAGCACACTAAATATCTTTTATCTTATGCCAATAAGCGCGGGGACTAGTCCCAAAGGCGTTATATCCCCCGATTTTATTCCGCCCTGTTATGTTAGCATGCCCACAGGAGCATACTAACATGGTATTCAATTCAGCGTCACCAGCCGTGCCACGCGTACCTGTGTTCGCTGTGATCACTCGTCCCTGGCACTTCCAGTCATGTCCACTAGACCTCTCTGAAGCCTGGATGTGTACACCCGGCTTCATACTGCGCATGACCGGAAGTGCCCGGCATTCAGAAGCGCGGTCACAGCGAACACAGGTACACGCTGCACCGCTGGTGATGCTGAATTGAATAACCTATTAGTACGCCCCTGTGGGCATGCATGATAAGAGGGCGGACTAGTCAGGGAATATAACGCCCTTATGTCTCGTTCGCACGCTCATTGGCATAAGATTAAAGATCTTCAGAAATACTCTAAAGATCTCTATCTATGCTAGTTTATACAGGGATGGTTAGGCAGGGATTAGCAATATACACCCAGAACTGCTCGTGGTTCTGGATGCATATTGCACCTAACAGGCTCCCTTTAACACCTCCCTGGGATGCTAATCCTAACTGCTCCATGTAAATGGACTTGAGGCAACTTGCAGGAGATTCTTACAGCAATAATATCCTAAATGGATGTTAAAAAGTGTCAAAAGCATTGTTGCTTCACACGTCTATTCTGAAATATACACAGCAAAATGGAAGAAAAAAAATCAGCATTTTTTTTTAAATGTGAGCAGCATGATAATATTCTTCATACAATTGTACCCATGGCTGGATGGGGACTGAAATTCAGCCATTGCATTTGAAATTACACAGGCCCAAGTTGCCTCCCACCCTTTTTCATCAGATGGGGGGTCTCTACTATGAATATTATTTTCTGCCATTGGGGGAAATAGAATTGGGCTGCAAGACCAATAAAACCTCCTCTTCATGCTAAATAATATGATCATTTAATACCACCCCATAGTAAAGGTACCGTCACACTAAGCAACTTACCAGCGATCCCAACAACGATAGGGATCGCTGGTAAGTTGCTAGGAGGTTGCTGGTGAGATGTCACACTGCGACGCTCCAGCGATCCCACCAGCAACCTGACCTGGCAGGGATCGCTGGAGCGTGGCTACACGAGTTGCTGGTGAGCTCACCAGTGACCAGCCCCCAGCGCTGCGTGGAAGATGCTGCGCTTGGTAACTAAGGTAAATATCGGTAACCAACCCGATATTTACCTTGGTTACCACCGCACGGAGCTACACGTGCAGAGAGCAGGGAGCAGCGCACACTGAGCGCTGGCTCCCTGCTCTCCTAGTTACAGCACACATCAGGTTAATTACCCGATGTATGCTGCAGCTAAATGTGCACAGAGCAGGGAGCAGCGCACAATGCTTAGCGCTGGCTCCTTGCTCTCCTAGCTACAGCACACATCGGGTTAATTAACCCGATGTGTCCTGCAGCTACATGTGCACAGAGCAGGGAGCAGCGCACACCGCTTAGCGCTGGCTCCTTGCTCTCCTAGTTACAGCACACATCGGGTTAATTAACCCGATGTGTCCTGCAGCTAAATGTGCACAGAGCAGGGAGCAGCGCACAATGCTTAGTGCTGGCTCCTTGCTCTCCTAGTTACAGCACACATCGGGTTAATTAACCCGATGTGTCCTGCAGCTAGCTACATGTGCACAGAGCAGGAGCCGGCACTGACGGTGAGAGCGGAGGAGGCTGGTATCGAAGGTAAATATCGGGTAACCAAGGACAGGGCTTCTTGGTTACCCGATGTTTACAGTGGTTACCAGCCTCCGCAGAAGCCGGCTCCTGCTGCCTGCACATTTAGTTGTTGCTGTCTCGCTGTCACACACAGCGATCTGTGCTTCACAGCAGGACAGCAACAACTAAAAAATGGCCCATGACATTCAGCAACAACCAACGACCTCACAGCAGGGGCCAGGTTGTTGCTGGATGTCACACACAGCAACATCGCTAGCAACGTCACAAAAGTTGTTCGTTAGCAGCGATGTTGCTAGCGATGTTGCTTAGTGTGACGGGGCCTTAACGAATAATGTCAACATTACAGATCATTACCAAACGTGACTACCAACATTACAATCAATACTGCAATTTAAGGGACAAGCGCCACAAGACCATAACCACATATTACCAATCTCTCCACTAGTGATACCACCATAATGACCAAAACTAGAGGTGGGCGGACTCACGAAAACCTGGGACTGGCGGGACCCTGCTCTCTTTTAAGAAAAAAAATCCAGATCCACCCCCATATATGTCTATGGGTAACAGAATCCAGAGATTAAAAATGGTGGTAGAAAGGATAGAGGAATGGGAGCGCATGTGGTGGACTTAACATGGCTCCGGCATGGCTGTAGGCTGCTCCCAGGCCTCTCATTCACTGCCTGGGCCGCTGATTACAGTCAGACACGCCCCCCTTCCCGAGTGGCAGCATGTCAGTTGACTGCATTCAATCACATGCGCCAGGACAGCCGGTGGGCAGGGGAGCAGTGTAATTAAAGGAGCCCATACACTCAAGCATCTAGCATGAGCCTAGAATGTATGGGCTCATTCCAGGTTAATGGGTGTGGTGATGTTTCCTCTCATCCACCATAATCATGCAAGGCAGGGCTTCAACACCCCCCACTCCCCCTTTCTGGGGGTCTCACCTGCAGACACCCGCTTCTATTATAAACAGCTCCATGCCCATTTGGAGTTAGAAAAAGAATGTTTATTCTGGCTGGAAACATCGGACGACATTTTTGAACACACCCCTATCATGTGTTGAAATGACATTTTCCTGGCAGGAGCCCATACACTCTAGCATGTACTGTCAGTATCGTGGTATAAATAAAATAATTGGTGCAGGTTCTCCACGGTGTTCTGATACCCAGCACAGATAAAGTCCATGGCTACAACCCCAGCCCTGCGCTTATCTTGGCTGTGTATGAAAAGAAGAGGAACCGCTTTCGGCTTTTTTTTTTTTTTTTAAATAAATAAATAAAAAACACATACGGTTCCCCCCAATTTTGATACCCAACCAAGGTAAAGCCAGCTGGGGTCTGATATTCTCAGCCTCCAGAAGCCCGGACTTGTCGCATGCGTTAGATGTGACAAGCCTGGCACTTTGCCACTGCACCAGGGCATTCAGGAAGAGCTGGGTAATCTGGGTAATAAGGGGTTAATAACACCCCACAGCTGCTACTAAACCCTAGATTAACCCCTTAACGACCGCCGATACGCCTTTTAACGGCGACAAATTAGGGTACTTCTTCCTTTCTGCCGCTTTTTAACGGCGGTCGGAAAAAAGGGTCTAGCGCCCCCCAGAGTCAGAAAATTTCCGGGGTCTCAGCTGCCGGGGGTAGCTGAGACCCTGGAGATCATGATTCTGGCCGGTTTTTCCGGTCCCCGCTCACCTGATGACCGGTATACACCGTATACCGATGATCAGGTTACAGTAAATGACCGCGCCGGTAAAAAATGATTTATCTCCCATTTGGCATGATCAAACATGCCAAATGGGAGATAAATCTTTTTCCCGGTTCCCTCCGGTCCCCTCGGTATCCCCAAAGTGCCCCCCCGACCCCCAACCCCCTCCCGAAAATCCAAGATGGCCGCGCGCACCGGCGAGCACAGCAGCGCGCCGGCCGCATTTCCCCCTTTCCTATGGTTTCTGTCGCATGTGCCATAACACATGCGACAGAAACCTGCTCCCCAGGCCCTGCCGGGTCCCCACCTATCCCCCCGGTTTTCCCCGGTGTCCTACATACCTATCGGAGCGCTGATCCCCCGCGGCCCCCTCCTCCGGCTCCTTCACAGCAGACGCCGGTCACATGTGCCGAGCAGCTGACAGCTTCCTGTGTTCAGGACGCTGGCTGCTGCTGCTGCTCGGCACACTGCAGCTGTGACCCAGGGAGGGTGGGTGCAGATTCATTGCACCCACTCTCCTCAAATGGAGGGTCCTCACACCTAGAAAATGGGGAATACGTTCCCTGAACGTGTCCCCCATATTCTAGAAGGTCCAGAGTCGACGTGGGACGTCCAAATGGATTACAGCGGATTTTTTTTTTCTTTTCTTTTCAATAAATTGGTCAATCAGGGAATGTTTTTGGGGAGTGGTTTTTCAAATTTTTTTTGTTAATTTTTTTTATTACTGTTAATTAGTTATGTCGGGTATCTGATAGACGCCGTGACATAACTAATTGCTGGGCTTGATGCCAGATGACATTACACACCTGGTATCAACCCCATTTATTACCCCGTTTGCCAACGCACCAGGGCGCGGGATGAGCTGGGGCGAAGCGCCAGAATTGGCGCATCTAATGGATGCACCACTTCTGGGGCGGTTGCGGCCTGCTATTTTTAGGCTGGGAAGAGTCCAATAACCATGGCTCTTCCCATCCTGAGAATACCAGACCCCAGCTGTCAGCTTCACCTTGGCTGGTGATCTAATTTGGGGGGACCCCACGTTTGTTTTGTTTTTTTAATTATTTATTTATAAATAATTAAAAAAAAAAAAAAACAGCTTGGGGAGCCCTCCAAATTGATCACCAGCCAAGGTGAAGCTGTCAGCTGTGGTTTGCAGGCTACAGCTGTCTGCTTTACCCTAGCTGGCTATCAAAAATAGGGGGGACCCCACGTCATTTATTTTAATTTTATTTTTTTTCTTTTTGGGCTAAATACAAGGCTAGGCACCCTTTAGTGCCACATGAAAGGCACTAAAGTGCGCCAGCTTAGAATATGCAGGGGGGTGGGACGTTATATATGTTTGACATCTATCCATTCATCCACTGTAGCATTTTAGGCTGTGTGCCCACAATCAGGGTTTGCAGCGTTTTGGACGCAGAGTGTTTTCCCTGCGTCCATAACGCTGCGTTGTGCAGTAGAAGCACAGTTGAAGGATTTTTAGAAATCCCGTGCCCACTGTGCTTCTTTTCTCCGCAGCATAAACCAACCTGTGGCGCAGCTTCCCGAGCCTCAGCATGTCAATTTATGCTGCGGAGATGAGTGTGCTCTGCAGGTAGCATAGAGCTCCACAGCAGCCTGAACCCAAATCGTGGGCATGGGCAGCTGCGTTCTCCCGTGGACAACACTCACATCTCTGCAGGAAGGCTGACACTGTGTACTGGACGCCGTGTCGCTGGATCATGGCCACATAGCCTAAAAGAGAGAAATTAGTTGCTACAGCAACATTTTTGTGAAGTACCTGTGGATTCAAAATGCTTACTATACTTCTGAATAAAATCCTTGAGGGGTCCAATTTCCAAAATGGAGTCACTTGTGGGGGGTTTCTAATGTATAGGTACCCAAGAGGCCCTGCTAATGTGACATGGTGTGCGCAATTTATTTCAACTTTTCCAAAATTCAAATGGTGCTCCTTCCATTCCAAGCCCTCCCATATATCCAAACAGAGGTTTTTGGCCACATATGGGGTATCCCTGCGCTCACAAGAAATTGGATAACAACCTGTGGGGTCCACGTTTTTGTTGTTGCCTCTTGAAAAAGTGAGAAATGTGATGCTAAAGAAACATTTTTGTGAAAAAAATGAAAATTTTCAATATGGCAACCTAAGCTTATCAAATTCTAAAAATGAAGTATTCGTGGATTCAAAATGCTCAATATACACCTAGATAAAAGCCTTGAGGTTTCTTGATTCCAGAATGGGGTCACTTGTGGGGGGCCTCCACTGTTTAGGCACTTTAGGGGCTTTCCAAATGCGACATAGCGTCCACTAATTATTCCAGCCAAATGTTCAGTCAAATTGCACTCCTTCCCTTCCAAGACCTGCCGTGTGCCCAAACAGTTGATTTCCACCACATATAAGATATCACCAAACTCAAGAGAATTGAAGAATACATTTTATGGTGATTTTTTTCCTGTTACCCTTGTGAAAAAAAAGCTACCTGGTTGAAGTAACAATTTTGTGGTAAAATTTTATTTTTTTATTTTCATGGCTCAACGTTATAAACTTCTGTGAAGCACCTGGGGGTTCAGGGTACTCACCAAACATCTAGATAAATTCCTTGAGAGGCCTAGTTTCCAATATGGGGTCACTTGTGGTGTTTTTTTGCTGTTTACGTACCTTAGGGGTCCTCCAAATGCAACATGGTGCCCGCAATCTTTTTCAGCCAAATTTCCTTTCCAAAATTCAAACATTGCTCCTTTCGTTCCAAGCTCTCCCATTTGTCCAAACAAAGGTTTCAGACCACATGTGAGGTATCACCGCGCTCATAAAAAAGTGGGTAACAAACATTTGGGTCAAATTTTTGGAATTACCTCTTGAAAAAGTGAGAGAATTGATGCTAAAGCAACATTTTTGAGAAAAAAAATTACAATTTTCAATATGACAAAGTAACGTTATCAAAATCTGTGAAGTACCTGTGGGTCCAAAATGCTCAGTATACCCCTCGATAGAAGCCTTAAGGGGTCTAGTTTCCAAAATGGGGTCACTTGAGTGGGGTTCTTGCTGTTTAGGTACCTTAGGGGATCTGTAAAAGCAACATGGTGCCCGCAATCTGTTTCAGCCAACTTTGCTTTCCAAAATTCAAATATTGCTCCTTTCATTCCAAGCCCTCCCATTTACCCAAACAAAGGTTTCTGACCACATGTGGGGTATCAGCGCGCTCATAAGAAAGTGGGTAACAAAGTGTGAGGTCCAATTTTTGGTGTTACCTCTTGAAAAAGTAAGAAAATTAGTGCTAAAGTAACATTTTTAGGTAAAATGTTAATTTTTATTTTTTTTCATTCCACATTACTTTAGTTCCTGTGAAGCACCTGAAGGGTTAATAAACTTCTTGAATGTGGTTTTGAGTACCTTGAGGGGTGCAGGTTTTAGAATGGTGTCACTTTTGGGTATTTTCTGTCACCCAGGCCTCTCAAAGTCACATCAAATGGGATGTGGTCCCTAAAAAAATGGTTTTGTAAATTTTGTTGAAAAAATGGGAAATTGCTGATGAACTTTGAACCCTTCTAACTTCCTAACCCCAAAAAATTTTGTTTCAAAAATTGCGCTGATCTAAAGTAGACAAGTGGGAAATGTTATTTATTAACTATTTTGTGTGACATAACTCTCCGGTTTATGGGCATAAAAATTAAAAGTTTGAAACTTGCAAAATGTTTAATTTTTTTGTCAAATTTCAGATTTTTTCACAAATAAAATAAAAAAATATCATCCTAAATTTACCTCTAACATGAAGCCCAATATGTCACGAAAAAACAATCTCAGAATCACCGGGATCCATTGAAGCGTTCCAGAGTTATAACCTTATAAAGTGACACTGGTCAAAATTGCAAAAAATGGCCTGGGCATTAAGTACAAATCTGGCTTCGTCCTTAAGGGGTTAATGATGGCAGGCATCTGAGACATCCCCCATGATTAAGTAAACAAACACTAAAAATAATCCTTTACTTGGAATTAAATACTTAAACCCACCCTCTTACACTACTTTTATAAGCCCCAACACCCTGAGGTCTGACGTAATCCACACGAGGTCCCATGACGATTCCAGCTCTGCTACATCTGAATCTCACAGGGAGCGCCACAGAACAAGACTGCCTGCTGTGAGCTCCAGAGAATGAATGAGCCCCGATGAGCGATGGCTGCAGGCAGACGCCGTCACACAGGCTGGGGGCGCGTCTGACTGCAACCAGTCACAGAGGCCAGGCGGGCCGGTGAGTGGGGAAAGCTATGTATATGAAATGAGCGACCCAGGGAGGCCACAGGAACAGAGTACAACAGCGCAGGACCAGCATACAGCCGGGTTGGAGCTTGGGTAAGTATGAAGCAGTCGCTTCATTCTTATTTTCTTTATTTTTTCCTTTTATTTCTTTTTTTCTTGAGTGCCGGATCAAACACCCGGAATCCCGGGCCAGGGTCCAACACAGGGCAACTTTGAAACCACGCAGATCTGGACTTTTACCACCTCTACACAAACCATATAATATATAAGCAAAAGGCTCCAAAATAACATACATTTGGTAACGTGGGTATAGATTCTACCGAATCCCCACATGTGGCACAAACTCATCACTATGATATAGGAAAAAAGAACATTGAGTTTGTATAGTGCAAAAAGATACAAAATGTTTTATTCAGACACAAGGTGTCTCAGGCCCATCATATGTATAACACTAGGGATTCATGATATACAATACAAATTTAAAAAAAAAAAAGTAAGAGTGAGAAGATATCAACATACAATAGCTCCATATTGGACTATGCACATATTAAACATAGTATCACCGAATCCCATGTTACAAAATATACCCTACCCTTGATATTCATTGTAGGTTATCTACCAGCAACAATGGTGAAGTTAAATATGGAGGCCGGTCACTGGAGTATAACCTCAGACGTAACCTCATAACGCCCAATGTACGTTTCGATATATTGGTATTAAATCTTCATCAGGGGAGAGGCATCCTACTTGTCTTCCAATATACCGGGTTTAAATAGCAGCGGTAAAAAGTATCCGGAAGTCTCAGAATGGCGCTCGCGCTGACGCACCAGTGAAGTCCCGCGAGACATTAGCAATCACGTCATAGTCTCACATGCGCGGAAGCGAGGACGCGTAACCAACGCTCCCGCGCAGGCACGAGACTTCTAGACAGCGTCTGTCACAAGCAGGAAAAGTTCTGGAGTCAGCGAGTTCGCACAAAGACAGCCAGTAATACAGAATGATGTAAACAATGTAAAATAAAAAGATCCGTTATACAGATGATGATAAAGACTGTGCCACTATATGCAGTATTCATAATATATATCTTCTCCTTATGTTGTGATCTTTTGGTCAATGTTTATTCATCCTTTATTTTTTTTATGAACCTCAGTATTAGCGCACATTATTATTGCCTACGAATAGGAAAACAAATAAACCTAGTGTCATTAGAGGACCGAGGTGAACTTATAAAGGTTAAAACTAAAGGATGCAGATGAGGGAGAAAAACAGCACCACAAATTCAAACAGAGACCAATCATAAAAACCTTTTTTCAAAAAATACGTATACACATACACTTTATATGTATACTAATATTTATATGCACCACATTTTATATATATATATATATATATATATATATATATTATACGCTCACAAAAATGGAGCATAGCTTACAGACTCATTGAGTCCCCTAGGGACCAGGGTGTCCAGAGTCACTATCCATTTGGTCTCGCACTGTGCCAGGCGCTTTTTGAGGTCACCTAAAGTGCCTGGGTAGTGTTTTAAAGGGGTTATCCGGCTTATTTTGAGGTTTTTTCATTATTACCCTATTGGGCTACATTGCGGCAGGTAAGTAGATAGAGACCACTTACCTGCCCTGCTGTCAGCCCCTCTCCCCCGGCTCCGAGTGGTCATGTGACCGCTCCTGCCGCGATTTTGCTGCTTCCGGTCATTTCATGTCAACATGGGCAGGGCCATGTTGACATGCAAATCTGGAAACAGCATGTCGCCTCCCTGCTGGGCTGTACAGTGCGTGGAGTCCCCGCCCCCTTCCCTGCACCCTCCCACACATTCCCCCGCACCCTGTACTCTGCCCACAACCTCCCCCTGCACTTCTGTGGGGTCCGTGACCTGGGGGCGGGGCCTGCCTGCAGCTGCCGTGGTGTCAGCTCCAGCACCGGGCCCCCTGCTCAGGATCACACATTCAAATGTACCGGCATCACAGATCACAGATGTCGGTAAATTTGAAAGCGCTGATGAGCGGGAGTGCACCACTGCTTCTAATCACTGCCCCGCTGTCTGTGCGCTCTTCAGCACAGCGGTGACGTCACTACTGTGCTGATATGTGCAGAGCACAGACAGTGTGCGAACATGCAGGAGCGGCGGGGACCGAGGACGGGTGAGTATGTACTCCCTACATGTGTTCCCTATGGGGGCAGGGGGGGTCGGTGCAGAGCGCCGTGTGTGCGTGCAGAGCCTGATGTGTGTATGCGGTGCAGAGCCTGATGTGTGTATGCGGTGCAGAGCCTGATGTGTGTGTTTGCGGTGCAGAGCCCGATGTGTGTGTTTGCGGTGCAGAGCCCGATGTGGGGCTGTTATTTGCAATGCTGTAGTGATAATAGGTCAGTGCTGGGGCAGAATATACTGACCGGGAATGTGTGTGCAGGGGGCGGGCAGGGGGCGAGGTTGGACACTGGGGTGGGGCTGGACAGTGAGGCTGGGCGATGCCAGCTGTGACTGGGAGGTTTGGCACAGGAAGTGGTCAGTTTGCTTGTGCTGAATGTAAACAGAGAGCTGCAGAGAATAAAGGGTGAATTCAAGAGGAACAAAAGTTAGAAAACAAAAAATAACAATGTAGGGGTGTTTTATATGACAATACAGCACAGATTAGCTTAAACTCAAAAATTTTTGTTATGTTGGACAACCCCTTTTAAGCAAAGTGGGATCTATCTCCGATTTGGCTGCAGCAATGTCCCTCACATGCTCCCTGATCCAGATGCGGAGCTCACGGGAGTTGAGGCCCACATAGGTCAGGGGGCATGTACATGTAGCAAAATACACCACGTTTGTTGTGATGTATTGTTTAATATGGAAGTTCTTTTGTCCATCAGATGAATGAAAGGTGGTACTACGAAGGACATTGCTGCAAGCCTTCTGGATACTTTTTACCGCTGCTATTTGAACACGGTATATTGGGGGACACGAGTAGGATGCCTCTCCACTGATGAAGATTTAACAGCAATATATCGAAACATACATTGGGCGTTTATCTGAGGTTATACTCCAGTGACTGGCCTCCATATTTATCTTCACCATTATTGCTGGTAGATACCCTACCCTTTATATTCATTGTAGGTTATATTTTCTGAGGCCTAAAACACATTCCGCAAAAAAAAGTCCGTGTGACACGGTCCGTTTTTCGGGTCCGTGTTCCGTTTTTTTGGGGCGTTTCTCCGGTACGTATGGCATCCGTGTGATGGCGTATACGAGCCGTGTGTACGTGCAAAATGTTTGTGTGTAAAATGCCCGTGTATGTGTACGTGGAATGTCCGTGTGGAATGTCCGTTTGTGTGTTGCACAATGTCGTTGATACATGTCGGCTGACAGCAGACAGAGTTGCGCGATGAGAATCAACTCGGGTGAACTTCACCGGACTTCATTGTCATGCCGTGGCTCTGTCTGTGTGCCACGTACTGATTAGCGGTCACCTGTGAAGGATTCACCAGTGACCGCTAATCCCCCAAGTGACTGAAGTGAGCAGCCCTCTCTCATACTTACCGCTCCCCGATCACCAGCGCGGCGAGGAACAGCTGTGCAGAGAATACGCGGCAACAATTACTTTGAATATGCCGGTCGCTCATTAATCAATCTCGTATTCCATGCTTTCCCCACCCACAGACGCCTGTGATTGGTTGCAGTCAGACACCCCCCCCCACGCTGAGTGACAGGTGTCTCACTGCACCCAATCACAGCAGCCGGTGGGCGTGTCTATACTGTGCAGTAAAATAAATTAATAAATAATTAAATAAACCGGCGTGCGGTCCCCCCCCAATTTTATTACCAGCCAGATAAAGCCATACGGCTGAAGGCTGGTATTCTCAGGATGGGGAGCCCCACTTTATGGGGAGCCCCCCAGCCTAACAATATCAGTCAGCAGCTGCCCAGAATTGCCGCATACATTATATGCGACCGTTCTGGGACTGTACCCGGCTCTTCCCGATTTTGCCCTGGTGCGTTGGAAAATCGGGGTAATAAGGAGTTATTGGCAGCCCATAGCTGCCAATAAGTCCTAGATTAATCATGTCAGGCGTCTCCCCGAGATACCTTCCATGATTAATCTGTAAATTACAGTAAACACACACCCGAACAGTCTATTAGAAATAAGAAACACTAACAAATTGCCTTGTCCACCAATTTAATAAGCCCGAAAAAGCCCTCCATGTCTGGCGTACTCCAGGATGGTTCAGCGTCGCATCCAGCTCTGCTGCATGAAGGTGACCGGAGCTGCAGAAGACACCGCCGCTCCTGTCAGCTCCACGCAGCTAATGAAGGGAATAGCGCGATCAGCTTATTCAGCGTTGGCCGCGAGTAACGCTGAATACAGCTGATCGCGCTATTCCCTTCATTAGCTGCGTGGAGCTGACAGGAGCGGTGGTGTCTTCTGCAGCTCCGGTCACCTTCATGCAGCAGAGCTGGATGCGACGCTGGACCATCCTGGAGTACGCTGGACATGGAGGGCTTTTTCGGGCTTATTAAAATGGTGAACAAGGCAATTTGTTAGTGGGTTTTTTTTCTAATAAAGGATTGTTCGGTTGTGTGTGTTTACTGTAATTTACAGATTAATCATGAAAGGTATCTCGGGGAGACGCCTGACATGATTTAATCTAGGACTTATTGGCAGCTATGGGCTGCCAAAAACTCCTTTATTACCCCGATTTGCCAACGCACCAGGGCAAATCTGGAAGAGCCAGGTACAGTCCCAGAACGGTCGCATATAATGTATGCGGCAATTCTGGGCGGCTGATGACTGATATTGTTAGGCTGGGGGGCTCCCCATAACGTGGGGCTCCCCATCCTGAGAATACCAGCCTTCAGCTGTATGGCTTTATCTGGCTGGTATTAAAATTGGGGGGACCACACGCCGTTTTTTAAATGTATTTATTTTACTGCACAGTATAGACACGCCCACCGGCTGCTGTGATTGGGTGCAGTGAGACACCTGTCACTCAGCGTGGGGGGAGTGTCTGACTGCAACCAATCACAGGCGTCTGTGGGTGGGGAAAGCAGGGAATACGAGATTGATTAATGAGCGGCCGACATATTCAAAGGAATTGTTGCCGCGCATTCTCTGCACAGCTGTTCTTCGCCGCGCTGGTGATCGGGGAGCGATATGAGCCGGGGGAAGAAAAAAAACGAGCGCCAATGTAAGTATGACTGAGAATTATACTGAATTTAATTTAAAAAAAACAAAAAAGAACGCTAGTGTAAAAACGCACACGTACGAAACGTGCTGAACACGGACATACTCCGTGTGCGGTACGTGCAGGCACGGACCCATAGACTAAAGCGGGTCCGTGTCTGCGTGCTGCCGGCCAAAAACGGACATGTCGTCCGTGTAGAAAAGCGCACACACGTACTTACCACACGGTCACACGTTCTGTGTGATTTTACGTGTGTGTGCCATCTACCATTGGGGTCTCCGTGTGTACGTGCAAATACGTACCGCACACGTACAAATTAAACAGATGTGTGTTGCGGATCTAAATGGGATTCAGTGATACTATGTTTAATATGTGTATAGTCCAATATGGAGCTATTGTATGTTGATATCTTCTCACCTCTGTTACTTTTTTTTTAATATGTATTGTATATCATGAATCCCTAGTGTTATACATATGATGGGCCTGGTCCTGGCATTTTTAATGTGCTTTTAATGTTAAAGGATGTTCACCTTGTGCCTTAATAAAACTTTTTGTATCTTTTTGCACTATAAGGCTGCTTTCACACATCAGTTTTTTTGCAATCAGGCACATTCCGGTTTTTGCCTGATGCAACGGATCCGCCTCAGATTGTGTAAATACTGATGCAACGGATCCAGTTAAAAAACGAATCCGTTTTTTTGGGGTTTTTTTTTTAAAGCTGAGAGAGAGAGACCCCATCATAACTGCACATACACAGCACTCCCGCACGCATCATCACCGCACATGCAGGCACTACAGCCCCCATCATCACCGCACACATCCTGGCATTACCTCAGTGACTTCCCTGCTGACAGCGCGACTCCCTTCAGTTGCTGCGTGGAGTTCCCAGGAGCGGTGGTGTTCTACGGCCGCTCCTGTTAGCTTCATGTAGCAGAGCTGGATGCGTCGCGGGACCTCTGTGGATTACGTCGGACCTGGAGGGGTATTTGGGAATTTTAATAAAGTGATGAAAGAGGGTGTTTTTTTTTTTTTTTTTTTTTTTTTTTTTTTTTTTTCTTCCAAATAAAGGATTTTTGGGTGTATGTGTTTATTTACTTTCACTTACAGGTTAATCATTGGGGTAGACGCCTGCCATGATTAACCCCTTATTACCCCGATTGCCACTGCACCAGGGCAATTCGGGATGAGCCGGGTAGAGTCCCGGGACTGTCGCATCTAATGGATGCGGCAATTCCGGGCGGCTGCTGGCTGATATTTTTAGGCTGGGGGGCTCCCCATAACGTGATGCTCCCTATCCTGAGAATACCAGCCTTCAGCCGTGTGGCTTTATCTTGGCTGGTATCAAAATTGGGGGGAACCGCACGCCGTTTTTTTTTTTTTAATTTATTTATTTTTACTGCAAGAAATACACGCCCACCGGCGGCTGTGATTGGTTGCAGTGAGACAACTGTCACTCATCGTGGGGGGCGTGTCTTCCTGCAACCACACATAGGCGCCGGTGGGCGGGGAAAGCCGTGAATACGAGATTGAATAATGGGTGGCCGGCATTTTCAAACCAGGAGAAGCTGCCAGCAGTGTGACAGCCGTGCAGCGCCGCGCCCGTGATCGGTGAGTGGGTGAGAGTGAGTGAATGAGTCAGTGAGTGTGTGTGTGAGAGAGAGAGAGAGGCTGGGGCCACACGGGGCACTACTGCGATGCCCGCATGACACTCGGCTTGCGCTGGCAGCACAGCAGGAGCCGAGTTTCATGCTAGTATCTCTGTGACTGCGGTCTGACAGTGCGAGCGGACCACAGCTGCGGGGGACGGGCCGGCTCTCAGGAGGGGCGGGCTGGCACCCCTCCGTAGCCGGCTATTGCGAGTCTCGCTCTGCACTCGCGGTACACCGGAGTACAGCGAGTGCAGTGCTATTTTTCTCTCGCCCCATTCACTTGAATGGGTGCGAGAGAAAAGAGTCTTGCATTACAGTTGCAGCATGCTGCGATTGTTTTATCGGTCCGATTAGGGCAAAGAAAATAGTTGCTCGTCTGCTGACACACAGGCTAGAATTGATGCGAGTGGAATGCGATGTTTTATCGCACTCCACTCGCACCGATTTTCTTAGGCCAGAGAGAGAGATATTTTCTGACAAGCAATTAATTGTTCTCACTTCTGGGCATGCTCAGAAGTAAAAACCGAATCCGGTACATGCTTCCGACGTTTGATGCATGCTACCGGATTCGGCGTGCATAGACTTTCATTATGCACCATGTCGCACGGCGCTATGCATTTTCTTGCCGCTGGCAAAAAACATTCCTCTCTGCATCCTGTGCGGCCGCCGGAGTGACTATTTTTGCCACAACCGGCAAAAAATGGATCAAATGCAAGTACATGCTGCACAATCCGGCGCTAATAAAAGTCTATGAGGAAAAACCGCACCTGGCAGCAAAAAAAAAAACAGATACGTTTTTTTCTGCAAAGCGCCGTATTGTGCCACACAGCAAAAACCTGATGTGTGAAAGCAGTCTAAAAACTCCATGTTCTTCTTTTTTTTTTCCCCACTTTCACAAACCATATAACACTATATATCCAGTGCCCTAGACCGTAATAATGCCGGGGGCGACGCCAAAAAGGATGAAAATGCCAGAGGGTGAGTATAAGATGGGGGCAGGGGACTTACATTTAACCCCTTCACCCCTGGCCGATTTTCCGCTTTGTTTTTTTTTGTTTTTTCTTTTTTTGCTCCCCTTTTTCCCAGAGACGTACCTTTTTTTTTTTTTTTTTTTTTTTTTTTGTTTTTTTTTTGTTTTCTTTCCGTCAATTTTGACATATGAGGGCTTGTTTTTTGCGGGACGAGTTGTACTTTTAAATAAAGCCATAAGTTTACCAATATAGTCTGCTGCAAAATGGCAAAAAATATTCCAAGTGCGGAAAAATTGCAAAAACAAAGTGCGATTCCATGATTGTTTTTGAGATATTGTATTCACAGTGTTCACTATATAGTAAAACTGATGCCTCAGGTCGGTACAAGTTCACAGATATACATGATTGGTAAGTTTACTTTTATCTAAGGCAAGGGTCACCAACCTGTGGCTTGGGAGCCACATGTTGCTCCTAGGCCTGTGATGTTGGTTCACGGCTGTCTTCCAGTTTGGTGCATTAGTACAAGCTTTAGCAAACTGCTATGAAGAGCAGGTCTCTAGATGGTGACTTTTGTAAGTAGCCCAACATAGAAGAGCAACTCTAAATGGGGGTAAGGAAGTACCTTCTGGATATTGGTATACTGCCTCAGTGTGATTTCTGTGGAAAAGTTTTGGTTGTCCTTATACTGGTAATAGGGGCTCTGAGTGTCACTACTGTGAGGGAGCAGGACCTGGATGTGGCTCGCGACCCTCTCTCACGGCTTAATATGGCTCATGAACCTTTTTCAGAGCTGAATGTGGCTCTCAAGTTCAGAAAGGTTGTGGACCTCTGATCTAAAAGGTTAAAAATAAAAAAATCAGACCTTTGTCCAAAAAAAGTGGCACACTTTTTGCGCCATTTTCTGCTACCTGTAGCGTTCTCATTTTTTGGGATCTATGGCTCAGTGATGGCTTATTTTTGCGTCTCAAGCTGACGTTTTTAACGGTACCATTTTTACGCAGATGCTATGTTTAGATGCTATATTTTGATCGCCAGTTATTGTATTTTGCACAAAATATGTGGCGACCAAAAAACAATTTTGGCATATGGATTTTTTTTTTTTTGCCGCTACACTGTTTACCAATCAGATTAAGTGCTTCTATATTTCGATCAGGCATTTCTGAACCACGGCAATACCAAATATGTAGTAAAATAAAGTAAAAAATAAAAAAAAATCAAATCAACCCCCTTTTGCCTCATTGAAAATTAAAGGGTTAAAATATTATATATATAATATATATATATATATATATATATATATATATATATATATATATAATATATATAATATTTTAACCCTTTAATTTTCAATGAGGCAAAAGGGGGTTGATTTGATTTTTTTTTTATTTTTTACTTTATTTTACTAGTCCCCCTAGGGGACTATTAGGATCAGCAGTCTGCTTGCTCATTCATTTCTAGTGATCATAGTTGCACAGCGGTGATCACCAGAAATACTCACCTCTTGTCACTGGCAGCACTCTGCCAGGTGAAACAGGAAGTGAGTCATGTGAGCTATAGGAGTCTTCACATGACCCTGTGCTACCATAACTATCGTCTCACAGTGATCATGTCACTGCGTCGCCAATGGAGTCGGGTGAGGAAAGACTTACCATGGCACGGATTTAAATGGCTCTGTCACATTTTGACAGCGCCATTTAAGGGGTTAACAGGTGCGGGTGGAACGCGAATCCACGCAAATTCAGCTGTTGAAATCAGCTGACGTGCGTGGATCCATGTGCATGGATTACACTATGACCACTTAGGACGTAAACAAAAAACAAACCGCTAGCAGGGTGCTTTTAAGTATTCTGTCCTCCTGTATAATGACTAATGGCCACGTTTGGCATGAAATGCTTATTATTGTGCATTCCTGTCCTTTTAGTCATGTTGCATGATTTTCAAGAACAGAGATAAAGCTTACATTTTTTATAATTGCACATTTTGTTGGCTACCTACAGGTTTGTCTGATCATTGCTGGATCAGAGTTTTGCCATGTACCAAAAAGTACACCAGGCAAGCTGGCGATCATTTGATTTCTGAATAATTTGAGGTTTCCCGTTTTTAAAAATTGGGTATTGTTTGGGGATTCAAGCCCTTCAAAGTATCAATTGCGAAGTGTTTTTTGTAAATTTTATTGATAAACTGCTGGTAAATTTGTACACCTTCTGATATCCTAACAAAATTATGACATTTGGAAAATTCTGCTGAAATAAAGTAGACCTGTAGTACATGCTATTTATTACCGATTTTATGTGCTATGATTTGTTTTAGGGCTCTTTTGGACATCTGCGGTTGTCGTACAGGCTCTTTCCGTGCTTTTCGTAGAACCTTTTTTCTGCCAAGGGCCATTTGGATAGTTCTACCATTTATTCAGGGAGCTGCACAAAATTATCAACTTAAAAATTACCTGCTATATTTGGTCAAGTGAATTAACTCACTCCTACTGTGGTGGCTGGAGCTGGTTTTCTGGTGCGGCTGGGAAGTTATATGATAGTGATCATGTTGCTTCTCACAGCTGCTGGAGTGCAGTCATTTCTTTGTGATAAGTTTTCAAAGCATATACATCACATAGTAGACACTGGAATTGCTTTACATACATCACATAGGAGACACAGACAGCTGTGCATGCATCACATAGGTGACACAAACTGCTGTATATGCATCACATAGGAGATGCTGAGAGTGCTGTATATGCATCACATAGGAGACACAGTGTGCTGTACATACATCACATAGGAGACGCTGAGACTGCTGTTTATACATTACAGGAGAGGCTGAGGGCATAGACCTCACAGGCGACATGGGAACTAAAGTATACACATTACAGGAGGGGCTGGGGCATAGACATCACAAGGGAGGCTGAGAGCCATAGACATTAATTGGGGGTATAGACATCACAGCGGAGGCTGGAACATGTAGATCACTGGGGGGATGATGAAATAGCTGCTTTTCTCCATGTATGGGACGGGAGCGCATTGTGCACTAACTCTGCCCACAAAGTACAGCATCAGTGCCAGCGTGAGGATGTAATCCTCCAATGCATGTGCTCGCAGTTTAAAGGGCCAGCAGCCAGCAAAATGCATCTTCGGGCCCCGAGCACTGCGGTCCCCGTGAATCTGCCCTGGGGCCGCAGAAAAAACTATGGCTTGAGATTCCCCACTCCTGACCTACTGACTGTAGTTTGGAGTTTTATGGTCTTATTGAACACCTGTCACTCGATTCATCCTGCCCAGAGTTTGAACATCACATTTTTCTAAACTGTGATCAAATTTCCATTATTTCTATAAACACAAATTGTATTGACCTACATTTACTACTAACAGGAAGTATGGTATCATCTCATGATGGCTGTTGTGAGAAGGGGTTAACAGGTTGTAACTTGGTATAAGTTGTAGTTATATCTGTGAATTTTTTTTTATTCCTTTTACAAGAAAACTTATCTTTTTATGAAATTGTACAGATATTGCTCTGCTGTCTAGAAATTTTCTATAAAAGCAAAAATATTTTTTTTTTCTTTTAATTTCTTGTGTAACAAACTTTAAATAAAGTTTTTACGGTGGATCAGTGGTTAGCACTGCAGCCTTGCAGCGCTGGGGTCCTAGGTTCAAATCCCACCAAGGACACCATCTGTAAGGAGTTTGTATGTTCTCCCCGTGTTTGTGTGGGTTTCCTCCGGTTACTCCGGTTTCCTCCCACACTCCAAAAACATACTCATAGGGAACCTAGATTGTGAGCCCCAATGGGGACAGTGTTGCCAATGTATGTAAAGCGCTGTGGAATTAACAGCGCTATATAAATGAATAAATATTATTATATTATTATTATTATTATTACTTTGCATGCCTCTAATTTATTTCTAGATTTTGATTACATGGATACTAGATATCCTGGTATGCTGTTATTTTTTTAAACTAGTATATATGATGTAAAATACATGTGATGTGTTTGATATAACCTATGTACATACTCACCACCACCATTTTGTGGTTTTACATATGGAGATTTATAAAAAATATGGTCCTTAACACATTCATTTGCATTTGACATACCTATACATCATTGTCAGATAAGGGTTGCCGACCGATGACGTTTACATACGTCATGGCGAATTTTGTGGGGCCCCGGACGATCACCGGCGGGAGTTTGCGTGAGTGATGGCAGAGCACAGGCTGTCACAGCTAGGTACTGTACACAATGTATTTGCCAGCTGCAGATTGTTTCCATGGCGACCTGGGATCAAATAATGACACCCCCCCCCCCCCCCCCCCGGTTTGCTGGCTATGACAGCCTTTTAAACCATGCAGGAGCATAGTCTAATAGGGTACCAGTGTTACACTGACAGGTGTATTTATACTACCTATCAGACTCATAAAAGTTAGTCTCATAGAGGAGCGAAGATAAAAAAAAAGTAAAAAAAAAATTGAAAAAATATTTCTCAAAAACAAGAACTAAACAATGAAAAAAAAACCAAAACCAATAAATACATATTTTTCCAAAAACAATAAAAGTACATATTTGGTATTTCCGTAGTTTCTAGGCTCCTCGCATATTCTCGCCCTACTACCTGCACCAGTAACCCTATTCCCTCATATCTCCTTAAATCTGTCACTGCAGCTGTCACCACTCACCTAGCTAAAATATTCAATCTCTCTCTTTCTGGTGTGTTTCCCTCCTCCTTCAAACATGGCAGCATACACCCATTACTTAAAAAAAACATCCCTGGACCAAAATTGTGCCACTAACTACAGACCTGTCTCTAATTTCCCCTTCATCTCCAAACTATTTGAATGCTTGGTCCACTCCCATCTAATCTGCTATCTGTCAGATAACTCTCTCTTTGACCCTCTACAATCCAGTTTCTGCTCCTAGCATTCTACTGAAACTGCTCTTACTAAGGCTATGTGCCCACGCTACAGGATTTATCGCGGATTTGACGCGGATTTTGACGCGGATTTAGCGCGGATTTGCCGAAAATCTGCAGCACAGCTACTCCCCAGCCATTTCAATGGCATTTTGGAAATGCTGTGCCCATGCTGCGGATTTTTCCGCTGCGGATTTTGCCGCGGATTTTGATGCGGAACAAACTGCAGCATGTCAATTGTTTGGTGCGGATTTGGTGCGGATTTTCTGTTTTGAATGGGGAAAAAAAAAAAAATAAAATCCGCATCCAAATCCGCGGCAAATCCGCGGTAAATCCGCGGCAAATCCGCGGGTGCGGATTTGCCGCGAAAGTTGCGGATTTTCAGGCAAAAAAATCCGCAGGGACCTTTTACTGTGGACACATAGCCTAAAGCCTCTTATGATCTACTGACAGCTAAATCTAATGGTCACTACTCCCTGCTGATCCTCCTGGGTCTCTTTGCTGCATTCCATACTGTGGATCACCAGCTCCTCCTCACTATGCTCCACTCTATCTGGCTCAAGGACACCGTTCTCTTAGTTCACCTCTTACCTCTCTGACCGCTCCTTCACTGTATCTTTTACCGGCTCCTTTGCCCCTTACGGTCGGGGTTCCCCACGGTTCAGTCCCAGGCCCCCTCCTTTTCTCTCTATACACTGCCCCTATTGGACAAACCATCAGCAGATTTGGCTTCCAGTACCATCTCTATGATGATGTCACCCAACTGTATACATCGCCTCCTGACATCACCCCTGAACTATTACAAAATACTAGCGATAGTCTGTCCGCTGTCTCCAACATAATGTTCTCCCTCAATCTAAAACTGAACCTGTCAAAAACTAAACGCCTCATGTTTCCTTCCTCTCCCAAACCCAATATTACCATTTCTGTGTGTGGCTCTACCATTACGCCCCAGCAGCACGCCCACTGTCTTGGGGTTACATTTGACTCCAATCTCTACTTCACTCCCCACATTCGTTCACTCGCTCATTCATGTCACTTCCACCTCAAAAACATCTCTAGAATTCGATCTTTTCTTACCGTTGACTCTGCAAAAATTTACTTTCGCTCTTCTTCTCGCCTGGATTATTGTAATTCTTTACTAATTGGTCTCCCTGTTACTAAACTTTCCCCTCTCCAATACATTCTGAATGCCGCAGCCAGGATCATTTTCCACTCCAACCGCTTCACTGATGTCTATGCTATGTGCCAGTCATTGCACTGGTTGCCTATCCATTAGAGTCCAATATAAACTTATCACTCTCACCCACATAACTCTCCACAGTTCCGCACCGCCCTACATCTTCTCCCTCATCTCTATCTATCACCCCTCCCATGCCCTCCGTTCTGCTAATGACCTAAGACTGACATCAATAATTCGAACCTCCCACTCTTGTCTTCAAGATTTCTCATGAGCTGCACCAATGCTCTGGAACACACTACCAAGAACAACTCTATTAATTCCCAACATGCACACATTTAAGTGGGCCCTACTAACACATTTCTTTAGACTAGCCTATCACCTCACCTCCCTCATCTAATTTAGTCCCTTTCTGCCCTTCATAAAATTTACTTCCAATTCTTGTCTCCTGTATGTTCTGGTTCCTTCCTCTTCATGTACTTCTTTTTTTTTTATACTGTGTATATATAATTTCCGGCCGATGACTGACAGGTTCATGTAGCTGATTTTGAATCCCCTATTAACCCCTTCACGACCTTTGAAGGATCTAGCCGTCATGGTGCCCTGGTACTTAAAGACCCATGACGGATATATCCGTCATGGCGGAATCGCGGCAGCAGAGCACCGGGCACCGCGATCGGTTTTAAAAAACTGTAGATTCGGGAAGGAGAGGACTTGTACCTGACCTCAGGAGGGGTGGTGTCTCCTTCCCGGACCTACGGAGGCTGTGATTGGCTGACGAACGCCGCTCAGCCAATCACAGCCAGTGTTATGTTTCAGCCATTGAAAATGGCTGAAGCATTGAAATCCAGCTATGTTAGTGCAGCTGCAGCACTTGGCATTGGCTGGAGCTCAGTGAGCTTTACTGCACCCGTCCCCAGCTCTGATTGGAGAGATCGGCCTTGTGACCGATCTCTCCAAGCAGCACCGTGCATCTGGGACCGGGTGAGCTCGCTGTAGGAGATCGCTCTCCTTAGCTTCTCCCTCCGTGGAATCTGAGGAGAGCGATCCCTGCGGGCGCCCATCTGTGAGTCACAGCCCCCGATCCGCCGCTGCCCTGCTCCATGTGCTTCGCCCCTGCTCTCCCACTGCGCTCCTGCATGTGACGCCGCTACTTTCCCGCTGCGCCCCTGCATGTTACGCCGCTACTCAGCAGTAAGAGAACAGCGGCGTCAGATGCAGGGGGTGGCGCAGCGGGAGGAGAGCAGCGGCATTAGATGCAGGGGGTGGCGCAGCGGGAGGATAGCAGCGGCGTCAGATGCAGGGGGTGGCGCAGCGGGAGGAGAGCAGCGGCGTCAGATGCATGGGGGCATCTGACGTCGCTGCTCTCCTCACGCTGCGCCCCCCCTGCATCTGACGCCGCTGCTCTCCTCCCGCTGCGCCCCCCCTGCATCTGACGCCGCTGCTTTCTTTCTGCTGCCTGCTTGTATCTACCGCTCCACCGCCCCTGCATCTGCCGCTCCACCGCCCTGCATCTGCCGCTGCACTCTCCCCATCAGCCGCTCCACCGCCCCTGCATCTGAAACTGCACTCTCCCCATCAGCCGCCGCACTCTCCCCATCAGCCGCCGCACTCTCCCCATCAGCCGCCGCACTCTCCCCATCAGCCGCCGCACTCTCCCCATCAGCCGCCGCACTCTCCCCATCAGCCGCCGCACTCTCCCCATCAGCCGCCGCACTCTCCCCATCAGCCGCCGCACTCTCCCCATCAGCCGCCGCACTCTCCCCATCAGCCGCCGCACTCTCCCCATCAGCCGCCGCACTCTCCCCATCAGCCGCCGCTCCCCTGCATCTGCCGCCGCGCCCCTGCATCTGCCGCCGCGCCCCTGCATCTGCCGCCGCGCCCCTGCATCTGCCGCCGCGCCCCTGCATCTGCCGCCGCGCCCCTGCATCTGCCGCCGCGCCCCTGCATCTGCCGCCGCGCCCTGCATCTGCCGCCGCTGCTTTCTTTCTGCTGCCTGCTTGTATCTACCGCTCCACCGCCCCTGCATCTGCCGCTCCACCGCCCTGCATCTGCCGCTGCACTCTCCCCATCAGCCGCTCCACCGCCCCTGCATCTGAAACTGCACTCTCCCCATCAGCCGCCGCACTCGCCCCTGCATCAGCCGCCGCACTCGCCCCTGCATCAGCCGCCGCACTCGCCCCTGCATCAGCCGCCGCACTCTCCCCATCAGCCGCCGCACTCTCCCCATCAGCCGCCGCACTCTCCCCATCAGCCGCCGCACTCTCCCCATCAGCCGCCGCACTCTCCCCATCAGCCGCCGCACTCTCCCCATCAGCCGCCGCACTCTCCCCATCAGCCGCCGCACTCTCCCCATCAGCCGCCGCGCCCCTGCATCTGCCGCCGCGCCCCTGCATCTGCCGCCGCGCCCCTGCATCTGCCGCCGCGCCCCTGCATCTGCCGCCGCGCCCCTGCATCTGCCGCCGCGCCCCTGCATCTGCCGCCGCGCCCCTGCATCTGCCGCCGCGCCCCTGCCACCTCACTCCCCCATCAGCCTCTGCGCCCCTGCCACCTCACTCTCCCCATCAGCCGCCGCACTCTCCCCATCAGCCGCCGCTCCCCTGCATCTGCCGCCGCTCCCCTGCATCTGCCGCCGCGCCCCTGCATCTGCCGCCGCGCCCCTGCATCTGCCGCCGCGCCCCTGCATCTGCCGCCGCGCCCCTGCATCTGCCGCCGCGCCCCTGCATCTGCCGCCGCGCCCCTGCATCTGCCGCCGCGCCCCTGCCACCTCACTCCCCCATCAGCCTCTGCGCCCCTGCCACCTCACTCCCCCATCAGCCTCTGCGCCCCTGCATCTGCCACCTCACTCCGCCATCAGCCTCTGCGCCCCTGCATCTGCCACCTCACTCCCCCATCAGCCTCTGCCCCCTCCCTGATCTGCTGCCTGCTCTCTCCCATCCCCTTAATCCTCTGCCCCCTTCCTCCCTCCCGGATCTGCTGCAATCCTGCTGCCTAGATCCATTCTGTAAGGTAGCTATCCCCAATCTCACCTCCCACTCCCCTTCCACCCTTCCCCTAGCCCCCCCTTCCTCCGCCGCTCCTGCATCCGTTGTGCCCTCACCCATCCTCCGCCGCTCCTCCATCCGCCACGCCCTCTCCCATCCGCCCTCTCCCATCCTCCGCCTCTCCCATTCATCCGCCACGCCCTCTCCCATCCTCCGCCGCTCCCCCTCTCCCATCCTCCGCTGCTCCTGCATCTGTTGCGCCCTCTTCTATCCTCCATCCATCTTTTTTTCCATCCGACCTAGTCCCCCCCTTTTTTTGCAGCATATCCGTGCGTTCGTCCTAATTTTTTTTTTTTATGTAAACTAAGAAAGAAATACAAATAAACTTAGTGTAGGGCCAGTAAAATTATACTGTAGTAATCGTCAACTACAGTATTTTTTTACTGAATATTATAAGGGTCAGCTCAGTGCCACACATGAGAGCGATGCACGAGTCTCATATCGCATTATCCGGCACGGTTGCTCTCTTCCAGACAGGAGTGTGCGGCTGTGCCGGGTGATGCGAGATTTGTGCATTGCTCTCACGTGTGGCACTTGCCTTAGTGTCAGTTGCAGGCGCATATATTATATATAGATATAGATATAGATATATATAGATATATATAATATATATAATGTGTGCCTACAAGTAGTATTCAACCCCCTGCAGATTTAGCAGGTTTGATAAGATGCAAATAAGTTAGAGCCTGCAAACTTCAAACAAGAGCGGGATTTATTAACAGATGCATAAATCTTACAAACCAACAAGTTATGTTGCTCAGTTAAATTTTCAACATAAGTGTGGGTCAATTATTATTCAACCCCTAGGTTTAATATTTTGTGGAATAACCCTTGTTTGCAATTACAGCTAATAATCGTCTTTTAGAAGACCTGAGCAGGCCGGCACAGGTCTCTGGAGTTATCTTGGCCCACTCCTCCATGCAGATCTTCTCCAAGTTATCTAGGTTCTTTGGGTATCTCATGTGGACTTTAATCTTGAGCTCCTTCCACAAGTTTTCAAATGGGTTAAGGTCAGGAGACTGACTAGGCCACTGCAACACCTTGATTTTTTCCCTCTTGAACCAGGCCTTGGTTTTCTTGGCTGTGTACTTTGGGTCGTTGTCTTGTTGGAAGATGAAATGATGACCCATCTTAAGGTCCTTGATGGAGGAGCGGAGGTTCTTGGCCAAAATCTCCAGGTAGGCCGTGCTATCCATCTTCCCATGGATGCGGACCAGATGGCCAGGCCCCTTGGCTGAGATGCTTGACTGTAGGGATGGTATTCTTGGGGTCATATGCAGTGCCATCCAGTCTCCAAACGTCACGTGTGTGGTTGGCACCAAAGATCTCGATCTTGGTCTCATCAGACCAGAGAACCTTGAACCAGTCTGTCTCGGAGTCCTCCAAGTGATCATGAGCAAACTGTAGACGAGCCTTGACATGACGCTTTGAAAGTAAAGGTACCTTACGGGCTCGTCTGGAACGGAGACCATTGCGGTGGAGTACGTTACTTATGGTATTGACTGAAACCAATATCCCCACTGCCATGAGATCTTCCCGGAGCTCCTTCCTTGTTGTCCTTGGGTTAGCCTTGACTCTTCGGACAAGCCTGGCCTCGGCACGGGTGGAAACTTTCAAAGGCTGTCCAGGCCATGGAAGGTTAACAGTAGTTCCATAAGCCTTCCACTTCCGGATGATGCTCCCAACAGTGGAGACAGGGAGGCTCAACTCCTTGGAAAGGGTTTTGTACCCCTTGCCAGCCTTGTGACCCTCCACGATCTTGTCTCTGATGGCCTTGGAATGCTCCTTTTGTCTTTCCCATGTTGACAAAGTATGAGTGCTGTTCACAAGTTTGGGTAGGGTCTTAATTAGTCAGAAAAGGCTGGAAAAAGAGATAATTAATCCAAACATGTGAAGCTCATTGTTCTTTGTGCCTGAAATACTTTTTAATACTTTAGGGGAACCAAACAGAAATAACATTCTTTTTTGCTGCAGTGCATTTCACACTTCCAGGCTGATCTACAGTCCAAATGTCACAATGCCAAGTTAATTCCGAATGTGTAAACCTGCTAAATCTGCAGGGGGTTGAATACTACTTGTAGGCATTGTATGTATATGTATGTATATATGTATGTATGTATGTATGTATGTGTGTGTTTGTATATGTGTGTGTGTGTGTATATATATGTGTATATATGTACGGTGTGTATATATATATATATATATATATATATATATATATATATATTTTCTTTTTTTTTTTTTTTTACTGACGTCTGTATTTTTTATTTTGCCAAACTAATATTTCTTTGAAGGGGGGGGGGTCTAGTTTCCAACATGGGGTCACATGTGTTTGGGCACATCAGGGGGATCTCCAAACACAACATGGCGTACGCTAATAATTCCAACCAATTTCGCTGTGAAATGGCGCTCCTTCTCTTCTGAGCCCCGCCGTGTGCCCAGACAATTACTTTCCACCACAAATGAGGTATCTGTGTACTCAGGAGAAATTGCACAATACATTTTATGGTGCATTTTTTCCTGATACCCTTGTGGAAAAAAAGCTACCTGGTTGAAATAACAATTTCATGGTAAAAAAAAAAATATATTTTCACGGCTGAACATTCTAAACTTTTGTGAAGCCTCCAGGGGTTCAAAGTGTTCAGTAAACATCTAGATAAATTCAATGAGGGGTCTAGTTTCCAAAATGGGGTGACTTGTGGGGGAGCTCCATTGTTTAGGCACCTCAGTGGGGTCTCCAAACACATGGCATCCACTAACGATTCCAGACAATTTTGCGTTTGAAAAGTCAAATGTCGCTCCTTGCCTTCCGAGCCCTGCTGTGCGCCCAAACATTTGATTTCCACCACATATGAGGTATCTGTGTACTCAGGAGAAAATGCACAATACATTTTACGTTGCAATTTTTCCTGATACCCTTGTGAAAAAAAAGCTACCTGGTTAAAGTAACAATTTCGTGGTAATTTTTTTTTTTTTATTTTCACGGCTCAAAGTTATTAACGTTTGTGAAGCCCCTAGAGGTTCAAAGTGTTCAATAAACATCTAGATAAATTCCATGAGGGGTCTAGTTTCCAAAATGGGGTCACTTGTGGGGGAACTCCATTATTTAGGCACCTCAGGGGGTCTCCAAACGCAACATCGCATCTGCTAATTATTCCAGACAATTTTGCTTTCAAAAATTCATATGATGCTCCTTCTCTTCCGAGCCTTGCCGTGCGCCCAAACAATTGATTTCCCCCACATATGAGATATCGGTGTACTCAGGAGAAATTGCACAATTAATTTTATGGTGCATTTTTCCTGATACCCTTGTGAAAATGCTAAATTTTATGACTAAAGTAACATTTTTGTGTAAAAAAGTAAAATTTTCATTTTTTCCTTCCACATTGCTTTGGTTGCTGTAAAGCTCCTAAAGGGTTAATAAACTTTTTGGATGTAGTTTTGAGCAGTGTGAGGGGTGCAGATTTTAGAATGGGGTCACTTTTGGGTATTTTCTGTCACCTAGGTCTCGAAGTCACTCCAAATGTGATGTGGTACCTAAAAAATTTTTTTTTGTAAATTTTGTTGGAAAAATGACAAATTGCTGATGAACTTTGAACCCTTCTAACTTCCGAACGGAAAAAAAATTTGTTTCGAAAATTGCGCTGGTATAAAGTAGACAAGTGGGAAATGTTATATAGTAACTATTTTGTGTGACATATCTCACAGATTTATAGGCATAAAATTTCAAATTTTGAAAATTGTGAAATGTTCAAAATTTTCGCCAAATATCCAAAATTTTCACACAAACGCAAAAATTATCAGCCTAAATTTACCATTGACATGAAGTACAATATGTCATGAAAAAACAGTCTCAGAATCACCAGGATCCGTTGAAGCGTTCCAGAGTTATAACCTGTCAAAGTGACACTGGTCAGAAATGTAAAAAATGGCCTGGTCTTTAAGGTGAAAACAGGCTGGGGGCTGAAGGGGTTAAATCGATGAATGGACCATATATGACAAGCTTTTTCTCCCCCCATTCACCTTTTGTGCCTCCCCTATTTCCTCATAGACTGTAAGCTTACGAACAGGGTCCTCACGCCTCTTGGTATCTGAATTTTGTTATTTTGTATTCTCATTTTCTGTCTGTACATGTCCCCTCTGATTTGTAAAGCGCTGCGGAATATGTTGGCGCTATATAAATAAAAAATTAATATTATTATAAATAAATATTATTTTTTCTGTGTCCAGAACAACTCAATCTATAAAACTGTGACAGAAAAACATCACAAAAAAAACTTTCATCATACCACTGCAAAAAAAGCCAAATAATGCGATCAAAAAGTCGCATGTAACTTAAAAATGGTAGCCCATAAAAAAGAAGCCTCCACTCAGCTTTGAGGAAGGGGGGGGGGGGAGAGATATAGCTCTTAGAATTGTTTTTGCATTACCCTATTCTTTCTATAAAATTTGTGTAAAAGTGGCAAACATGAAAAAATATAAAAGTGATATCATTGTAATCATACTGACCTGGAGGATACAACTGTCACATCAACCTTAAAAACAAACAAAAAAAAACTAACATTCCTGAATTGCTGTTTTCATGTTCTTTCTGCCTCCCAAAAATCAGAATAGAAAGGAATAAAAAACATTAAGTGCTGAAATGGTACAAATAGAAACGTTAACTCATCCCATAAAAACAAGCTCTCACTATACTGTTGGCAGAAATTTAGAAAAATTATAGCTCTCAAAATATGGTGCTGCAAAAACTTTTCTTTGCAATAACAAAGTATTTTTTAGCGTGTGATAGTAACAAACAATATCTATAAATCTGGTATTGCTGTGATCACATCAACCCAAAGAATACACACTTTATCACTTGTACCGCACAGTGACTGACATTTAATATATAAAGCTGTGTGTGTGTGTGTGTGTGTGTGTGTGTGTGTGTGTGTGTGTGTGTGTGTTTGTGTGTGTATGTCCGCTAAAGGAATTTGCACCGTCGCATTTACAATCACGAACCTTTGCACAGATACTCCATGTGACTCAGGGAACGTCATAGACTGTTTTGACTGGAAAATTTAACCCTGCGCTTTACAGTTACTCTCCAAAATCCTGCATCCATTAAACTGAATAGAGGTGGGAGCTACACGCTATTAATAGCAACTTTCAGTGGTTTCTATAGGAACAAAATAAACTGTTAAAGAAGCTTATGTGTGAGGTAATAAGATGATGTCAGTGGTGAGACGAATAGAGAGAGACACAAAAAGACCGAGACAGAGAGAGACAGACGTGGGAAAGAGACAGATGGACAAAGAGGAGACAGCCAGGTAAAGAGACAAATGGACAAAGAGACAGATGGACAAAGAGAGAGACTGGGAAAGGGACAGACCTGAAAAGAGACAAAGACAGACGGGGAAAAAGAGAGACAGACACATATAGAGACAGACACAGAGCTAGAGAGAGACAGACTGATACAAATACAGACAGAGACCTAGACACAGACAAAGAAAGACACAGAGAGACAGACAGTGACACACAGACAGAGACTATTAGAGAGACAGTTACTATCCTGGGCAACTCCCGGGTACTACAGCTAGTAAAAAATAAAAGCAATTTGTAACCTGGTATTTGTTTGAGTGCCTACACTAGGGTTCTGCTTTTCTGACGCCTCCAGGAGCTCTGCATATATGGCACCCGCACACCATAACAGCAAAATCCACACTCCGATATGACACGCCTTCCTCTCTTAGCTTTGTACTGTGCCTCCAAAAGTAGTTTGCAACCACATATAGGGCATCATTTTACTCAGCAGAAATTGCACAGTATGGTCCATTTTCTACTGTTGCTCTTGTGAAAGAAAATGAAAAATATGGTGCAAAAGTAACATTTGTGGGGAATTTTTATTTTTTTTTTAAATTTTTACTGCTTAACGTTATTAAAGTTCTATGAAATGCATGTGGGTTTAAGGTGCTCACCACACCTCTAAATTCCATTATGGGTGTATTTTCCAAAATGGGGACACTTGTGGGGGCTCCCACTGTTGTTTAGGCACTTTAGGGGCTCTACAAACGTAACCAGGTGTTTGCTAGCCAATTTTGTGGTCCAAAAGTCAAATAGTGCTCCTTCCGTACCGAAGTATACTGTGCTTCCAAACTGTGGTTTTCCACCACATATAGGGTATTGATGTGTTTTTTTTCTTTTTTTTTTTTCTTTTTTAGTACATTTGGTATCCCTGCATCCGTAACAACCCAATCTACAAAACGATCACACTAGTTAACCCCTTTAGTGGACATCCAAAAAAAATTAGCAAAGACTGTCTCTTCATCATAGAGCTGACAAAGATAGTGGTATGAAAAACGATCAAAAACTCAAATAAAAAATGGTATCTGAAAACATTATCTTGTGCCGCCTACAACTCCATTAGCGAAAAAAATACAGCAATGCTATAGAACAGTTTTTATGATGTAAAAGTAGCCAAACATAAAATATATAAATGTGGTATCACCATATTCGTACTGACCTGAAGAATAAAACTGTCTTATCGCTTTTATGACACAGTGAACGGCAATGAAAAAAATAATTCCGGCATTGCTGTTTGTTTTTGGTTTTGTCTCACAAAAAGCAGAATAGAAAGTAATTCTTTTTTTTATGTATGTATGGTACATGAATACAGCTAGAGAACCAGCATTGGTACTTAAATGCGGTGCCATAGGCATCGTTGGTACATGGATGTAGCACCAAAAGCATCGTTGGTACATGACTGCAGCACCAAAAGCATCGTTGGTACATAAATGCGGCACCAGAACCATCATTGGTACATGAATGCAGTTCCAGAACCACAGTCAGTACATGAATGCAGCACCAAGAATAATGTAGTGATCAATTTCAATGTCATGTCAGATGTCTCTCCAAATGCTACTTGAAACTTGACATTGATCTAAATTTGGTACTAAGTAACCTGGTTTGATTCACCTTTGTGACATTACCTGGGGTATCAGACCCCAAGATAATGGCCTCAACATTAAGAATAGGATCTGGTTATGTTAGTTATATATTTACCTTTTATTATTCTTAAATGCCCTATTCCCTCTCCTTTCAATTTCCCACCTTATATTTGTATAAGGGTACGCTCACACAAGCGTGAAAATCGGACGAGTGCAATGCGAAAAATTCTCGCATTGCACTCTGACCAATTTTAGGCAATGAGGGCGAGCTGTTGGTCAGCTTTTCTCGCATCCAGATTCTGGATGCGAGAAAAGCGGCAGCATGCTGCGATTGTCTGCGAGAGCCGTATCTCTCGCACCCATTCAAGTGAATGGATGCGAGAGATACATCGGACTGCACTCGGATGTTATCCCAGTGCAGTGCGATCTACGCACAGGCTGACAGTGGAGGAGATGGGAGAATTAACCCCTCCCTCTCCTCCGCAGCGCCCGCACTCAGCCTCACAGCTGTGACCCGATCGCAAGATCGGGTTACAGTCGCATGACACCCGGCTCACGCTCGCAGCAGAGCCTGAGCCTGGGGACATTAGCATATCGCATCCGATGCTCTCGCATCGGATGCCATACGCTCGTGAGTCCAGCCTTAGCAACATAGTTGCAGCAAGATAGGTAATCTCCATTTGATGTGGTATTCAAACTTGAGGGCATAGATTTTCCAGCTGATTTCATACGATTTGAACACGCCTGAGAAACAGCCAAGGTTATAGCTAGTGTTATCTGTTATACAGTCATGGCCAAAAGTTTTGAGAATGCTACAAATATTAATTTCTCTAGTCCCTTCCACGACAGCATAGGAGGTTGTCTCTCCACGCCCTAATTGGGACAGGAAGTTCAAGAGGTTTAAAAGGACCCTCCCACCTCCCACAGCCAGTGTCTTACAAAGAATCCATAGCATATGAGAAGTACTACACATTCAGGAATATATGAATACATAGGGGAGGGAATTACCTGCTGTCGTGGAAGGGACTAGAGAAATAAGAATTATTCTTACCGATAATTCGGTTTCTAGGACCTTCCACGACAGCAGGTAATTCCCTCCCCTATGTATTCATTTATTCCTGAATGTGTAGTACTTCTCATATGCTATGGATTCTTTGTAAGACACTGGCTGTGGGAGGTGGGAGGGTCCTTTTAAACCTCTTGAACTTCCTGTCCCAATTAGGGCGTGGAGAGACAACCTCCTATGCTGTCGTGGAAGGTCCTAGAAACCGAATTATCGGTAAGAATAATTCTTATTTTTACAAAGTCTACTGCTTACGTTTTTCTAATGGCAATTTGCATATACTCCAGAATGTCATAAAGAGTGATCAGCTTAACAGCAATTACTTGCAAAGTCAATATTGGCTTAGAAAATGAACTTTAACCCCCAAAACACATTTCAACAGTATTGCATTCCTGCCTTAAAAGGAGCAGCTAACATTGTTTTAGTGATTGTTCCATTAACACAGGTGTGGGTGTTGATGAGGACAGGGCTAGCGATCAATCAGTCATGATTAAGTAAGAATGACACCACTGGACACTTTAAAAGGAGGCTGGTGCTTGGTATCATTGTTTCTCTTCAGTTAACCATGGTTATCTCTAAAGAAACACGTGCAGCCATCATTGTTCTGCACAAAAATGGCCTAACAGGGAAGAGTATCGCAGCTACAAAGATTGCAGCTCAGTCAACAATCTATCCCATCATCAAGAACTTCAAGGAGAGAGCTTCCATTGTTGCCAAAAAGGCTCCAGGGCGCCCAAGAAGGACCAGCAAACGCCAGGACCGTATCTTAAAACTGTTTCAGCTGCGGGATCGGACTACCAGCAGTGCCGAGCTAGCTTAGCAATGGCAGCAGGCTGGTGTGAGTGCTTCTGCACGCACTGTGAGGCGGAGACTGCTTGAGCAAGGCCTGATTTCAAGAAGGGCAGCAAAGAAGCCACTTCTCTCCAGAAAAAACATCAGGGACTGACTGATATTCTGCAAAAGGTACAGGGAGTGGACTGCTGAGGACTGGGGTGAAGTCATTTTCTCAGATGAATCCCCTTTTCAATTGTTTGGGACATCTGGAAAACAGCTTATTAGGAGAGGAAGAGGTGAGCGATACCACCAGTCTTGTCTCATGCCAACTGTTAAGCATCCTGAAACGATTCATGTGTGGGGTTGCTTCTCAGCCAAGGGAATCGGCTCACTCACAGTCTTGCCTAAAAACACAGCCATGAATAAAGAATGGTACCAAAATGTCCTCCAAGAGCAACTTCTCCCAACTGTCCAAGAGCAGTTTGGCGCCCAACAATGCCTTTTCCAGCATGATGGAGCACCTTGCCATAAAGCAAAGGTGATCACTAAATGGCTCATGAAACAAAACCGAGATTTTGGGTCCATGGACTGGAAACTTCCCAGATCTTAATCCCATTGAGAACTTGTGAGCAATCATCAAGAGACTGGTGGACAAACAAAAACCAACAAATTCTCTCAAAATGCAAGCATTGCTTATGCAAGAATGGACCGCTATCAGTCAGGATTTGATCCAGAAGTTGATTGAGAGCATGCCAGGTAGAATTGCAGAGGTCCAGAAGAAGGGTCAACACTGCAAATATTGACTTGCTGCATTAACTCATTCTGTCAATATAACCTTTTGGTACTCATAATATGATTGCAATTATATTTCTGTATGTGATGTAAACCTCAGACAAACACAATTAAAAACCAGAGGGTAACAGATCATGTGAAAATATAATTTTGGTGTCATTCTCAGAACTTTTGGCCATGACTGTATTGCAAGGAGTTCTCATCACATGTCTGAAAAGAGATCAAGGAATCTCTGGGTATAAAAACAGTTTGGTCAGGCATTTCCTGAAGGTAGCCTGGAGACTATCCTGTTTCCAATATCTAGGAATTAAAGTGCTGTCTTGAGCAGAATTTGTGGCAGAGTTTAACAATACCTTTTAGGATGCAAGAGTTAAGCGGAGAAACTTTAGCCCTATGAACAAAGTCTGCACCACATGAACACCCTGGTTTCTGTTTAGAGAAACCCCAGATCTGGCTACCTGGATCCGAGACATGTAGATTTGTTGTTTTTTCTTTTATATTACTCTTCCATAATTACAATCAATTTGATTTAAAGGGATACTATATTGGACAACTCTGTGGTTGGTGGCTGCCCAGACAAGAATACCTGTACCTACAGTACAGACCAAACGTTTGGATGCACCTTCTCATTCAATGAGTTCTCTTTATTTTCATGACTCTGAAAATTATAGATTCACATTGAAGGCATCAAAGCTATGAATTACCACATGTGGAATGAAATACTTAAAAAAGTGTGAAACAACTGAAAATATGTCTTATATTCTAGGTTCTTCAAAGTAGCCACCTTTTTGCTTTGATTACTGCTTTGCACACTCTTGGCATTCTCTTGATGAGCTTGAAGAGTTAGTCACCGAAAATGGTCTTCCAACAGTCTTGAAGGAGTTCCCAGAGATGCTTAGCACTTGTTGGCCCTTTTGCCTTCACTCTGCGGTCCAGCTCATCCTAAACCATCTCGATTGAGTTCAGGTCTGGTGGCTGTGGAGACCAGGTCATCTGGCGTAGCACCCCATCACTCTCCTTCTTAGTCAAATAGCCCTTACACAGCCTGGAGGTATGTTTGGGGTCATTGTTCTGTTGAAAAATAAGTGATGGTCCAACTAAACGCCAACCGGATGGAATAGCACGCCGCTGCAAGATGCTGTGGTAGCCATGCTGGTTCTGTATGCCTTCAATTTTGAATAAATCCCCAACAGTGTCACCAGCAAAGCGCCTGCACACCATCACACCTCCTCCTCCATGCTTCACGGTGGGAACAAGCCATGTAGAGTCCATCCGTTGACCTTTTCTACAAAGACACGGTGGTTGGATCCAAAGATCTCAAATTTGGACTCCTCAGCCCAAAGCACAGATTTCCACTGGTCTAATGTCCATTCATTGTGTTCTTTAGCCCAAACAAGTCTCTTCTGCTTGTTGCCTGTCCTTAGCAGTGGTTTCCTAGCAGCTATTTTACCATGAAGGTGTGCTGCACAAAGTCTCCTTTTAACAGTTGTTCTAGAGATGAGAAGGTGTGTCCAAACTTTTGATCTGTACTATAGATCTTTTTCCATTCCTACTCCTCCTACCCTTCACCCTCTCTACTACCTCTAATTCTTGGTTCCTCTTTATTATATTTTCTCTGAATCTTAGTCTTTCTCCTTTTCCAATCTTTTATCGATTTCCCTCTTTTCCTGCTCATTGAGATCAATGGGTACATATTTTCTAAGATTTACTGGCTTAATCATATTAATGTTATTATAATAGTTTGATTTCTGATAAAATATCAATCTGGTTCTACATACTTATTGTTTAATAATTGGACACTATTGTTAATAATTCCTTCTGTGGACCCAGGATGGAGTTTGATTTTTTTTTTCTTTCATAATTTGATATTTGTGATATATGGAAATAAATTCTGATTTATACTTAAACATTAGGGGTAAGACCTGATCAAAACATTGTCTCTTACCCCAAATACTATCAATAAAAACATTGCCTCAGGCTGCAAAAGTCAAGCTCTCATGCAATCCCATCAGCGTAAAATGTAAAATGTTACAAGCCTCAAAACAGCAAGACCAGAAAATGTTTCTAAATGTTTTCACCACTTAAATATATAAAAGCTATGCATGTTTGGTTTTGAGACATAATTGTCCTGACCTGGAGAATCATATAGCCACATCATTTCACCACATTTTGGATTTCTTTTTTCTCATTTTCAAGTACATCATATGGTAAAATGAATGTCATTCAAAATTACAATTTGTCCCAGAAAAAACAACCCCTCATAAGGCTATATCGATGGAAAAATAAAGTTGTGGCTTTTGGAAGAAGGGGAGGAAAGCACAAAAAAGGAAAATTGTCTGGTTAGGATGGGTTAATACTCTTCAAGAAAACGTTGGCATTTTTCCCCTAAAAAGTGTCTTTTTAGTGTTAATTTTCGTCCATTTCCTGAGCACTTTTGTGATGTATTTGATTGCGGGCAGCTTTATTTCCAGCATCTTTAGGATGTATTTTTTATTGATGTTTCCCAGGTGCGCTTTTTTGTTTTGTAAGTATTCTCAACAGTGGAAACAGCTAACGGTTTAAGCGCTGCCAAAGTGCTCAAAAATTCGTTTTTTCAGCCTTGCCATTGACTTTCTTAAGGTGTAGAGCATCGTTAGAGCAGAAGACTCCTGAAGAATGGTTGCTTTCTTCTTTTAACCGCTTATTGTCTTTGTAAACCTAATGCAGCTAAAAGTTGCTGAAGAAAACCCTCCCTGAACAGCAAGTCATTTTTGCGTCGAGCTGAATATGTTCATTATTTTTAGCGTTTAGGTAGTGCTATTTCAGGAGGTTTACACCGCAAAATCCATGTTATAAAGTCATCTGCGCACATGCACAAATATGCCTGAAAGGCAACTTATGTGATCACTAAACAAGATTCTTAGCAGGATTTTGCCAATGTAGCTACATCTGCAGATAAATTGCTCGTGTCTATATCCAACTTTGCTTGTAAACAAATCTCAGCATTTTTTCAGTCTTTTTGTGCATGAGCCAGATCAGACACCCCATACTTTGCACGGACGAGGGGCAATCACCCTGAAACACCGTGTCTGCAAATTGGGATTCTGATCTGGCATAAAATCCTAAGTCATATGCAAAGGATTGTTAAAAATCCACTTCTGACTTTTAGGATCGCTACTTCCAAAAGGTGGCGCTGCGCTAGAGTTTGTCTCCTTTCCTGGAGAGATTTATTTATAGTAATACAAACAGCTAAACCACATCCCCTTTTTAGGGCCTTAAAGGGGTTATTCAGTCACAAGATAAGTAATCAATATTGAATTTGTGTAGTTCCAACACCCGACACTATAGATCAGCTGTTCTGCAGTTCCCCGCCATGGATAATAAATACTGAATTTAATCCGCTTTTTCGGTGCTGGATCTTCTACTGCTTTGGAAATTACGCTATACATCTGTAAAGCGCTGTGGAATTCATAGCAGTATGTAAGTGAGTAAAATTAAATTTGCTGGCAACAAAAAGGGTGAGTTTATTTATTTATTTTTTTGTGATATACTTTCCCTTACTTCGTTCTCCAATTTGGACAATAATTGTGACTTTTTTTCCACCCGCTTTATATTTTCCTTTCATTGAACCTTATTTGTGTCATTCCCACAGTACTATACAGTATATGAGCTACATTGGACTTGCTCAATTTTGACAATCCCATTAGAGGAGAGAACGACTCCAGTATTTGCAAATAAAACTAGACTGTTATAAAATGAAATGAAATTGCAAATGACCTTGAATAAATTGGAGGACTCCATTATTGGAAATAGAGGACGAAAATGCAAGCGTGACATGGTCTGTGTCACAATAGACTAAGCTTATTCTTGGAAAGTAGAAGAAAAACAGTCTGCTCTATCCTAAAACAAAACACAGCATTCCCTACTAAACTGGCAATAGAAAAAAATAATTTCTCCATCCTATGATACTTCTGATTTTACTACTAATTATTCTGAAAGTGGAAATAATGAACTGCAATCCTGTGACATTCCGACTTACTTTTTTTTATTTTTTTTTTAAGAAAACCATTAAATATATTTTCTTACATTATATGCTTTAAAAAAAGAAATCCGTTTAACTGTTTGCGCAAGGATAGCCAGCAAAAAACATGAGTAGTACAAACAAGCACCCAGAACACCATTGGAAAACCTAATGGGTTAAAATCAGTGTTTTTTTTTGTAAAACAAAATATTTGCTGGTACGCATCCCTGAGGCAAGGGGGGGAGGGGTGCTGTCAGGCGCCGCCGGCCGACACTGAGGAGCTGGGGGGGGTGGGGTACCGGTGCCAGTGGAGAGAATGGACGATCATGTGATGTGAGTACAAGTATGATATTTGTATACTTCTGGCCACATTCTGATTTGATGTTCCAGCCTCAGTAAATTCATTTTCATTGAGCATGTCTGTTCAGCACGTGACCACATCTATGTAAATTGCATACTTGCAGCTTCATAACCTCCCCACTCTCACTGCCGGCACCAGAGAATCGTGACAGCATGCAGTGTGCACACTGTGAAAATTCAGAGGGCTGCAGTCACAGAGTGACACACAGAGTGACTGCAGACTCATCACAAATTTGGACAACCCCTTTAATGCTCCTAACAACCTAAATAAAAACATAGTAACCCTTAACTTGTCAGACGGCACAAGACTTTATTAAAGAGATTGTCCACTACTTTAACATTAACACTAGAAGTCCCAGAAATTTCAAGCTCCCCCCTGAAGTCCCGAAAGAGGGTCAAATGACCCTTAGTCCAAACTGAATAGAACGAACTAGAAACTAAATGGCTAAACTCAATGGAAAACAACAACCTCCTGTGGTGCGACAGTAATGGCCTTAATTACAGAACAAAAGACTGTGATTATAGGATGTTAGCTAAAATCCTTCAGGTCATTCGACCCGTCTCTGGGTTCCAAAGGTAGAAATGTTAAATGACCCCTCTCTGGGACTTCTAGTGTTAATGACCTTTCCTTAGGATAGGTCACCAATGTCTGGTCAGGGTCTGGCACCTGGCAACCCCGCCAATTCCCTACTCTAGGTGTCGGTGGTGGCAGGTGGTCGGAAGTGCTCAGTTCTGGATCTGCTCCGTCTTCTGATAGTGGCCGCAGTCTCCTTTTAGAATCAATGAGGCGGATGTGCAATACCCGGTCGCGGACACCATCAGAGGACGGAGGAGATCCAGAAATAAGCATTTCCGGCCACCTGCACCATAACCAGCTGGGGCAGTCTATTTGCTAGGAGCTTAGCAAATATTTTTACATCTATGTTTATTAATGAGATCGGGCGGTAGTTAGAAACCACCGACTGATTTTTCCCGGGTTTTGGCAGTACCGCAATATGGGCTTCCAGCGATTGAGGAACAAAAGGGGATGCATCAGATACCTAATTATAAACTCTCGTCATAAAAGGGGTAATTTGGTTCTTGAATAATTTGTAAAAAGCTGGTGAGAATCCGTCTGGGCCCGAGCTTTTCCCACTTAGGGAGTCCCCTATTGCACTGCTATTTCATCTTCCTCAAACCTGTCATCTAACCGTGTGATGGTCCCCGTATCTAACACTGGAAGGGGGGTTTCTGCCACATAACCATCTATGCGTTTTTGGAGGTCCTGTGGGGCCATAGCCGGACCACTTCCTTATTATCATAAACAAAACAACGCAAATATTGGTCCAAATTCTTTTGTTTGCACTTTGGCAGTTTGTTTGTCCATTAGACTGAGGGTGGAACACTGATGAATGAGAGTTTAATCCCTAACCGGGAGCAGAAGCTCTCCAAAAGTTGTCAATAAACTCAGTTCCTTTATCAGAGACAATATTAGAGGGAACTCCCTGGAATTTGACAATCTCACGAATAAACACCTGTGGTAAAGTTTTTGCATTAAGTAACGATGGTAAGGCGATAAAATGTGTCATCTTAGGCTGGTTTCACATCAGCGGTATTCTGCCGCACTCCCAGATCCGGCACAAGGGCAGTACAGTACAATACAGTTAACAGACAGTGCGGCAAGCCCCAGTCAGATGCTGTCACATGCTCCGGTCACATGTCCGCATGTGCCCGGAGCTTGCTAGTGAACTGTATTGTACTGTACTGCCCTTGTGCCGGATCTGAGAGTGCGGCAGAAAAACGCTGATGTGATACCAGCCTTAGCAAAGCTATCCACCACCACCAAAATTACCGTATTACCAGCAGAGGAAGGTAAATCCAAAATAAAGCCCATGGAAATGTCTATCCAAGGTGGACCAGGGACACTCAAAGGCTGAAAATATCTCGAAGGTTGAGCGTGAGAAGCCTTAAAGGTAGCACCTTAAGATGAGGATTCAGGGGAACAAACGACTTGTTCACCAGAACCCCAGACGGGGCATCACGTTGGCTTTTAGCAAGCTCAGATACCTCATCAATACTGAGCGCCAACACCACCACTCCCTTTTGCAAAATTTGGACTGATTCCTTATAGGGTTTCCCCACCCCCAGAAAACTCGTGGACAAAGCATCAGCTTTGATGTTTTTAGAATCATAGCAAACTAACAAAAAAAATTAAACCCTAATAATAAATAAATGCCATTGAGCTTGTCTTGTTTGTAGGGAATCAGCTATGGTAGGCTATGGCAGGGATGCAGTAAAGAGTCACACACACACAGGTTTTCAGTCCAAAAAGTCAGTGTTTTATTCACACTGATAAACATAAATACGCAGTCTTACTTTTTCAGAATGTAAAGGGAAAAAACAGTTAAAAGATCCCAGACGTGTCAGTCCATTCAGATAAGTTTTTCCCACAAAGACTGTGGCAGCTTTCCAGTCTTAACCCTCATTGTTCTGGCTGCCCATTTATGCTGTGCTAATCCTGCAGCTGTATATCTCCGCATTGCCCCCAAAACCCGCAACTAGCAGAAGATCCAGGCCAAGGTTTTACCTTTTCTCTGCTGTTTACCAGTGCAAAAGGCACACGCTAGGAGGAATATATAACCCATCTACTACCATGCCCTTTACTGCGTTGCACAGTGCAAGATGTTTCGCCGACTCAAAGCAAAGAAGGTTTTTATGGTTAGTAATTACTGTAACAAAATCAGTAGCTACCTCCAGAGAGTGTCACCATTCCTCAAATGCTAAATTGATCGCCAGTAATTCTCTGTAACCAATATTGTAATTACATTCGGCTGAAGATAATTCCTTAAAAAAGAAGACACGTGACTGCAGCTTTCCAAGAGACGGTACTTAAGGCATTACAGCTCCCACCCCCACTTTTGACGCATGACCCTCCACCGTAAAAGGATGAGATACATCAAACTGTATCAATAAGGGTGCCAGTGAGAACCACTTATTAAGACAGTCAAAAGCATATAAAGCAGCCTGAGTCCATTTAGAGAAGTCCATACCCTTCTTAGACATGTCAGTAAGGGGTCTTGCTATAGCAGAGAAATTCTTAATAAACTTCCAGTAATAATTAGAAAAGGTTGCAGAGCTTTGAGGTTCTCTGGTCCATTTCAAAATAACCTCCTAATTTAGTGGGATGCATCAGAGAACCTGCAGCTCAGGTACTGTAACCCAAAAACAGAAGTTCTTGAACGGCAAACACATTTTTCTAGCTTAGTGTACCATTTATTCACTCTGAGAATTTGCCATATTTTTCTGACGTTCCAAATGAGACCTAAAGTCCTTGGAATATATGAGAATGTCATTAAGGTAAACTATTACAAATTTCCCTAAGAGGTGAAAAAATACATCATTAACAAATTGCTGGAATACTGCAGGCGCATTGGTTAAACCAAAATTGCTTCACCAGATTTTTAAAGTGCCCTTCAAGCGTATTAGATACCGTTTTCCACTCATCCCCCAATTTGACCCGAATCAGATTATAGGCCCCCCTAAGGTCAAGTTTAGAGAACCATTTAGCATCAGCAATCTAATTAAATAGGTCAAGAATTAGTGACAGTGGATACGGATCACAAACTGTTACCTGATTGAGCTCACAAAAGTCCAGGCATGGCCGTAGTCCACCATCTTTCTTTTTAACTTCTTAACCCCCGAGCCCATTTTCACCTTAATGACAAGGGCATTTTTTTGCTATTCTGACCAGTGTTTTTTTGACATTTTATAACTCTAGAATACTTCAACAGACCCCTCTGATTCTGACATTGCTTTTTTTGTGACATATTGCACTCCGTGATAGTTGTAAATTTAGTTGTTTATTTTTGAAAATATCAGAAATTTGGCGAAAATTTAGCAATTTTCTAAATTTGAAATCCTATGCCCATAAATCCAAGAATTATGTCACACAAAATAGTTACTAAATAACATTTCCCACATGTCTATTTTACATCAGCACAATTTTTAAAAAATAATTATTTTTTTTGTTGGGAAGTTAGAAGGGTTCAAATTTCATCAGCAATTTGTCATTTTTCAAACAAAATTTACAAAACCATTCTTTTTAGGGACCACATCAAATTTTAAGTGACTTTGAGAGGCCTAGGTGACAGAAAATATCTAAAAGTGACAACGTTCAGAAAATTGCACCCCTCACACTGCTCAAAACCACATGTAAAAAGTTTAACTAAAGCAAAGTGGAACAAAAAAAATATAAATTTTACTTTTTTTCCAAAAAATTTTTACTTTAGCCATAACATTTTGCATTTTGACAAGGGTATCAGTAGAACATGTACCATAAATCTAATTGAGCAATTTCTCCTGAGTACACATATACCTCATATGTGGTAGAAATCAATTGTGTGGGTGTGTTAGGGTGAACTCTTACAAAGTTCCACAAGTTGCCTACTGCCTGATTCTAATTGGTGTGGATCGAGTGCATGTTTGAAAAATGAGATCAGACACAGTCGGATATTCATCTTTCCTCGACCAAGGTCGGCCCAGAAACAGAGATTTATTCAAGAACATGCCTTTATAAAAACTAGGAAAAGGGGCATGGTCAGCCCTACAGTGGGCATACTTGGATGTGTCCATTGGTCAGTGGGTTGAACAATGTGTTAGTCCATGAGCTGATTGGTGGGCATCATCGTAGGCAGGTCCATGTCATTTTACGAATCCATGGTGATGGGAGGGTCTATGTCATCGTCTGGTGGATCCATGCTGATGGGCGGGTCTATGATGTTATCGGTGGCCATCTTAGTTATATTTGAAAACCTGGCTCATGTAAGGCAAATTGACACATTTCCCACAATTCCCTGTCAAGAGGTTAAGTATTTGATCCAATGGCCCTCCTCAACAGTCCACCTAAATACTTTATTAACCTTCTGACCCTACAGTGGTCCTCAAACACATCAGCTCTAATGTTTTAACTGCAACTCTTTCCTTTTTGCTATCCGCTATACGAGCAATGCTAAGCCTTTTCCCCCATTGGTACAGACTGTTGATCAGAGAGTCTGATGTACTCTCCCTACTCTGACTGCCTAGTTGGGGACTGTGAAAGACTGAAGGGGCCTAGCTGTTCTAGATCTACATAATAACTAACCTCCTGAGCTAGGAAAGTGGGAACTGACTTTTCTACTTCTTTCTCGATCATCTTCCTTACACAGGGAAAGACACAACAAACAATAATAGCTGTTCAAACTTACACACTGATCACATCCCGCACACACAGTTCACAGAGTCATAAGTAACGTCCCAGTCCTTGGAACAGACTATTTTAATGCCGAAGAGCTCACCCAGATTTTGAGATTAATCGATTAGAAAGAGTAAGGCAATTGTAAGAATAAACTTCTTACCATTATGCTGCAGCTTTTAGCATTACTGTTTCTGAAAGACTGATTCTCAGTTAACATCTGAGTGCCTTCCACGTCCTCGAGTCTTTTTTACCTGAATACACCTGATTGTATCACAACACTAATGGATCTCTTCTTGTCTCGGGTCCATAATCTACTACCAGGAGGCCTTTAACAAGATTTCCCTTACACATGGATCCGATTACCTTCAGTAACAGTAGCACTTTTGCGGCTTCAAATACCAACAAATAAGACAATACCAGTTACCTACAAGTATGTTATCCTTAAAAAGTCACTTAAACCCTTAAACTAATTGGTTGGTTCAAGTCAGATAATGTTTTTCCCACCATGAGCCCTTATTTGTGTAATGTTCTTGTACCCATTGTTCCCTTATGGTTATTTCCCATGTATCCTCCCCAATCTAGAAATTCTCCATAAGGTTCTATTTCAGATAATTCAGCACTGTGTGTTGTGACCCTCATTCTACTGGTACTCTTTACAGCGGCTGTTGTCTCCAGATGGGTTTTCTCCCAAGCTTCATGGAAGTTGCTGTGGTCGGGAAAAGCTGGATCGGCCCATCTGATTTTGACTCATGGCTCATTCTCACTTGTCTTTTTAGAATCACCTACGCCGGTTGGCAAACCGTTGGGAATTTTCTTGGCAGTGGGACACACTATCCACCACCTGATCCCACATTTGCTGCATTTTATCTACTACAGAATCAACACCTGGACAGGCTGAAGCTTCCATCTGCCCCGAAGAAAACCGAAGATGAAACCCGAAATTGCAAAAAAAAAGGAGACATCAATGTGGCTGAACTAGCCCTATTATTAAGAGCAAACTCAGCCAAAGACAGAAAAGAAACCCAGTCATCCTGATCAGCAGACACAAAATATCTCAAATAGGTTTCCAAAGTCTGGTTTGTCCTCTGTCTGTCCATTGGTCTGAGGATGAGACGCAGAGGAGAAAGATAACTCAATTCCCAGCCTTGAACAAAAATGTCTCCAAAATCTAGACACAAACTGGACTCCTCTGTCGGACACAATGTTCTCAAGAATACTATGCAAATGATTCACCTGACGAAAAAACAAAGGCACCAACTCCGAAGCTGATGGCAACTTAGGCAGTGGCACCAAATGAACCATTTTGCAAAATCTATCACCGATTACCCAAATAACCGTCATTCTCTGAGAAACAGGGAGATCGGAAATAAAATCCATTGAGATGTGAGTCCATGGTCTCTTAGGCACAGGCAATGGTAATAACAATCCACTAGAACGAGAACAACAAGGTTTGGAACCTAGTCCAAATGTATTCACAACACATCCCCAGGTGAGAACTGTTAGTGTAGCCAGTTTTCTAGCCTGTTCAATATAGCTGCTAATCCCCGGATACTGTAAGATCTCTATAATGACCTCTGCTATAGAATATGTACTTTTACTACTTTTAGGAACTCCATTTTTATACACCATCAGCAGCATTAGTTTTTCAGCAGTAACGTTTTCCATACTGGATATGTTTCAGAGCAGGCCTGAAAAGAAATTCACGCAACGCGCACAAAACTCATATAAACCATGTGTAGGTATATATGACTAATCTGCAATCACTGGAGCAGTAGAGCGGATGAGGGGGGTGTTGCTATGAGATCTTTAGTTTCTCTACCTTTTATTAAGCACACGTCTTACAAGACTGGACGAGTCTGGCCACCTGGGTGCTGAGCAGTGGTGTCGCCCATATCTTGTCCACCACCATATTTATAATGGTCTTTGTCACGTGTTCATGGGTTACCTGGGACATTATTGAGTAGAGCACTCATGGCAGAGAAAGCTTACCGCCCTTTGTCCACAGACCTTCCTCAGTCAGCTGGCTCCCTGCATCTCACACTCCGTTCCTTGCTTGTTCCTGTAGGGATTTAAGAACACGAGGAGTAACAATTGTCATGGACGTGACAGGTGCCACCGAGGTATGGTACTGGTCTGCATTGGTAAAGGACTGTCAACTCTAGGCCTGTTCACTGCTTCTTTGTTGTCTGCACCTGTGCGAGCATGTCCTCCGGCTCCATCAGTCACCGGCTCTTTTGATAACAGGAGAGCCACCACCTGCTCATACACACTCTACGGTCTTTATAGGTTTATCACATCACACTAGAAAAGATCTGCTGCCTATATACACTTTTTACTGCCTTACCCCTTTCCGCTCTACGAACCACAGCAATCGCAAATCTTCATCTCTTTCTCCTATTCCGATGGGAGAGGAGTGAGTGGTTCGATTTTTATTACCTCATGTTGCGTAACCTCAGCATATCCAGTGTAGAATCAACCAGCATCTTGGTATCTGGATCCATCTACGGAAAAAGCCTGAGTTGCACAGGCAGGCTTGGGCGTCAACCAGCTGTGTGCTCATTAGACTTGACTAGCAGGAGTAAATTTCAGCTAGCCTGCTGGTTACATTTTGGATCACATGTTGCAGGAGACCTATCACAGTTTCTCTCCACCTTGTTAAGATGAAGGAATTTGTCTTCCCATGCTGACTGTAGCTTTTTGCTAAACTGGTCCGTGTGCTTTTGTCTTCCAGTGACTGGTGATTTACTGCATATTGCTTGGTGTGTGTGGAATTCCTCCTGTTGTCTGGTTATTTCCTCCTTGCTCTTGGTTTTCCTCCTTATCATTTGTTGTCTGATAACTCTGTGTGGGCCTGCTGTGATAGTTTTGGTTTCCACTGTTTGTCTATCACTGTTGCTGTTAACATGCTCCTGTTCCCCCCCACCCTGGGGTATGAATGGAGGGGGTATTAGATCAAGGCTGGCAGCTCAGACATCCTCACCATCAGAGGAAGTCTGAGATAAGGGAAAGCCAGAGCCACCCTAGTCTGAGGGCCAGTCTAGGAGCCCCAGTTCCCGATCACCTTGACAGTGCCCCATATTATATACAGGTTAGCAGCCGGATATTATTTAACCTCTTCACGACCGCGGGCAGTAAAATTACGTCCTATTTTAACGTGACTTAACGACCAGGGACGTAATTTTACGGCCTAAACTTCATTTGATTGCCGTGGCCATAGCAACAGCTTTCAAATGATGTCCCCTGCTGTTTCTTACAGCAGGGGACCTTTGCTTGACCCCAGGGGGGTGGCATCGCCACCCCCTATCGACGATCGATGTGATTGGCTGTTCAAATCTGAACCGCCAACCACATCGTTCACACTAATTTCGGCAAAAATAATGCCAGAATTACTGTGATACTGTGAGATCCGGCTGTGAGCTGCTCTAGCAGCTTCAACAAATCATAGCCGGAGCTCTAAAATGTCGCCCCCAGCCCCTGCAGCACTGATTGGAGCGATCGTGCTATGACGCGCAATCGCTCCAATCAGTGTGCAGTGGGGCGGTCTGATCTGCCGGTGGCCGCCCTCCCCAGGCCTGTGCTGGCCTGCGAGCTCTCCCCCAACATGTCTGCAGCGTGCAGTGGCTGGTACTTGTGGTACCACACCACCGCTGCCGCCGTAGCTGAGGTCACCGCTCCTGCTGCACGTGAGTACTGTGCTCACCTTGCAGCCCGTGCGCGCTCCCGTGTTGGCCCCTGCCCGTGCCCCCCTGCGATCTTCCCCCCATGCCCCGATCTGCTCCCCCCGTGATCTGACTGCCTCCCCCATTATCTCTATTCTGCTTCTGCAGCTCCCTCTCCGGTCTCCCCCTCTGCTCTCCCCCCCTCCCCCTCTGCTCTCCCCCTCTCTCCCCCTCTGCTCTCCCCCGATGTCATCTTACCTGTCTTCACCGTCGTCCGAGGTCTTAACTGGCCCGATCACATCTGCCTCCATCGCTGGGTCCTTCCTGGGCATTCTGCTGATCTGCCCAACGTCCTGCCTGCTGCCCCTGTAAAGCTGTCCATCTCTCTGCCATCTGTTCCTCCTGCAGCTCTTCTGGTCAGTCATCGTCTGGGTACTATTCTAAGTCTGAACTGGGTGCAAAAACCTAAAAAAACATCACTATGGGGAGATAAGGTATGCACACCAGTGACTATGTAAGGGGAATACATGAAATAGTAGAAACTGCTGTGTGAATACTGACTTGAAAAATCCAATAGCTATATGTAAGAGTGAAAATGTGAAAAATGGAACCTGCATTACTGCCATGAACATATGAATCAAGAGAAATTTAGCTACTGAATTGATCAATGCAATAGAGCCCCAACACTACGCCAAAGTATTTCTCTACGTTGGGGTCCCTAGCTTGTGTGTGTCCTCTCATGCAGTTAAAAAACTTACCGTGTATGGGAAGCTGAGACCCAGGCTATTTATGCGTATGATATGGATTGGCAATAGGTGTGGTTGGGGAGGGTTCACAAACGAAAAACTACTAACAATAAGGAATAACGTTTGGAACACCATTCTAAGTCTGAACTGGGTGCAAAAACCTAAAAAAACATCACTATGGGGAGATAAGGTATGCACACCAGTGACTATGTAAGGGGAATACATGAAATAGCAGAAACTGCTGTGTGAATACTGACTTGAAAAATCCAATAGCTCTATTGCATTGATCAATTCAGTAGCTAAATTTCTCTTGATTCATATGTTCATGGCAGTAATGCAGATTCCATTTTTCACATTTTCACGCTTACATATAGCTATTGGATTTTTCAAGTCAGTATTCACACATTAGTTTCTGCTATTTCATGTATTCCCCTTACATAGTCACTGGTGTGCATACCTTATCTCCCCATAGTGATGTTTTTTTAGGTTTTTGCACCCAGTTCAGACTTAGAATGGTGTTCCAAACGTTATTCCTTATTGTTAGTAGTTTTTCGTTTGTGAACCCTCCCCAACCACACCTATTGCCAATCCATATCATACGCATAAATAGCCTGGGTCTCAGCTTCCCATACACGGTAAGTTTTTTAACTGCATGAGAGGACACACACAAGCTAGGGACCCCAACGTAGAGAGATACTTTGGCGTAGTGTTGGGGCTCTATTGCATTGATCAATTCAGTAGCTAAATTTCTCTTGATTCATATGTTCATGGCAGTAATGCAGATTCCATTTTTCACATTTTCACTCTTACATATAGCTATTGGATTTTTCAAGTCAGTATTCACACAGCAGTTTCTGCTATTTCATGTATTCCCCTTACATAGTCACTGGTGTGCATACCTTATCTCCCCATCGTCTGGGTACTGTGAGTATAACTTTTTTTTTTCTGTATCCCCTGTCCATTTTTACACTTCATCCGTCCGTGCGTCCCGCCAAGCGCTGATCAGGGATGCAGATAATGTATCGGCATACATGCTCAATTTTTGGCGTGACTTTTTTTTCCGTATCCCCGATGCTTTTTGTATCGCATCCGTCCGTGCGTCCCGCCAAGCGCTGATCAGGGATGCACATAACGTATCTGCATCCCTGCTCAATTTTTGGCGTGACTTTTTTCCGTATCCCCACCGCTTTTTGTATCTCATCTGTCTGTGCGTCCCGCCAAGTGCTGATCAGGGATGCACATAACGGATTTGCATCCCTGCTCAATTTTTGGCGTGAATTTTTTTTCCATATCCCTGACGCTTTTTGTATCGCATCCGTCCGTGCATCCCGCCAAGCGCTGATCAGGGATGCACATAACGTATCTGCATCCCTGCTCAATTTTTGGCGTGACTTTTTTCCGTATCCCCACCGCTTTTTGTATCTCATCTGTCTGTGCGTCCCGCCAAGTGCTGATCAGGGATGCACATAACGGATTTACATCCCTGCTCAATTTTTGGCGTGAATTTTTTTTCCATATCCCTGACGCTTTTTGTATCGCATCCGTCCGTGCATCCCGCCAAGCGCTGATCAGGGATGCACATAACATATCTGCATCCATGGTCAATTTTTGGCGTGACTTTTTTTTACGTATCCCCGACGCTTTTTGTATCGTATCCGACCGTGCGTCCTGCAGCGGCCGATTAGTGCACCGCGTCTGTGCGTTTGAAAAGTCAAATGGCGTTCCTTCTCTTCTGAGCCCTGCCATGCGCCCAAACAATTACTTTCCACCACATATGAGGTATCTACGTACTCAGGAAAAATTGCACAATACGTTTTATGGCGCAGTTTTTCCTGATACCGTTGTAAAAAAAACTACCTGATTGATGCAAAAAATTTGTGGTTAAAAAAAAAAAAAATAATGTTCACAGTTCAACGTTATCAACTTCTGTAGAGCCCCTGGAGGTACAAGGGGCTCACTAAATATCTAGATAAATTCCTTGAGGGGGTCTAGTTCCAAAATGGGGTAATTTGTGGGGGAGCTCCACTGTTTAGGCACCATAGGGGGTCTCCAAACATGACATGGTGTCCACTAATGATTCCAACCAATTTTGCTGTCAAATGGCGTTCCTTCTCTTCTGAGCCCCGCCATGCACCCAAACAATTACTTTCCACCACATATGAGGTATCGCCGTACTCCGGAAAAAATACACTATAAATTTCATGGTGAATTTTTTCCTGATACCCTTGTGAAAAAAAAAAGCTACCTAGTTGAAGCAACAGTTTTGTGGTAAAAAAAAAATATTTTTCTTTTCACGGCTCAACGTTCTAAACCTCTGTGAAGCCCCCAGGGGTTCAAAGTGCACATCAAACATCTAGAAAAATTATTTGAGGACTCTAGTTTCCAAAATGAGGTCACTTGCAGGGGAGCTCCATTGTTTAGGCACCTCAGGGGGTCTTCAAACCCGACATGGCGTCCGCTAATGAGTGCAGCTAATTTTGCACTCAAAATTCAAATGGTGCTCCTTGCCTTCCGAGCCCTGCCGTGTGTCCAAACATTTGATTTCCACCACATATGAGGTATCTGCGTACTCAGGAGAAAATGCACAATACATTTTATGGTGCATTTTTCCCTGATACCCTTGTGAAAAAAAGCTACCTAGTTGAAGCAACCATTTTGTGGTAAAAAAAAAAAAAATTCTTTTCACGGCTCAACGATATAAAGTTCTGTGAAGCCCCCAGGTGTTCAAAGTGCTCACCAAACATCTAGAAAAATTATTTCAGGGCTCTAGTTTCCAAAATGGGGTCACTTGTGCGGGAGCTCCATTGTTTAGGCACCTCAGGGGGTCTTCAAACCCGACATGGCGTCCACTAATGAGTGCAGCTAATTTTGCGTTCAAAAATTTAAATGGCGCTCCTTCCCTTTCGACCTCTGCCATGCTCGCAAACAATTGATTTTTACCACATATGGGGTATCTGCGTACTCAGGAGAAAATGCACAATAAATTGTATGGTGCACTTTCTCTTTTCTCCCTTGTAAAAATGAAAATTTTATGGCTAAAGTAACATTTTTGTGTTAAAAAGTAAAATTTTCATTTTTTCCTTCCACATTGCTTTGATTCCTGTGAAGCACCTAAAGGGTTAATAAAGTTTTTGGATGTGTTTTTTTTTTTTAAATTCTTTATTTATTTAGAAACCGTCAAAACATACAAATACAGGTCCGTGGACCTAACGGCCCGTCTGCAAAAATCACAGTTTGCTCCGAGTAGAGAGTACATTGAAACCATTCTTATGCACAACTAGGTAAAATGTAACAGACGTACATCCCATCCCGAACATCTAACTATGCAAGGTTCCCGTAAGGTTTTTCTTTATTATTTATTTGAGTGAAAACGCACATTGTGCCTAGGGATATTAAGATCCTCAAGTTTGAAAGAAGAAAAGAAGAAGAAAATAAATAGAAAAAGAAAGAAAAATATAGAAGAGTCATAAGAGGATGAGCAGGGAAGAGGTGGAGCGGGAGAAGGTGAGGTAGAAGGGTATGGGGAAAAGGGGGGGAGGAGGGAAAAGTCGGCGGACATTCATACTCACCGCATATCAGCACACTTACAGCATTGCGGATTCTTTGGTTCCCGTGCCGTCCCCCACCAGCTCTCTATAGTCCCCTGTTTGTTGGAAGTCCATCCACCCCCGCCAGGTGGCCCAGAATTTCACATATGAGTCATGCAATGAGGAGGTCAGATCCTCCATATGCATTAGGTCATTGACCTTAGTGATCCACTGTGCCACCGTGGGGGGGGTCCGAGATCTCCATCTCTCCGGGATACATAGTCTCGCTGCCATTATGAGAAACTTCGTCAGGGATGCTTTGTATGTTTTTAATGGGGTCTCGCAGTGATGTAACAGGAAGATGGCTGGACCCATTTCTTCAGTGGTTCCTGTAACCAACCGGATGATGTCGGACACACCTTTCCAGAATGGCTGGATCGCCTCGCACTCCCAATACACGTGGAAGAGAGTGCCCTCCCCCCCACCACACCTCCAGCAAATCGGGTCCACTCCTGGAAAAATGGCATGAATTCCAGATGGCACCCTGTACCATCTGGACAGCAATTTGTAACTGGCTTCCTGGAATCGAGAGCTAATGGATGAGCTGTGTGCAAGCGAGCAGATACGTTCCCACTGGTCAGAGGAGAGGTTCACGCCGAGGTCCCTCTCCCACTTCGCTACAAATGATGGAGGAGGTTGGTCCGAAGGTGAGGATAACAAAGAATATACCGCCGATAATGAGTGTCGAGTCGAACCTGTTCCCCCGCAGATAATTTCAAATCGTGTCTTGGGCTGTTGGAAATAGGCCCTATTTGGAATTTTACTGAGAAAATGTGCCAGCTGTAAACATCTCCAGCGTCCCAACGGGGCTGGGGTTTGTCTAGCCTCCAGATTGGCAGTCGAGGGCCAACCCTCTCGGTCTCCCAAGTCTTCTACCCGATCCATCCCATTGTGTATCCACAGCTGAAATATGGGGTCCGTTCTTCCTGGCTCAAAAGAGGGATGGCTCAAGATAGGCATCATGCGGGAGTAAAGGGGGATCAATTCTGCACGCACCAGACCCGTATTGCAATACGTCACCGTAGGACCAATAGTTGGATGTACCTTCAGCCCCGCAGGAGCCTCCGGGAGCACACAAGGCAATTTATTTAAAGGTATTTGAGAAAAAGACTGTTCAATTTGAACCCACACCTTTTGTGTACCGTTCCTACACCAATCAATTATCCTGGTGAGATGGCCCGCTAAGTGGTAACGTTTCATATCCGGCATCCCGATCCCGCCTTTGCGTTTGGGTCTAAATAGGGTGGTTCTCTTTAAGCGTACTGATTTGCCCGCCCATATAAAAGATGACTGAATTGATTCGAGTGTTCTGAAGAATGCAGCCGGAATTTTAATTGGGAGAGCTTGGAAAATGTATAAGAGCCTGGGCAGTATATTCATTTTAAAGATTTGATTTCTACCAAACCATGAGAACAGGGATTTTCCCCACCGGTCACAGTCTTTCCTAATGGATGCTAGCAAGGGTAGAAAATTATGGACATAGAGGAGGCTCAAATCACTGGTAAGACGTATTCCCAGATAATTAAGAGACTGAACTGCCCACCGAAAACTAAAAGATGATTTCAACTCCTCCACTTCCCTGGGAGACAGATTAATGTTAAGGACCTCTGACTTTGAGAAGTTAATTTTGAAGTTTGCTAATTGAGAATACCTCTGAAACTCTTTCATCAAGTTAGGGAGAGACACTTTGGGAGCCGAGACAAAAAACAGGAGATCGTCCGCATATGCTGCGACTTTATGCACGGCCTGGCGCACCACCACACCCGCAATATCGCTATTAGCTCGTACATGTCTAAGGAAGGGCTCCAACGTTAGGATGAATATTAGAGGGGATAGCGGGCATCCCTGACGGGTGCCGTTTGAAATGGTGAAAGGGTCCGAAAGGATCCCATTCACACGCACCCTCGCTGATGGCATAGTGTAAAGAGACAATATCCATCCCAACATACCGTCACCCAACCCCAGACTTCTGAGCGTAACCTCCATAAATGTCCAGTCTACTCTATCGAATGCCTTTTCGGCATCTGTCGACAATAGCAAGGACGGAATTCCCCCTGTTTTTGCTGCATGTATTAAGTTAATGGCCTTAATTGTGTTGTCTCGTGCCTCGCGACCTGCCATAAACCCCGCCTGGTCTGGATGGATAATTCGTGGAAGCAGAGGTGCCAGTCTGGTCGCCAGTATTTTAGCAAAAAGTTTCGTGTCTACATTTAATAATGATATTGGGCGATAGCTAGTGCACTGCGTTGGGTCTTTCCCTGCTTTAGGTATGACTGTGATATGGGCTCTCAAAGAATCAACGTTAGGGTTTGAGTCCCTCTGGGCCCTGGAATTAAAGGTACGCAGAAGGTGCGGTGTTAGTAGTTCTTTAAGTTTTTTGTAGTACACCAGGGGCAGGCCATCAGGTCCTGGAGCTTTTCCTGTTTTGGAAGATGCAATAGCATCCCACAGTTCTTGGTTCGTAATTGGTGTTTCCAATGCTGCAATCTCCGAATCTTCCAAGTGCGGCATTTTAGCTTCTTTAATATAATCTACTATTTTACGTTTAAGGGTAAGTGATGACTTTGAAGGGCCATTTGTTTCTAGATTATATAGGGATGCATAAAATTTTTTAAAGGTTTCCGCAATTTCCAGGGATGAATGTAGCATAGTACCCTGCGATTGTGTGGGGGAAATTTTAGAAATAAATGTTGACGCTTGTTGTTGTCTAAGCGCTCTCGCCAGTGTTTTGCTGCATTTATTCCCAAATTCATAAAAATGCCGACGAGATCTGACAAGGATCCCCTTAGCCTTATTATTGAGCAGTTTCCGCAAGTTGTCGCGGGCTCTAAAGAGGGCGCTTCCCACCTCTACCGAGGGCATCTGTTTGTGACGGGTCTCCAGGTCTTTCAACTGCGTTAAGAGCGTAGATATCTCAAGCTCCCGCTCCCTTTTTCGTCTTGCCCCCTGCTGAATCAATACACCCCTAATGACACATTTGTGAGCCTCCCACACTGAAGTTGCTGAGATGTCGCCCGAGTTATTCCTCATGAAGTATTCTGTCAGGGTATTTTGTACTAGTTGTAGGATCTCCGGGTCCTCCAACAGAGAGGTATTCAACCTCCACTGCCACTGATGTGGCACTGAGGATTGTAACAACACTTTTACCGTACAAAGTGCGTGATCGGAAAAGGTAATGTTTTCTATTTGAGACTGAGAGATCCTTGTGAGATCCCCATGCTTTACAAAAAAGTAATCGATTCTAGAATATGTTCCGTGTGCCGTCGAATAAAATGAATAGTCTTTATCGGCTGGATGTAATAGCCTCCATGTATCCACCAATTGGTGTTCATGTATTATGCGTCTTAGTTTACGAAGGGCCGCTAGAGGATGTGCCGAAGTGCCCGAAGAGGTGTCTTGGACTGGGTTCAGTGCAATGTTAAAATCTCCCCCTAAAATGAGAGTGCCCTCCATAAAATCCTCTATCGTTTCCAGGAAGTCGGTCAGTGCTGTAATTTGTCCAGTATTTGGAAGATATAGTGAGGCTAGAGTGTATATGTGCGAGGCGATCCTACCCTTTACCAGCAGCAACCGTCCTGAGCCATCGCTGCGAGAATCCAAGAAGTCCCAGGGAACGGAGCGAGATATAAGGATACTTGTTCCTCGGGACTTCGGGTCGGGGGAGAGGCTGTGGTAAACTTCAGGGAACCATCGAGATGACAACTTGAACATCTTGTGTTTGCAAAGATGTGTTTCCTGCAAAAAAGCAATTTGAACATGAGACCTTTTCAGCATATTTGTCAAAATGGATCTCTTACCAGGACTATGTAGTCCTTTCACATTTATTGTCCCACACTTCACCTCAGTGTCACCCGCCCTATGCATGGCGAACAGCGAGTAATAGAATGTCCCCCTACTAGTGAAACACGGGGTGGGATCAGAGAGGGGGGGGGGTTGGTGGGTAGGGAATAGAAGGGCTCAGAAGAGAGAAGAATGTAAGTAGAATGCGAGATGAATAAGAAGGGTGAAGTAAAAGGTATAAGATTAGACCGAAGAAGAAGCAGAGATGAGAAGAAAAGTATGAAAAGAATAAACCAGTTCAAGTGGCTGGTTTATTGACCAGATTGTATAGATTTTTACAGTCTCAACACCCGTTTGAGACTTGGCGCTCTCTAAACGGGAGAGCGTCCCTTGGGGTACGTAGAAAACCAGGGGTCAGAGCTCCCCATACCCCCAGATATACATGCAAAAAATATACATTTAACTAGATCCAACACCTCACCCCTCAACTGTGAGGCATTGGGGTGAGGGGCACTTATCTTAGAATACGTTAACCAGAAGAATAGAACATCAGGAATGAAAACTTATAGACCATGTATCGCATATTGCAATAAGGCATTAAATCCGTCGGCCGTAGGGTAGGTGTATTTGATTCGTATTCGAACACCCGCACGATATCCCCTACCGACTGCGATTTCCGAGGAGACATACAGGTCCCTCCCACCTCTCCCTCCACTCCTTTAGGGAGAGTAAGATCATAATAAACAGAAAAATGTCACTCCTCCGAGTGTGACCATCAGTCCGGTGACCTTTGCGCAAGCTCCTCCGCAGATGTGGGCCCCCGTGGGCTCCCCCGTGATCTCTGGGTCATGCGATTGCCTCCTTTCTTTCTCTGAGGCAGGCCGGGCAGTCTGTCTAATTGTAGCCAATTGGGGACCTCTACTGCATCCGTGCCCAGAAAACTGAAAAGTCCCTCCAGCTCCTCCGGACGTTTCAGGAAGAATTGATCTCCACCATATCTGACAATGAGATGAAAAGGATGGCCCCATCTATACGTAGCTCCCTTCTCTTTGATCTTCTGCAGCACTGGCATAAGCTGACGTCTCATGTAGAGGGTCCGGGAGGAGACATCCGGAAAGAGCTTTATTTCTGACCCCTCGTAAGAGACAGTCCCATAGGCCCATGCATTTCTCAGAATGTCCTCCTTGTCGGTATAGTAGTGTAATCTGCATAAGACATCACGTGGAAAGGCAGCATCTATGGGTCCCTGGCGAAACACCCGGTGAACTCTGTCAATTACATATATAGTGTCTGTTGTGCCTCCGGAGATCTTGTTGAAAATTGCACTCACTGTCTTGGAGAGGGCTGCTGTTGGAATATTTTCTGATATGCCTTTCAGGCGGACATTATTTCGCCTTCCTCTGTTCTCCTGATCGTCTAAGAGAATGGTAATATTTTGCACTTGCATTTTGGATTTGAAGAGATCTTGCTCTAATGCAGTAACCCTTTCAAACAGGGTAGACACATCTTTTTCCACTACAGCAGTGCGAGTGTTAATCATATCAATGTCTCCTCTAACTATAGATAATGCCCTTTCATGTGCAGCCTCCATCCTTGCTACTAGAGAGTCCAGATCAATCCTGGTAGGGAGAGCTGATAATAGCTGTAAAATGCGGTCTGTCTCTGCTGAGGCCATGATGGGGTTAATGCTCCGCAGGGCCTGCTCCCCTGCCTGTCTCCCACATGCATCTGGGGTCTGTTTCCTCTGTGCTCCCTCCAAAGGAAGGTGGTCTTCTAGGGGGAGCATATTACTGGGACCTCCAGAGAGGATTTCCCCTGCATCCGGGCACCCACTCACCGCACCAGAGAGACACATCATGATTTCCTGCACCTGTGGAGACCGGGGTTCCCCACCGCCATCTTCCTGCATCGCCCGCTCTGCTGTATCTGCTCCTGACTTGTCAGGGCTGGAGTGCCTGTTCTGGGTCACGGGGCCCGCTGCAACAGCGCCCGCTCCCTGTTGCTCCATATCTGCCGCTGGTGTCGCTGCCTTCCCCGCTGCCTTGTCAGGTCCTGCACGTGTGGCTTCAGGTGAGGACCGCGCGGCCGCCGGCGCCATTGCTGCATCAGGCCTGGAAGTTGGGGAAGGCCTCGCGCCTCTGAATAGGCGATCCACCGCTGCACTGCCACTCTGGGATGCTGGGGGATTCCTCTTCATAGCCGCTGTCCTCCTCCGGTTCATTTAACCTCTGATGCGAAGGATCTAGTAAGTTAATTTAATCTGGGTCTGAGGAGCTCAAAGAAGATGCGTCCTCACACCACCATAGCTAAGCCACACCCCTGGATGTGGTTTTGAGCAGTGTGAGGGGTGCAGTTTTTAGAATGGGGTCACTTTTAGGTATTTTCTGTCACCTCGGCCTCTCAAAGTCACTTCAAATGTGACGTGGTCCCTAAAAAAAATTTGTTTCGAAAATTGCGCTGATTGAAAGTAGACAAGTGGGAAAGTTTATTTATTAACTATTTTGTGTGACATATCTCTCAGATTTCTGGGCATAAATTTTCAAAGTTTGAAAATTGCAAAATTTTCATAATTTTCGCTAAATTTCCTAAGTTTTCACAAATAAACGCAAAAAATATCGGCCTAAATTTACCACTGACATGAAGTACAATATGTCACGAAAAAACAATCTCAGAATCGCCAGGATCCGTTGAAGCGTTCTAGAGTTATAACCTGTCAAAGTGACACTGGTCAGAATTGCAAAAAATGGCCCGGTCATTAGGGTGTTTTAGTGGCCGGGGAGTGAAGGGGTTAAATGAGCTGTTTGCTACCAGTTGGAACGCATCGCATGCTAATTTGCAATGTGGGCACCATATTATACATAAGCCAGTGGTAGGACATGATTCACATGAGCAGTAAACTCCAGGCTGGAAGGCATCCCATGCTAATTAGCCATGTAGGCACCAGGTTAGACATCAGCTAGTCGGCAATAAATAACTCACATGAGCGGTGCACTTCAAGTTGCAGAACATTGCATGATAATTAACCAGAGAATTATCCGGCGTACAGAGAGAGACCGGTGGTAGTAACAGTTAACCAAGGTGCATATCAAATGAGATTAAAGATGTCGACCAGAAAAAAACTCATAGGATAGCTGCATTCTATGCTGGAGCACACTACAGGAAAATTAGGCACATGGGCACTAGGGAAGCTCTACGACATATAGAGAGAGATGAATACATGATTGGATAGCAATCAAGTGACTTAAATTATAGCAGCCAAAAATAATAGGTGGATATACAAGATGTAAATAATCAAGATTGCTGTAATCATAGTAGTGTTGCAATCTTGGAAAACATATCTAGCTATAACCCATTGAAATAGATGGGGCTAATGGAGAAATCATCCTAGTTTCTACAAGGTTCAAACAATTGGCCTTACAAAAAACAGTTACATTGAATCTGCTCATTCACACCATGTGGATTTACTGTGTGAATTTGGTGGATCCATCTATGATTCCAAATCACCTCCACTACGGGAGGGAGTGACCACTTCAATTGCACTAAAAGTAAAGCAATCTGGGGAGTGTGGCTTGCTAATGGCCGGGTAAGAAACTTGAGCCTGGAGCTCTCTGCAATCTCCCCTGATCCTGCCGTCTAAACTTGAATCCCCCGCTGCTCTGATCTTATGGGCAGACCTCGGAAGCCCTCCACAACCGGCCAGACCGAAAATAAAGCACCGGCACGCATGGAGCGCTTCTTAAATCATGGATCCCCATTCACCTTACAGAAGACTCCCAGGTCAGTGAACACAAAGATGGCACCGGCTTCCCATGCTGTGGAGAGCTCTCAGCGGGCACAGAGCAGTCCAGGCAGTATAACTCCAGAAGAATCAGAAGAGGTGCTCATGGAGGGGGGAGAATACATGGCCCTGTCAGAGATTAGCAAATATCTAAAATCACTCCCCACTAAAGCTGGTGTCACACACAACGACAACGACGTCGCTGCTACGTCACCATTTTCTGTGACGTTGCAGCGACGTCTCGTCGCTGTCGCTGTGTGTGACATCCAGCAACGACCTGGCCCCTGCTGTGAGGTCGCCGGTCGTTGCTGAATGTCCAGCTTCATTTTTTGGTCGTCACTCTCCCGCTGTGACACACACATATCTGTGTGTGACAGCGAGAGAGCGACGAAATGAAGCGAGCAGGGAGCAGGAGCCGGCGTCTGGCAGCTGCGGTAAGCTGTAACCAGCGTAAACATCGGGTAACCAAGTGAAGACCTTTCCCTGGTTACCCGATATTTACCTTCGTTACCAGCCTCCTCCGCTCTTGCTGCCAGTGCCGGCTCCTGCTCTGTGCACATGTGGCTGCAGTACACATCGGGTAATTAACCCGATGTATACTGTAGCAAGGAGAGCAAGGAGCCAGCGCTAAGCAGTGTGCGCGGCTCCCTGCTCTCTGCACTGTGACATGTAGCTGCAGTACACATCGGGTTAATTAACCCGATGTGTACTGTACCTAGGAGAGCAAGGAGCCAGCGCTAAGCGCGGCTCCCTGCTCTCTGCACATGTAGAACAGCAACGTTATGATCGCTGCTGCGTCGCTGTGTTTGACAGCTAAGCAGCGATCATAACAGCGACTTACAAGGTCGCTGTTACGTCACAGAAAATGGTGACGTAACAGCGACGTCGTTGTCGCTGTCGCTTAGTGTGAACCCAGCTTAAGGAAGATCTGGAGGGCTGCATTGGCAGGCTAGAAGCTGCACACAGGAAGGAGCTGCAGTCTCTCACTGCTGCATTTACTGTGAGAGTGAAGGAGGTGGAAAAGACACAGGATGAGGTGCTGAGTGAACTGCAGGCACACAGAGAAGCCATTCTCAGTAACTCCAACAAGCTGGGAGAGCTGGCAGGGGGCCTAGAGGACATTGAAAACCGCAATAGGCGGAATAACATCCAGATAAGAGGCATACCTGAAACAGTGAGTAATGGTGAACTGGACTGTGTTGCGCAGAATTTATCCAAACAGCTACTGGGAGAGAGAGGGCCTCATTCAGTGGAGCTGGACAGAATTCATCGAGCACTTGGTCTTAGATCAGCTTCAGACTCCAGACCCCGTGATGTCATCTGTCGGGTTCATTTTTTCAAAATAAAAGAGTCTATCATCCATGCTGCACGTGACAATAGTCTGATCACCTTTTATGGACACTCAGATCTCCCTCTTCCCAGATTTGCCCAGGCGTACTCTATTACAGAGAAGAGCTTTAAGACCCCTCCTGCACCAGCTGAAGGAAAGAGACATTCCATATAGGTGGGGGTTTCCATTCAACCTGACAGCCAGCAAGGAGGGGAAGAAGGCTACTTTCCGTTCGCTGGGTGACCTCGCCAACTTCCTGGGAACCTTTGAAATTCCGATGGTGGATCTCCCAGAGTGGCCCTCGGCTCCCGGGCTTCCTGTCTACCCTCCAAGATAGATCACGGCTCATCGGAACAAGAAGCCGAGGCGGCAAAAGACACTTGAGGTCTCCAGATCATGTGAGATGGGTGTTGCTTAATGAGCGTCTGAGTTCACCACCTGGTCAATGATGGAGCCCGTCGGGGCTGTAATGTTCGTCAGTGGTTGGGATTCCGGAGAGAGCTGGATTGGGACTCTAAAGTTAATGTTATCTATAACTGTTCAAGAAATGTGTTCCTGACTAGTTTCTCTAGTATACAATCAAATACATCCGGTGCATCATAAACATATTTCTTACATATGGAAACTCCCAACAATATAGGAACTCAGAAAAAGCGGAGTCATAATCCAAAATTATATTAAAAAGGTATAATTTTATTCAATACAAAAATTCATACAAATAACACACCGTAAAAAATGGGGAGACAAGGTGCAAGGAACAGCAGTACTACCACAGTAAGAGTAGTTGGTGAGTATAAGAGAGTTCCGAATGACATATAGTGCAAACCACATCAGAATACAGTTGATATTTGTGTAATAGTGCTGATATCTGGGTTAGCCAAATCACTAGACACACCGCAGTAACACCAGTAAGCCTGGGACTACTCCTCCCACCATATAGCATTGACTGCCGTTAGTAACACGGCAGCACCTGTGACATTATAGTATGTATATATAATATGGTGGTAGAGGCAGGGATCCCAGTAGCCACATGGAAAAGTACTGCCCGTGTGTAGCGGATAGCAAACACCCAGAACTCAGCACATATAATAAAGTTAGTTACATCAGATATATAACAAAGCTGCACACCAGCCGCCATAGAACGTCAGGTTACATAAGGTTATAAATGCTCACCCATTTGGGCGGGATGTGGGCGGGACTTTGTGACGTCACCAGGGATTTCCCTGACCCGCGACGTCACTCTGAGGCCGGAAGTGATGCGCCCGTGGTGCCCGCTCGCGCTGCGCATGCGCCGCAGATGGCGGTCATCTCGCATTCATTCAGGGCTTTAAATAGCCCGGCACACATAATCAAGGCATGGCCCCCCGAGGAAGCCCTACGCGAAACGCAGCGTCTGGGCCCCCTGGACAGCCCTACCGCATCTCCTACTATGGGTGAGCATTTATAACCTTATGTAACCTGAAGTTCTATGGCGGCTGGTGTGCAGCTTTGTTATATATCTGATGTAACTAGCTTTATTATATGTGCTGAGTTCTGGGTGTTTGCTATCCGCTACACACGGGCAGTACTTTTCCATGTGGCTACTGGGATCCCTGCCTCTACCACCATATTATATATACATACTATAATGTCACAGGTGCTGCCGTGTTACTAACGGCAGTCAATGCTATATGGTGGGAGGAGTAGTCCCAGGCTTACTGGTGTTACTGCGGTGTGTCTAGTGATTTGGCTAACCCAGATATCAGCACTATTACACAAATATCAACTGTATTCTGATGTGGTTTGCACTATGTCATTCGGAACTCTCTTATACTCACCAACTACTCTTACTGTGGTAGTACTGCTGTTCCTTGCACCTTGTCTCCCCATTTTTTACTGTGTGTTATTTGTATGAATTTTTGTATTGAATCAAATTATACCTTTTTAATATAATTTTGGATTATGACTCCGCTTTTTCTGAGTTCCTAGTTTCTCTAGTAGACTGAGACAGTAACTGTCCCTCCAGCATTGTGCAGCTGGTCTAGTTTGAGTTTCTGAAATTGAGGTTGAACTGCTCTGTTCTTATTGTGTCAGTGATGATTCTTTCATTAAACATAGCATAGTTATAATACATTTGCGGTGGAGGAGGGGGGGAGGTGAAGAGCTCCTAGGCCCTTGGCTTCCACTTCCTCCTTCTTTGGTGCAACAAGTGGCGATACGCCATCTAAACCCAGCACAAATGATTCACAGGGCTTGTCTAGCTTTTCTTTGCCCTGTCACAATCTACTCTCTCTTGCTCTAGCTTACTCTTTATCTTAGCTTTCTCTCCTCTATCCTTTCCCTTCTGGTGGCAGATAGCCCCTATTCTCCTAGACTCAGTCTTGTTTCAGATAGACTATGGATAGGATTAAATTCTGTTCTTACAATGTTAAAGGTCTGAATGTGCCCGAGAAGAGATGACAAATAGTTTTTTTCATGCCACAAGCAAAAAGTAGCGGTCCTGCTGTTGCAGGAAACTCATTTTCGGGCAGATTTGATCCCCAAATTAAGCACGAGGAATTATCCGACATGGTTCAATAGTACAAACCCAGAATCAAAATCCAGGTGTGTTTCAATAGCCTTCCACAGATCCTTTGTGCCAGAAGTCCTAAAATCACTTATTGATCCCACAGGTAGGTACGTCTTTCTCCAGGTGTCCTGGAAGAATTCCAGATTTGTGATTACTAATATATACAGCCCGAACCAAAGCCAGAAGCAATTCCATCTATAATGTATGTGTCTTCGAGGATTTTGCAGACTCCTCTCCGGTAATTATGGGAGGTGACTTTAATGTCCCTCTAAATCCAACCTTAGATGTCTCCTCGGGCAGGTCCTCGCATCCCCTCTCCATAAGTAGAGGTTTAAAAGCTTTAGCTCACAGCATGAGATTGGTTGAGGTGTGGAGGATACTCCACCCTGAGGATAAGGACTTCACTTTCTTTTCCCAGGTACATCAGACCTACAGTAGAATAGATTATTTTTTTATTTCTCATTCTCTGCTAGATTTCCAGGTTGAGGCGGAGATTGGATCTATCCTGTGGTCTGACCACGCACCAGTATACCTGAGCTTGAATTTTGGGTACCAGGGTGGGCAGGGCCTCACCTGGCATTTGAATGAAAACCTGTTGCGAGAACCCTTGTGTCAGGCAGAGGTATCTCAAGCTATACAAAATTTCATGCTGGACCATGGGGGAGACCCTTCTTCGCCATCAATAAAATGGGAGGCATTGAAATGTGTTGTGATGGGAATCTTTATCTCTCATGGCTCACGACTCAAAAGGGAGAGAGCTGGAGAGATAAAGGACTTGTTGTTGTCCATAGCAAATTTAGAAAAAAAACACAAACAAGGTCTATCGCCCCTGATTTTCAGTTAGCTCTCCACAGCATGTCAAAAACTGTTGAGCATTTTAGATCAGAAATCAAGAGCATGGCGAGATAGAATGAGAAGTAGGTTTTACCACATGGGAGATAGAAGCGGCAAATTACTAGCAGGAGCCCTCCACCCAAAAACAGCAACCACCTACATCCCTTGTGTCAGCAGTGCGGGAGGTCCTAAGGTCCATAGTACAAAAGATATTGTATCTAGCTTTACTTCTTACTACGAAGCTTTGTACAATATAAAAGGACATTATGCTGATTGCCGACAGACATGCTAAAAAAGAAAATTGAGGACTACCTCAGACTACATAGACTTCCGTCACTGCCGGCAGAAGTATGGTCTGACTTGGAAAGGGAATTTACCTTGGAGGAGGTGGCCGCAGTTATAAAGGAAGCCAAAAAGGGAAAGCGTCCTGGCCCAGATGGTTTTACTGCGGGCTATTATAAGGAATTCTCGTAGCTACTGAGCCCATTATTTCTTACTGTGTGTAATTTTGTGTCCTCCGGGGTAGGTTCCCACAACAGGCTTTCAGAGCTCATATTACTGTAATGCATAAACCTGGGAAAGACCCTCTTCTCTGCAGTAACTATCGGCCGATTTCCCTCATAAACACAGATATTAAGTTCTATGCAAAACTAACAGCTAATGGGTTGAAACCCATCCTTCCAGCACTGATCAACAACGACCAGGTGGGCTTCGTCTCGGGTAGAGAGGTGAGAGATAATATTATAAAGACTGTCTCTCTGATGGTTTGGGCCCGAAGGAGGGGAATTCCTATGTGCGCCCTGTCGTGTCGATAGACACGGAAAAGGCCTTCGACAGGGTGCATTGGGAGTTTATGTTCCTGGCATTAAAAGTATTGGACTAGGGGAGAACATGTTAAATAGAATCACAGCATTATATGCCACACCAACTGCGCAGGTTAAAATAAATGGTTCCTTGTCTCGGCCTTTTTGCATTAGTAATGGGACGAGGCAGGGTTGTCCACTCTCGCCACTGTTATATGTGTTGACCATGGAGTTCCTCGCTGAGGTGATCAGATCTAACAAGTCTATCAGAAGACTGTCTGTTGGGGGTGTGGAACACAAGTTGACTCTTTTTGCTGATGACCTGCTCCTTTACATCACGTCACTGGTCACACCACCATACCAAATCTGATAACGGAGTTTTCTGGCTTTGGTCGCCTCAGCAATTTCAAGGTGAATTCACATAAATCTGAAATCCTTAATGTAACAAATGGGCCTCGGAATCTCTTACCTATCTGGGTATTAAAATATCTAAGGACCTGGATAGTCTTCCTCGTCTGAACTTCCATAAGGCGATCCATTCTATTGAATAGGATATATCAAAATGGAACAAGCTGAACCTTTCCTGATTTGGCAGGATCAATGCGGTAAAGATGGACCTTTTGCCCTGTCTTTTATACTTTTTTCAGGCTCTTCCCATTTGCCTTCTGGCCTCCTTCTTTTCCAGACTTAAGACTCTGATAAATAAATTCGTCTGGGCCAACAAAAGATCCCGCAAATAGGTACAAGGCACTCTCAAGGGTTAATTTTCATATAATTTATTCAAAAATAGTCCATTTTTTGCTCCTATTGGATAAAGGTGCTATTTAAACATGGTGCCCTGACACTTAGTGCATGCAGCATAGCGGTGGACACCGTTGCCTTGACACTCCAATTTTGGCCAGTTTATGATACCAGGTGAGGTGGCTTTAACTCTTTCACTGACTGAACGCTGTTTCTTATATGCAGTATATCTATCCTTGTAACTCTGCAGTATCATATGCTTTTCCTATTATAACTTTCTTTTCCCTCCCCTCCCCCCCACATCCATGTATTGGTGTTTATATACCTCCTTCCTTTGTGATGGACACAATCATTTTTGCTGCTAAGTCATACATTGTCTTGTTTTCTCTTTGATAAAATTTTCTTCCTTTTTTTTCCTCTAGTTTTTTAAATATAAGCTGATTGCTTTATATTCTATTTATTTAGCTCATTTGAGTAATCTTTGTAAATTATTGTTTATTTCAGTTGTCTGATGAAGGCCACCTATTGGCTGAAACGTCACATGTTTAAGACTATTTTGGAATAAATTATATGAAAATTAACCCTTGAGAGTGCCTTGTACCTATTTGATTGACTTACGGTTTGGAAACCAACAAGTGCACCTCGATATACCTCCACTATATTGGCTGTGCCTTAGGCTGGGTTCACACATAGCGACAGTGATAACGACGTCGCTGTTACGTCACCATTTTCTGTGACGTAACAGCGACCTAGTAAGTCGCTGTTATGATCGCTGCTTAGCTGTCAAACAGCGACGCAGCAGCGATCATAACATCGCTACATGTGCAGAGAGCAGGGAGCCGCGCACACTGTTTAGCGCTAGCTCCCTGCTCTCCTAGCTACAGTACACATCGGGTTAATTAACCCGATGTGTACTGCAGCTACATGTGCAGAGAGCAGGAGCCGGCACTGGCAGCGTGAGAGCGGCGGAGGCTAGTAACGAAGGTAAATATCAGGTAACCACCTTGGTTACCCGATGTTTACCCTGGTTACAGCTTACCGCAGCTGCCAGATGCCGGCTCCTGCTCTCTGCTCGCTTCATTTCGTCGCTCTCTCGCTGTCACACACAGCAATCTGTGCGTCACAGCGGGAGAGCAACAATAAAAAAAACGAACCAGGGCTGTGTGTAACGAGCAGCGATCTCACAGCAGGGGCCAGATCGCTGCTCAGTGTCACACACAGCGAGATCGCTAATGGGGTCACTGTTGCGTCACCAAAACCGTGACGTAGCAGCGATTTCGGTAGCGATCTCGCTATGTGTGAAGCACCCCTTATCCTTTTACAAACAAAAGATCCTGCACCTCCTATCAGATTTTGCGTAGAACTAGACTAAATGGAGGGGCAGGTTTACCTGACTTCTGGCTTTACAGTTTTGCGGCCTTGGGAACCTGTATTTTGGATCTCTTCCATAACAGAGGAAATAAGTGTTGGGTGAATATCGAGTATAACAAGACAGACAATGGCCCATTGGCTGAGATTTGGTTACCAGAAAGCATTCCTAATTCCGTGCGAGAGACATCGTTTCTGGTACAGAATTTGTCTAGGTGGGTCAGGAGAAATTTGGAGGCGATTAAGCTAACCACTATCCCTGGTCTGCTCACTCCACTTTGCGGAAACCCGGGGTTTCCAGCAGGTGCATCTGGCCAATCCATATTGCACAAGAAGAAACAAGATCATCACATGGTCAAAGACTACATAGACCACTCAGAGGTTAGATCTTTATCATCTCTTTTCCCAGAAGCACTGGTTCCTCCGGGGGCTTGGTTTTTATACTAGCAGGTGAAAAGCTATATTAGGCCTTTAACCCCAAGCAACAATATTTTTAGACCTCCTACTGCTTTTGAACAGCTTTGCTTGGATAGGTACCCTCCTGCACATCCAGTCTCATTGCTGTACAACCTGTTTCTGGACACGGTGACTACTAGAGGTTCACAACTTCTTTGCTTCACCAAATGGGAGGAGGATCTGGGGAGACGCCTTTCTGAGGGTGACCGTGCTAAGATTCTACTGTTCACTAAGCACTCTTCTATGTGTGCTCTGACGCAGGAGAGAAGCTACAAGATCTTGATACGGTGGTATAGATGGCCGATGACAAAGCTATGTTCCCTGGTTCATCGGACACCTGTTGGAGATGTCTGAGAGAGAGAGGCTCGTACATACATATCTGGTGGCAATGCCCCTCTATTAGGGCATTCTGGAGAGACATATTCGTTCTATTTAACAAAGTTTCTGGAATGGGGATTCGGCCTACCCCTGAGCTTGCCCTTTTGTCTCTAAGTGAGCTCTCCATTGCTAAATACAAGAAGAGCATCCTTAGGCATTTTCTGGCAACCGCCAGGAGGCTGATCCCCAGATGGTGGAAACAAGTAGTGACACCTTCTAAATCTGATCTGGTTTCAGAACTCAATGAGATTTTTAGGATGGAGGAACTTATAGGACAGGCAACAGACACTTCAGAAAGGGTGCTGAAGGTGTGGACCCCCTGCATTATGTACAAAGATACTGTGGAATTTGGACTGTGGATTGCAAGTTAGTGAACCATGTCTAGTATGGGGTGACAGAAGTGAGGCTTGAACCTCTAATGCAGGGCTCGGTTTTCTTTTTCCATTTTCCTCTTACTTAAGGTTTCTATTCTATTCTATTCTTTTTCTTCTTTTCGCTATTCCTACTAGCTCTTCGATAATGCTTTAAATAGATCAATATCACTGTTTTTACTCATATATTGAGATCCATGTATGGTTTTACCTACTAGATGTCATTCTCGATTTCCTTTTTCTTGGATCTCTTTAATAGTCTTATGTAATCACTTAAAAAATGTCTTTGAATGTATTGTATTGACTACATTTTCTTCAATAAATCTTGATATGAACAAAAGTAAAGCAATCCTGTCTGCCGTCATGTATCCTTTTGATATGTTTTGAAATTGGGGTTTTACGATAGTTTCTGATATCTCTTATATGGTTACCAATTCATTTTTTAAACTCTCTTTTCGTTTTAGCAACATATTCCAGATTGCATGTATAGTTAAAGAGATCTATGTCCCCAGTCATTCTACAGTCTGTAAAGTGACAGCAAAAGAAAGTTCTTGTAGTAACTTCACTGAAAAAGGTATTGCCGACTTCTACATATTTGCAGAAGGTGCATTTACCACTCTTAAATGTGTCCACACTTCTATTTGTGAGCCAATTGTCTGGAGGGCCCATGGTGATGTATCTGCTGTGTACCAGTTGATCTCGTATTGTTCTACCTCTCCTAAACGTTTTAGTTGGAAAAGAGGGTAGCAGATCTGATATATATGGGTCAGGCTTTACATTAGCTGAGCGTCTGCTTAGAATGTCACGTACTTTTGGCTCTCATTTATCATATTTACCAATGATCCTAATCTGCCCACTATCATCCTATAATTCTGGTGTTAAGAATGAGGGTCTGGTCTTTTTAGACTGTATCCCTATAGGCTAGACTCTAAGGGTATGGTCACACGCGGTATCTTTTTTTTTTTACCACAAAGATGTAGCGTTTTTATTCCAAAAAACGCACCAAAAACGCATAAAAACTATCAAATTTATTGACTGAAATGGCTCAAAAACGTTGGAAAAACACAAAAATAATTGACATGCTGCATCTTGGGAAGAGATGAGCCACCCCCCTAGAGTTCGAGTTTGGATCGGTTCGTCGAACGGTGCCCCGTTCGACGAACCTCTCGAACCCAATTGAAAACAATGGGAGGCAATCACAAACACAAAAAAACACATTATAAATTTACACATACAGTTAATAAACATTGCCATAACACTTACCGGTCCCCCGCGATCCGTCCTACACTCTCTCATGTCACTATTCCTTCCGATGATCGCTGCGTCCTCCCGGTAACCAGCACTGATGACAGGACCTTCCGTGACGTGAAAATAGCATGTGACCAGTCACATGTCTGTTATCTCATTGGCTACAGACTGGTGACATGGCTATAGACAAAAAAGACTGACTACACTCCTCGACACGTGTGAACAGGTGCATAACTGAACATGACATAAAATACAAAAAAGACAGTTTGCACTCCGATAATGCTAAAGTATGGAAACCATGAATGTGTGAACATGGACCTGCATTACTGCAAAGTTTTCCTTAGCAGTAATGCAGGTCCATGTTCACACATTCATGGTTTCCATACTTTAGCATTATCGGAGTGCAAACTGTCTTTATGTATTTTATGTCATGTTCAGTTATGCACCTGATCACACGTCAGGTCGAGGAGTGCAGTCAGTCTTTTTTGTCTATACGAAGAGGGTCATACCTTCTGACCGTGCACCCTACCCCCAGTTGCCACAGGTAATCTTATCCTATATAGCAGGTTCCTACTTGCCCATACACAGGAGGTTTTTAACCTAGAGAGAGGCTTCAGCATAGCGTTATGGACCCAGTTACGAGATATGCCGTAAAGGGGCAACTGGGCAGATATACAAATGTCCATTTATATATGCTAAATATCCCATTTTTCTCAGATTTTCCTTAGCAGTAATGCAGGTCCATGTTCACACATTCATGGTTTCCATACTTTAGCATTATCAGAGTGCAAACTGTCGTTTTGTATTTGGTGACATGACTATGACGCGTCATGTAGGACCTGTCAGTGCATCTCTCCAGTGCGCGGTGATCGTTTGTGTATCTCCGTGTACCGGCGACATGCTCTGGCAGACGGCCGGGTTCCCGGTCTGCTTCGCCCTTCCGTTATAAACCGTCTGCCACAGCCGGTCAATAACTGAGATCACTGTTGCTATAGCAACGCGCCTGTCAGTGGTGACGTCACCGCTTACAAGCAGCAGCTCCTTCTCACTCACGGAGTGAAAACTCTGCACGGGGAACGGCGTCTTCCCCCATGCAGCGCTGCTGATGTAGCAGAGCTGCATGTGTTGAAGGAGAAAGAAGACAGAAGAGCCGGATCGTGGAGGGATAAGAGGGAGTAATGAACATGGAGTCTCTAAGTGTGTCTGTGTATTTATTTCTATAAAACTATTTTTTCTCTGTGTGGTGTCTTTTAACCCTTTATTGGAGATTCTTAATGGCCGGGTCAAACTTGCCTGACATTAAGAATCTCTGGCTTAATACTACCTAGTAAAACAAAGCCAGTATTAACCCATTATTACCCAGCAAGCCACCATCACCAGGGCTGTTGGAAGAGTTGGACACAGCGCCAGATGATAGCGTGTCTATGAAAGTGCCATTTTCTGGGGCGGCTGCGGATTGCAATTCGCAGCAGAGGCACCCAGAAACCTCGGGCTAATCTGTGCTGCGGATTCCAATCCCCAGCTGCCTAGTTGTACCTGGCTGGACACAAAAATATGGCGAGGCCCACGTCATTTGTTTTTTAATTATTTCATGAAATTCATGAAATAATAAAAAAAGGGCTTCCCTATATTTTTGGTTCCCAGCCGGGTACAAATAGGCAGCTGGGGGTTGGGGGCAGCTGTACCTGCCTGCTGTACCTGGCTAGCATACAAAAACATGGCGAAGCCCACGTCATTTTTTTGGTGGGCAAAAAACTCCTGCATACAGTCCTGGATGGAGCATGCTGAGCCTTGCCGTTCTGCAGCTGCTGTCTGCTCTCCTCCATACAGACAGACAGCAGCAGCAGAACTACAACGCTCAGCATACTCCATCCAGGACTGTATGCAGGACTTTTTGCCCCCCAAAAAAATTATTTGGGCTTTGCCATATTTTTGTATGCTAGCCAGGTACAACAGGCAGCTACGAGCTGCCCCCAACCCCCAGCTGCCTATTTGTACCCGGCTGGGAACCAAAAATATAGGGAAGCCCTTTTTTTATTATTTCATGAATTTCATGAAATAATTAAAAAACAAATGACGTGGACTTCGCCATATTTTGTGTCCAGCCAGGTACAACTAGGCAGCTGAGGATTGGAATCCACAGCACAGGTTGGCCTGAGCTTTCTGGGCCCCTCTGCTGCGAATTGCAGTCCGCAGCCGCCCCAGAAAATAGCGCTTTCATAGAAGCGCCATCATCTGGTGCTGTATCAAACTCTTCCAACAGCCCTGGTGACGGTGGCTTGCTGGGTAATAATAGGGTTAGGGCTAGCTGTATATTATCAACTGGCCCTAATCCCGAAATTCATGGTGGCACGCCAATATTAGACATGGCCACCATGAATTTCTAGTACCGATAAAAAGAACCACAACACACAGAAAAATATTTTTATTATAAATAAAACACAACACAATTAGTGACTCCATCTTTATTGAAATAAAGAACCCCCCTCCGCAGTAATCCTGGGTCAAGGGTCCCACGCCGTCCAATCCGGATCCAATATCATCTGATCGGTTTGCTGGAAGGCAAAGCGATCAGGTGATGTGTCAGGTTCAAGGGCCTGAATCACATGACACAGCAGCTGATTGTATAAACGGCTTTTATACAATCAGCTGATACATCAGTGTAAAAAAAACAAAACAAACTACACACTTCAGTGCAGACTCCTGTCCGACAGCATCAGCTGATAGTTTAGCCGTCCGGGTGGTAAAAAGCCGGCCTCACCGCTCGACTTATAGTGTCAGCTGATTCCGTCAGGTGACCACATCAGCTGATCATCGCCAGGTCTGAGAAAGAGAGAGAGAAAGAAGAGAGAGAAAGAGAGAGAAGCGAAAGAGGAGAAGGAAGAGAGAGAGAAGGAAGAGAGAGAGAAAGGAGAGAAAGAAAGGCGAGAGACAGAGAAAGGAGAGAAAGAAAGGAGAGAGAGAGGAGAGAGAGACAGAGAAAGGAGAGAAAGAAAGGAGAGAGAGAAAGGAGCGAAAGAAGGGAGAGAGCGAGAGAAAGGAGAGAAAGAAAGGAGGGAGAGAGAGAAATGAGAGAGAGGAGAGAGAGAAAGGAGAGAGAGAAAGGAGAAAGAGAGACAGAGAAAGGAGAGAGAGAGACAGAGAAAGGAGAGAGAGAGACAGAGAAAGGAGAGAGAGAGACAGAGAAAGGAGAGAGAGAGAAGAGAAAGGAGAGAGAGAGGGGAGATAGAAAGGAGAGAGAGAGGAGATAGAAAGGAGAGAGAGAAAGGAGAGAGGGAAAGGAGAGAGAGAGAGAAAGGAGAGAAAGAAGGGAGAGAGAGAGAGAGGAGAGAAAGAAAGGAGGGAGAGAGAGAAAGGAGAGAAAGAAAGGAGGGAGAGAGAGAAAGGAGAGAGGAGAGAGAAAGGAGAGAGAGAGAAAGGAGAGAGAGAGGAGAGAGAGAGGAGATAGAAAGGAGAGAGAGAAAGGAGAGAGAGAGAGGAGATAGAAAGGAGAGAGAGAGAAAGGAGAGAGAGAGAGAGCTCACAGCTGATGTCCGGCTCCTCCCCTTAGTGCATAATTAAACTATATTTATAAATATAACAAGAACTGGAGGACAAAGAGTGAAGTGCAAATATATTTAATATAGAGCAACTGGCACATAGGGATGAGGAGCAGAACAAGCCGGCAAGATATAATAATGAAAGTACAAAATACAAATTCATATGGGGCACAAATAGAAAAGATGACTGACAGGCTGGGTCAGGAATTAGTATATACTAAAATGGACAAGGCATCTTACATACATAGAGCATGATATAAAGTTTTGACAATTGTTACACGTAGACAGATCATAAAAACCAGCACTGGATAAGTACAATGATAAAATGTGCACTCTGAGATAACAGAGAAACACTGAGTGTATAAAACTATAGTAAGATCCAAATGTCACTAGTAAACATTGCTTAATACAAGTGCTGGTGAGAGAAAAAAAACTTTATAATAACAGAGTAACATAGTCAAACAAAGTCAGAGCTTGTATTAAAATATACAGATTTAGCCACAAGGTAGTGCTAAGTGGATGCCAAAAAACAATCAGATTAAATATAGAGGCATCAATGAAGAGCCCAGCCAGTTAGGTAAACATACCCATAAAGTGCACAATGCAGGCCTGAACAGCAGCAGAGAGGACCCCCTGGAGAGAGAGCCCCGAAGTATACGTTTCACAATCTCATGTGTAGGATCATTTCATCAGGGGGAGGTGGAACGCTGTGAAGCAGCCATGTATATTTATACATGGCGCTCGCACGCTCCAGCTGCTCCACCCCTACTGTGTCAGCGCGACTGGACCAATCGCGGCTGATACCCAGCGCTGTCAGCGGTCAGCGCCCCTAAAAAGGTAGCGCGCATGCGCAGGAAACGGGGACCCGGAAACCGCGCATGCGCGCAGGCGATAATGACGCCGACAGAGACGGGCCAGCAGGCCATTGATGTGGCCGCGCCGACGGGGGGAGGAGGTGCGGGAGCGAGCATGAATAGACAGAGGACAAGTAAATATAGGCAATGTGACACAGGTGGGAAAACATATATTATATAACGAAAGGCATTCAGTATTGCTTCAAATGTCCCAGCCATGGCACACAAAGAGAGGTAATCAATATATAGTATCTCCATGTCCATGATCAATGTCAGAAGTGTGGTTCCAAGAAGGTGCCAGCAAAAAAGGAAATATAAGTGAATCTGAAAATAAAAATATACAAAAAATATAATTAAAAGCAAGGCACAAAAACCAGGGAGATAAAAGAAGAAAGCAATCATCGCAAGAAAGGCGCAAAACTTAGATGCTCATTAAGCCCCCTCGGGGACAATGTTCCCAAAGTGTAAATCCTGCGTGTTTCACGCTGGGCAAGTATTTTGCATACATTCCCACCCCTTGCCCCCCCATGTATGACATCAATGCCCCTGATTCTCAGGGACGTTGGGTCACAGTCATGGAAAGCATGAAAGTGGCGAGGAAGGGTTTTTAGGGTGGAAGTATCAACCACTGTCCGGGCGGCAGCAATGTCCCTCACATGCTCCCTCACAAGTCTGCGCAGTTCCCTACTAGTGAGGCCCACATATATCATGTGGCACCCGCACGTGGCATGATATACCACATTGCTGGTACCACATGATACATAGTGGCGTATATCGAAACTGCGCAGACCATCAGCAGAAGTGAAGGAAGAAATGCGAAGGACATTACTGCAGGCCAGACAGTGGCCGCAAGGGAAACCGCCCCTAAGGGGAGTACCAAAATCCAAAAAGGTAGTAGGTCGGTTTGGAACATAATGGCTCCGTACAAGCATGTCACGTAAATTACGTGACCTGCGGGGCATCATCAGGGGGCTTTTGGGTAGAAGATCACATAGAATAGAATCAGAAAGGAGAACATTCCAGTGCCTGCTCAAGATAGACCGCATATTGGACCACTCATGGTTGTAGGTAGAAATAAAACGAATTTGGCCAGGATCTAAGGAACTGCCGGATTTAGCCCCACTATTGTATAATAGAGTGGATCGAGGTGTATGCTTCGCTCGTAGATAAGCCCGCTCCTGAAACCGAATTTTTAAATCTGCCGCCTGCTCCTCAAACAAAAGGTCAGATGAGCAGATACGTTTCATACGTAAAAATTGATCGGTGGGGATGGCCCGAATAGTGCACTGATCATGGAACGATGAGGCATGAAGGAGGGAGTTAACCGAGGTCGTCTTACGGTAAACATTAGTCTGAATATTCCTACCCTCACCAATTTGGATGTCAATATCAAGGAAATCCAAACTCCTACTGTCATGCTTATGGGTCAACTTGATACCAAAAGAATTCATGCCAAGCCGTTCCATGAACTCATCGAGTTGCTCCGTCTTGCCCGACCACAAAATAAACAAATCGTCAATGTACCGCAGCCAGCACTGCACATGGGCATCGGCCGGCCCGCCCCCATCACAAAGCAAACCCTTCTCCCAGAACCCTAGGAAGAGGTTTGCGTACGAAGGCGCGCAGGCCGCGCCCATGGCAGTGCTGCGCTGCTGCAGGTAATGTACATCTTTTAATAAAAAGAAATTATGGGTGAGGACAAAACGGAGCAACTCAAGGATTAGGTCACACATCGGGCCATCCCGACCGGAACTCAACAAAAAATATTCAGCGGCCTTCAGACCATCCTCGTGACGGATACAAGTGTAGAGGGACTCAACGTCTGCCGTAACAAGTAAGGTGTTATTATCCACAAAGATGCCATCTATCCTCCTAAGAACGTCCGTCGTGTCACGGACATATGAGGGGAGCGTCTCAACCAAAGGTTTCAAATAATAGTCTATGAATTGACATATATATAGGTTGACACAACCCCTCAATGACGGACACGATAGGACGACCAGGAGGACAGAGGGCATCTTTGTGGATTTTGGGCAGCAAATAAAAAGTAGGTGTTTTAGGAAAACGTACCGTGAGTCCCTCCACTACCTGTTTACTAATGATACCTTGATCACAAGCCTTACCGAGGATGGCCTGAAGTTGAGCAGAAAAAGCAGAAGCGGGGCTACAGGGGAGCTTACAGTAAGTGGACTTATCACGTAATTGGTGAAGCGCCTCTTTCTCATACATAATGGCTGGCCAGATCACGATGTTTTCCCCCTTTGTCCGCAGGCTTGATTACAATATCATCCAATTTATCCAGGGACTTGATTGCCAATCTCTCAGCATGAGTTAAATTTTCATACCAACGTCTCCTGGACAAATGTTCAAAATCAGATATCACAAGCTTTGTGAATATCTCAACGGCCGGGCAGATGGACAAAGGGGGAAACCTCATTGATCTGGGCATAGCACAGGATGGAAACTCACCCAAAGTGCTTGGTGCGGCTTCATCCAGCAGCTCCTCAAGATCCTGTATGGCCTGTTGTTCCTTCAAATCCAGTGGTCCAGAGAATTGTTGTGTGCGTCTATTATGTAATTTAGTGAGAATGACTTTCCGTGCAAAAATAAATCCTTTACCGCTGTAAAACAATGGAAGGCGTTAGATGGTGAAAAGGAAAGTCCCCTTGACAGCACGTCGACTTGGGAAATCGAGAGCTGTTGAGACAGATTAATTACCTGAGGTGTTCTGTGTTTATTCGCATTAGAGGGTTGTTGTTTTGACTTTAATCTGGTAATGATGCCACTGGAATGGCCAATCTCTGCATCTGATTCATCAGTTTGCCTGGGGCCAGGGAAGGTACGTCCGCTGTCTGCACTCGTTCCCCTCGTCCTAGAGTATGATTGTGATGTTGATCGGCGTCCAAGAGTATTGGAACGCCATTTATAGACACGGTTTTGCTGGAAATCATTTTGATCACGTGAGAATTTTTTATTTTCACGGTTTTTATATCTTTTTCCCAACGTAGCAGCTCAGCTTCATTCTGAGCAGTAAATTTGGCCAGGGCATCACTTGACATGTTCTCCTTAATGGTAGTAAGTAATTTTTCCATCTCTGTCTCCATTTCCAAAATCGAGGCTGTCTCAATAAGAAGATTTAAGAATCCTCTTGAGCAGGCGCTGGAAAAATCCTCCCACCGCGTTCTGATAGATTCATTGTCCACCTGGAAGGATGGACACACTTGTACCCGCAAGCCCCGTGGGATGAGCCCCATTTGCAAGTATTTGTTGAGGAACGCCCTGTTCCACCAGGTCCTGGGACGTTTCTGGAGTAGGGATCTATAGGTTTGCACACTTTCAGACAATGCGCCCTCTCCTCCCGTCTCCGCTGCAGTGCCGCCAGCCTCAGCCAGTGCTTTGTCTAGCTCAATCAACCACGATTCATCATGGGAGCGAAAGTCCATGGTAAGACTTGAGTCAGCTGTGTCCATTTTAGTATATACTAATTCCTGACCCAGCCTGTCAGTCATCTTTTCTATTTGTGCCCCATATGAATTTGTATTTTGTACTTTCATTATTATATCTTGCCGGCTTGTTCTGCTGCTGATCCCTATGTGCCAGTTGCTCTATATTAAATATATTTGCACTTCACTCTTTGTCCTCCAGTTCTTGTTCTATAATTTGAGTGTGCCAAGACAGGTGCCATGTTTTGGCTATTCTGTTTTTCTTTCAATTATAAATATAATTTAAAAATAAAAAAAAAAAAGTAAATACATTTTATCGGGTCCAGAACTTGCAACCTTATGCTCCCTAGGTGAGCACTCTATCCACTCAGCTATTGCCTCTAATGTGAATGATAGGCAGATTTGCTAATCTTGAAGTCTGGAGTGCTGAAGTCTCAGCTGACCACGTGATTCACTTCATTGCTACGTGAAGCTCATGCAGAGCACTCGTGTTCTGTAGCAGAGATGACAGTGTCGTGTGGATTACGTCGGACCTGGAGGGGTATTGGAGGATTTTAATAAAATGGTGAAACTGTGTTTTTTTTGTCTTTTATTTATAATTTATTTTTTATAGTTATAATTTTATTATATATTATATAGTTATAATTTTATTATTTATAGTGCCTCTTACAATATACATAGGCAGATTTTGTAATCTTAAAGCCTGCTGTGCTGACTGAAGTCTCTGCAGGGAGCAGGGGTGAACCAGGGTTGTTTTTTTTGTCTTTTTTTCCAAATAAAGGATTTTTCGGTGTGTGTGTGTGTTTCTTTACTTTCACTTTAAGTTTAATCATGAAAGGTGTCTCGGGGAGACGCCTGCCATGATTAAACTCATTATTACCCCACCAGGGCAATTCAGGATGAGCCGGGTAGAGTCCCCAGGACTGTCGTACCTAATGGATGCGGCTGCTGGGTGATATTGTTAGGCTGGAGGGCTCCCCATACCGTGGTGTTCTCCATCCTGACAATACCAGCCTCCAACCGTGTGGCTTTATCCTGGCTGGTATAAAATATGGGGGGACTGCATTTGTTTTTATTTATTTTAATGCACAATATAGACTCGCCCACCGGCGGCTGTGATTGGTTGCAGTGAAACAGCTGTCACTCAGCTTGGGGACGTGTCTGACTGCAACCAATCATAAGCGCCGGTGGGCGGGGAAAACACAGAATAACTAATTGACTAATGAAGCGGCAGCCATTTTCTAAAGAGGAAAAGACGCCGCAGATTTGTGACAGCCGTGGAGCGAGACGCACGTGATCGGTGAGTAGGAAAGGGAGAGGGATTGTGCTGGGGACGCAGGACGCATGCAGATAGCAACATGTGCACATAGTCTTACTGTGGAAAACCACGTTTATGGTGATCGAACCGTTCTCGAACGTAACTCGAACTGTCGAGCTTTTAGCAAAAAGTTCGAGTTCAAGTTCGATCTCGAGCACCGGCAAAATAACTCGAACATGAAATTGGCGAACCTCGAACATCGCTCAACTCTAATCTTGCGTGCATCTTCAAAAACGCAGCCAAAATGCAGCCAACAAAAGATGCCTAGTGTGGACAGCAAAATCGAAATCTCATTGACTTTTCTGCGGGAAGTAAATGCATGCATTTTGGTGTATCTTTGTGACCTCAAAAATGCAGCAAAAGATGCCCTGTGTGAACTTAGCCTTAGTTATGTTCTCTATCAAGAAATCTGTCCCTTAGCTGTCATGCTTGAGAGTGAAAAGCATAGTCTGAAGAACAGTTTCTTCTGATTCTATAGTACTGACCCTTAGGAATTCCTTTCTTAAGGTTCCTTGAATGGTGGCTTTCCCAGTGGAGCAAATAGTTTGTGGTGGTAGGTTTGCAGAAAGTTTTTGTGGTTCATTTACCCATGTGAACCCTTTTGATGGTTATGTCTAGAAAGTTGATGCTAAACTAAGCAAACCCTGGCTCACTAACTGGTGGTGCTCTGAAGTAAAATAAAGTTTAAATGTAGTAGAAGAAATTTGGCACACAATGAAGAGGAAAAAACGTTCATATTTTTGAACATGCAAGTCATTTTTATTATTGCAAAAAAAGGCAAAAAGAAGAACAGAATCCAAACTTGGATCGTGGAGAGCAGAAATATTGGTCTCTGGTCTTCTTTTTGCCTTTTTTGCAATAATAAGAAAAATCACTTGCATGTTCAAAAATATGCAAATTGCCGAAGTTCTTCTACTACGTTAGAAAGTTGATGCTGTCATATTTGATTTCCGAGAGAAACCTGAAAGTATTAGAATTCTTATTGAGGACTCTAAATCTATCAAATGACATTACATCTCAAAATCAGAGGACCAATCATATATGCAGTATATAGCGCCCAAAAAAGTATATTTTTTGGCTCCACCAAGATTATTTTGTTTCCCTAAAGACAATGGTGTCCTCCCAACAGCACAGGAACAGATTGGCGTATGTGGGAGCATAGGAGCTCCCCATTGCGATACCCCTGAGCTGGTGATAGCCCTTCCCATTAGAATAATAATAAATGTGGGTGGGTATAAACTCAATGAGTTTCAAAACAAAAGTGATGTGCCTTTAAGTGGATTCCCCTTGAGTTAAGGATATGTTTTACCGCTTCTTGACTAAATGCTACTGTACAAGGCCTCAACATCAATTGAAGCCAAATAAACCACCTCCTCAAAACAATTCCCCTCCAATGTCAAAAGGAGATATGATGTGTCTCTTAAGGCCACTTCACACACAGCGAGATTGCTAACATCGTTGCTATGTCAGTTTCTGTGACGAAACAACGAATTCACCAGCGGTCTCGTTATGTTTGACACGTACCAACGATCCACCCCCTGCTCTGAGATCGTTAGTCGTTGCTGAATGTCCTGGGCCATTTTTGGCTTGTTGGAGTCCTGCTGGGCAGGATGGATCTGTATGTTTGACACCTACCAACGATCTTGTTAACAACTTAGATGAGAACTTAAAGTGTGACACGTAGGCGTATAGTTGCATCACCTTTTCCGCGCCCCCTCTACACTGATTGGTTGTCGCTAAGAACAGTACTGCGTTCTGATTGGGTATCGCTTCATACTTTGTTCCTTTTTGAGCCTTGCTTTGAGGATAGAACCTGCGACTACACCCGGATTCATTCGTACTTTGTTCCTGATTGCTTGTTTGCTTTTCAGATCAAAGCTGAAGTCGCAGGTTCTATCCTCATTAGAGATGAGCGAACCGGTCCCGGTTCGGCTCGAGGTCGGCTCGACGAACGGGGGTCCCGTTCGAGTTCGGTTCGTCGAACGTTCGACGAACCAAGCTCGAACGTATAGGCTATAATGGGAGGCAATCACAAACACATAAAAATGCATTATAAATGTACACAAACAGTTAATAAACATTGCCATAACACTTACCGGTCCTCGCGATCCCTTCTGCACTCTGTCTCCTGCCGCTATTCCATCCGATGATCGCTGAATCCTCCCGGTGACCTGCACTGCCAGCAGAGAAGCAGGACCTATCGTGACGTCAAAATAGCCATGTGACCAGTCACGTGGCTATTATCTCATTGGCTACAGACTGGTCACATGACTATGACACGTCATGTAGGACCTGCGAGTGCATCTCTCCGGTACACGGTGCACATATGTGTATCGCCGTGTACCGGCGACATGCTCTAACACACGGTCGACTCCCCGTTCCGTTAGGGACCGGCTGACACAGCCGGTCATTAACGGAGATAACCTTTGCCATAGCAACGCAGTTAGCGGTGACGTCACCGCTAACCGCGGCTCCGAGAGCACCGTTGCTATGGTAACGCGTCTGTCAGCGTTACCGCTAGCAGCCAGCAGTGATCACTCACGGAGTGAAGGCTGCACGCTGCTGCACGATTGTAGTGAGCATTGTAGTGAGGATGGAGGTTCCCCAGCCCCAAGTGATGAGCTGGTGAATCTCATCCTTCCTCACTACAATCGTCACTACTACTACACTAGAAAGAAAGAAGACAGAAGAGCAGGATCGTGGAGGGCTGACAGGGGGTAATAAAGATGGAGTCTCTAATGTGTCTGTGTATTTATTTCTATTAAAGTATTTTTTCTCTGTGTGGTGTCTTTTTTTTAACCCTTTATTGGAGATTCTTAATGGCCGGGTCAAACGTGCCTGACATTAAGAATCTTTGGCTTAATACTGGCTGGTAAAACAAAGCCAGTATTAACTCATGATTACCCAACAAGCCACCCGGCTCCAGGGCTGTTGGAAGAGTTGGATACAGCGCCAGATGATGGCGCTTCTATGAGAGCGCCATTTTCTGGGACGGCTGCGGACTGAAATCCGCAGCAGAGGCGCCCACAAACCTCGGGCTAACCTGTGCTGCGGATTCCAATCCCCAGCTGCCTAGTTGTACCCGGCTGGACACAAAAATAGGGCGAAGCCCACGTCATTTGTTTTTTAATTATTTCATGAAATAAGTGAAATAATTAAAAAAAACGGGCTTCCCTATATTTTTGGTTCCCAGCCGGGTACAAATAGGCAACTGGGGGTTGGAGGCAGCCCGTGGCTGCCAGCTGTACCTGGCTAGCATACAAAAATATGGCGAAGCCCACGTCATTTTTTTGGTGGGCAAAAAACTCCTGCATACAGTCCTGGATGGAGTATGCTGAGCCTTGTAGTTCTGCAGCTGCTGTCTGCTCTTCTCCATACAGACAGACAGCAGATGCAGAACTACAAGGCTCAGCATACTCCATCCAGGACTGTATGCAGAATTTTTTTGCCCCCTGAAAAAATTATGTGGGCTTCGCCATATTTTTGTATGCTAGCCAGGTACAGCAGGCAGGTACGGCTGCCCCCAACCCCCAGTTGCCTATTTGTACCCGTCTGGGAACCAAAAATAAAGGGAAGCCCTTTTTTTATTATTTCATGAATTTCATGAAATAATTAGAAAACAAATGACGTAGGCTTTGCCCCATTTTTGTGTCCAGCCAGGTACAACTAGGCAGCTGGGGATTGGAATCCGCACCACCGGTTGGCCTGAGCTTTCTGGGCCCCACTGCTGCGAATTGCAGGCTCTTTTTTATAATTATTTTATAAATATTAATAATTACACAATAAAAGTAGGGTCCCCCCCAAATTGGATCACCAGCCAAGGTAAAGCGGACAGCTGTGGTCTGGTATTCTCAGGGTGGGAAGGTCCATAGTTATTGGGCCTTCACAGCCTAAAAATAGCAGGCCGCAGGCACCCCAGACGTGGCGCATCCACTAGATGCGCCAATCCTGGCGCTTCACCCCAGCTCATCCCGTGCCCTGGTGCAGTGGCAAACGGGGTAATAAATCGGGTTGATACTAGCTGTAAAGTCACCTGAGATCAAGCCCAGCAGTTTGTGATGTCATGGCGTCTATTAGATACCCAACATCATAAACTGTCAGTACTAACAAAAACAAAAAATCGACAAAAGAAATTTATTTGAAAAAACAGTCCCCAAAACATTTCCTCTTTCACCAATTTATTGTAAGAAAAAAAATAAAGGGGTCCCACGACGACTCTGGACCGTCTAGAATATGGGGGGGAGACACTCAGGGAACGTATCCCCCATTTTCTAGGAGTGCGGACCCTTCATGTGAGGAGTGTGGGTGCAATGAATCTGCACTCACTCTCCCCGGGTCCACAGCAGCAGAGTCCATGTCGTAATGGTTGCTACCAAAGCTGCAATGCCCTGCTCATGAGGTAAGGGCATGCCTAATCAGGAGAACTACTGTAGAGGAAGCTCTGCTCACTGGTATATAGGTGCTCAGAGGTAATAATAGATAAAATTAGTTAGTAACCTCGGCACTCTAAATCTCCCAGACTAAGTCAGTAAGTCCCAATGGATAGTAATGCAAAATCACTCTTTATTGGTCCGTATTAAGAACATTTTTTTTCATAAGCATATATGTTTTTGTCCAAAACAAGTTACAAATGACGTTTCGGCCTGAGCCTTCGTCAGATTGGACTTATCTGCATGTAATCATGAAAAATGACAATAATCAGTATCACATAAGAGTGAGAGAACAATAACATAAACTCGAACAATGTAGAGGTACAATTGGGATGCAGCAAAAAAATTGCAACACAGCAAGAAATGAAACACATGATACAAATGTCATAATACAGTACAAGGACAATATAGTAATGACAAATATGGGGTCAGAGTAGGCTTAGACAGCTCTGGTACAAAAGAGATGTCAATCATAAAGTAACATGTGCAGTAGGTGTAGAGCTACAGTATGCATGGCAGAGCTAATGGGTAGACTGACCATAGAAAAAGAACAAAAGCAAAAGAGAAAATTCAGCTCACCGAGTTGCTGTGATCCGCTGTATTTCCAGGGCTGCGCACGGAAGGCTAGGCTGCCATGAAGGAATCAGGAAAGAAAAATTTCCAGCGCAGTCCAACTTGTCATATAAAAAAATCATCTTTATTGGTCAATCCATAAAAAAGGGGTTTACAAGCGGTCAGCAAGATATGGCATAGAAGTTATTCAGACCCCACAAAGCTACGCGTTTCGACGTGAGTCTTAATCATGCTCTGGGGAGGAAGAGATGTCGGCTTCCTATATCGTATAACACACACCCTCTCAAATTAAAAACACATGTTTGCATCAAGAGAACTTTCACAATGGAACACATCACATTATAAATATATATGCACTGCGATTTTTCCATGATAGAAAAGAAGGAGGGAAGGAAGAAGAAAGAAGAAAGAATTTAGAAAAAGGGAGAAGAAAGAAGGAAAAAAGAAAGAATAAGAAAGAATTAGGAACATAAAAGAAAGAGAGAGAAAAAGGGGGAAATAGGAAGAAAGAAAAAGAAATAGAAAAATGCTGGTGAGAAAATAGGAGAGTGTTAAAAATAAATGGTTAAAAACATAATCATATAATTATTATAATATAATCATATAATATGATACACTGATGCATGATTATAAGGAACAGTCATTAAACAATAATAGTAGAAAATATCAAATCCACATGGATATCTTTCATAACTCATTAGTATTCCACAAAAAAGCATCGGTGGATTAGACCCCTGTCAATATGCATCGTATAGGGAAGAGGAAAAATATAGGAGAAAATATTTCACCTTATACAATTATAATTTCAGTCCCAGAGAATTTATAACGGGTAACAGTACCAGTGCACAATCTATATTTATGGAGCGAATATGTGAAGGCTTGTATAGATAAATATTAATAGGTTAACAGATATAAGTATTGTTTATGTAATCCACATTACAAAAAATTTTTTTGGTTTAAGACTAGTGATGAGCGAGTATGCTTGTTACTACTCGGTACTCGCACGAGTATCAATGTACTCGGGCTACTCGGCGGGGACCGAGTAATCTCGCGATACTCGTGCTGTACTCGGGGTCTTCATGTTGGCGCTCTTTTTACAGCCATCCCTTATGCAGGGATTGGCTGGCAGACCACTGCAATGCCACAGCCCTGTTGTGGAATTGCAGTGATTGGCCAGCCCGCACAGCGTGACCGTGCCTTTAGCCCGACACTTCCCCGCTCGGCTACGGCCCCTCCCGCACTCCACTCCGCGTGTATATATATATATGCACGCTTACACACACACGCACGTTTTTTTTTTTAATTTACAGTTTTATGGTTTCTACATGCTGCCGGGGGTCATTTCAGAATAATACTCGGGTCTCCCATAGGATAACATTGGGCTCGGTGCTCGGGCCGAGTACACGAGTATTTTGAGATGCTCGGCCCGAGCCTCGAGCTCCCGAGCATTTTAGTACTCGCTCATCACTATTTAAGACGTTTTTTCTCTAATTCTTTCTTATTCTTTCTTTTTTCCTTCTTTCTTCTCCCTTTTTCTAAATTCTTTCTTCTTTCTTCTTCCTTCCCTCCTTCTTTTCTATCATGGAAAAATCGCAGTGCATATATATTTATAATGTGATGTGTTCCATTGTGAAAGTTCTCTTGATGCAAACATGTGTTTTTAATTTGAGAGGGTGTGTGTTATACGATATAGGAAGCCGACATCTCTTCCTCCCCAGAGCATGATTAAGACTCACGTCGAAACGCGTAGCTTTGTGGGGTCTGAATAACTTCTATGCCATATCTTGCTGACCGCTTGTAAACCCCTTTTTTATGTATTGACCAATAAAGATGATTTTTTATATGACAAGTTGGACTGCGCTGGAAATTTTTATTTCCTGATAGAAAAAGAACGGAGAAAAAGTGGAGAAAAAGTGGAGAAAAAGTGGAGCATAAGAGGAGAAAAAGTGGAGAAAAAAGTGGAGGAAAAAGTGGAGAAAAAGTGGAGAAAAAGTGGAGCATAAGAGGAGAAAAAGTGGAGAAAAAAGTGGAGAAAAAGTGGAGCATAAGAGGAGAAAAAGTGGAGAAAAAAGTGGAGAAAAAGTGGAGCATAAGAGGAGAAAAAGTGGAGAAAAAGTGGAGAAAAAGTGGAGTAAAAGTGGAGCATAAGAGGAGAAAAAGTGGAGATTAAGAGGAGAAAAAGTGTAGAAAAAGTGGAGCATAAGAGGAGAAAAAGTGGAGCATAAGAGAAGAAAAAGTGGAGAAAAAAGTGGAGAAAAAAGTGGAGAAAAAGTGGAGAAAAAGTGGAGCATAAGAGGAGAAAAAGTGGAGAAAAAGTGGAGCATAAGAGGAGAAAAAGTGGAGATTAAGAGGAGAAAAAGTGGAGAAAAAGTGGAGCATAAGAGGAGAAAAAGTGGAGCATAAGAGAAGAAAAAGTGGAGATTAAGAGGAGAAAAAGTGGAGAAAAAGTGGAGCATAAGAGGAGAAAAAGTAGAGATTAAGAGGAGAAAAAGTGGAGAAAAAGTGGAGCATAAGAGGAGAAAAAGTGGAGCATAAGAGGAGAAAAAGTAGAGATTAAGAGGAGAAAAAGTGGAGAAAAAGTGGAGCATAAGAGGAGAAAAAGTGGAGCATAAGAGGAGAAAAAGTGGAGAAAAAGTGGAGAAAAAAGTGGAGCATAAGAGGAGAAAAAGTGGAGCATAAGAGGAGAAAAAAGTGGAGAAAAAGTGGAGCATAAGAGGAGAAAAAGTGGAGAAAAAGTGGAGATTAAGAGGAGAAAAAGTGGAGAAAAAGTGGAGCATAAGAGGAGAAAAAGTGGAGAAAAAAGTGGAGAAAAAGTGGAGCATAAGAGGAGAAAAAGTGGAGAAAAAAGTGGAGAAAAAGTGGAGCATAAGAGGAGAAAAAGTGGAGAAAAAGTAGAGAAAAAAGTGGAGAAAAAGTGGAGCATAAGAGGAGAAAAAGTGGAGAAAAAGTGGAGTAAAAGTGGAGCATAAGAGGAGAAAAAGTGGAGATTAAGAGGAGAAAAAGTGGAGCATAAGAGGAGAAAAAGTGGAGCATAAGAGAAGAAAAAGTGGAGAAAAAAGTGGAGAAAAAAGTGGAGAAAAAAGTGGAGAAAAAGTGGAGAAAAAGTGGAGCATAAAAGGAGAAAAAGTGGAGAAAAAGTGGAGCATAAGAGGAGAAAAAGTGGAGATTAAGAGGAGAAAAAGTGGAGAAAAAGTGGAGCATAAGAGGAGAAAAAATGGAGCATAAGAGGAGAAAAAGTGGAGATTAAGAGGAGAAAAAGTGGAGAAAAAAGTGGAGAAAAAGTGGAGCATAAGAGGAGAAAAAGTAGAGATTAAGAGGAGAAAAAGTGGAGAAAAAGTGGAGCATAAGAGGAGAAAAAGTGGAGCATAAGAGGAGAAAAAGTGGAGAAAAAGTGGAGAAAAAAGTGGAGCATAAGAGGAGAAAAAGTGGAGAAAAAAGTGGAGAAAAAGTGGAGAAAAAGTGGAGCATAAGAGGAGAAAAAGTGGAGAAAAAGTGGAGATTAAGAGGAGAAAAAGTGGAGAATAAGAGGAGAATAAGAGGAGAATAAGAGGAGAATAAGAAGAGAAAAAGTGGAGCATAAGAGGAGAAAAAGTGGAGAAAAAAGTGGAGAAAAAGTGGAGAAAAAGTGGAGCATAAGAGGAGAAAAAGTGGAGATTAAGAGGAGAAAAAGTGGAGAAAAAGTGGAGCATAAGAGGAGAAAAAGTGGAGCATAAGAGGTGAAAAAGTGGAGAAAAAAGTGGTGAAAAAGTGGAGAAAAAGTGGAGCATAAGAGGAGAAAAAGTGGAGAAAAAAGTGGAGAAAAAGTGGAGCATAAGAGGAGAAAAAAGTGGAGAAAAAGTGGAGAAAAAGTGGAGCATAAGTGGAGAAAAAGTGGAGAAAAAATGGAGAAAAAGTGGAGCATAAGAGGAGAAAAAGTGGAGAAAAAGTGGAGCATAAGAGAGAAAAAGTGGAGAAAAAGTAGAGAAAAAAGTGGAGAAAAAGTGGAGAAAAAGTGGAGCATAAGAGGAGAAAAAGTGGAGAAAAAAGTGGAGAAAAAGTGGAGCATAAGAGGAGAAAAAGTGGAGAAAAAGTGGAGCATAAGAGGAGAAAAAGTGGAGAAAAAGTGGAGCATAAGAGGAGAAAAAGTGGAGAAAAAGTGGAGCATAAGAGGAGAAAAAGTGGAGAAAAAGTGGAGAAAAAGTGGAGCATAAGAGGAGAAAAAGTGGAGATTAAGAGGAGAAAAAGTGGAGCATAAGAGGAGAAAAAGTGGAGCATAAGAGGAGAAAAAGTGGAGCATAAGAGGAGAAAAAGTGGAGAAAAAGTGGAGAAAAAGTGGAGCATAAGAGGAGAAAAAGTGGAGAAAAAGTGGAGAAAAAGTGGAGCATAAGAGGAGAAAAAGTGGAGAAAAAAGTGGAGAAAAAGTGGAGAAAAAAGTGGAGAAAAAGTGGAGAAAAAGTGGAGAAAAAGTGGAGAAAAAGTGGAGAAAAAGTGGAGAAAAAGTGGAGAAAAAGTGGAGAAAAAGTGGAGAAAAAGTGGAGAAAAAGTGGAGAAAAAGTGGAGAAAAAGTGGAGAAAAAGTGGAGCATAAGAGGAGAAAAAGTGGAGAAAAAGTGGAGCATAAGAGGAGAAAAAGTGGAGGAAAAAGTGGAGAAAAAAGTGGAGAAAAAGTGGAGCATAAGAGGAGAAAAAGTGGAGAAAAAGTGGAGAAAAAGTGGAGAATAAGAGGATAAAAAGTGGAGAAAAAGTGGAGAAAAAGTGGAGAAAAAGAGGATAAAAAGTGGAGAAAAAGTGGAGAATAAGAGGATAAAAAGTGGAGAATAAGAGGATAAAAAGTGGAGAAAAAGTGGAGAAAAAGTGGAGAAAAAGTGGAGAAAAAGTGGAGAAAAAGTGGAGAAAAAGTGGAGAAAAAGTGGAGAAAAAGTGGAGAAAAAGTGGAGAATAAGAGGATAAAAAGAGGAGAAAAAGAGGAGAAAAAAATGGAGAAAAAGTGGAGAAAAAAATGGAGAAAAAGTGGAACACCCTTTGGTACCTTTCATGTGGCACTAAGGGGTGCTTAGCTTTGTATTTAGCCAAAAAAATGAAAAAAAAAATGACGTAGGGTTCCCCCTAGTTTTGTAGCCAGCTAGGGTAAAGCAGACGGCTGCAGCCTGCAGACCACAGCTGGCAACCTCACCTTGGCTGGTAATCCAAAACTGAGGGCACCCCACGCTGTTATTTTAAATTAAATAAATAATTAAAAAAAAAACACGTAGGGGTCCCCCAAAATTGGATCACCAGCCAAGGTAAAGCAGACAGCTGGGGCCTGATATTCTCAGACTAGGGAGGTCCATGGTTATTGGAATCTCCCCAGCCTAAAAATAGCAGGCCGCAGCCGCCCCAGAAGTGGCGCATCCATTAGATGCGCCAATCCTGGTGCTTCGCCCCAGCTCATCCCGCGCCCTGGTGCGGTGGCAAACGGGGTAATATATGGGGTTAATACCAGATGTGTAATGTCACCTGGCATCAAGCCCTGGGGTTGGTGAGGTCAGGCGTCTATCAGATACCCGACATCACCAACCCAGTCAGTAATAAAAAAAAATAGACGACAAACACATTTTTATTTGAAAAAACACTCCCCAAAACATTCCCTCTTTAACCAATTTATTAGAATGAAAAACAAATCCAGGTCTGGTGTAATCCAAGGGGTTGCCATGACGATCCACACTGTCCCAGTCAATGAAGAGCAGGATGTTCCCCATTGGCTGGGAGAGCAATTCAGTGACCTGAGCTAACATCAATGGGTCAGCCCAGGTCACTGCAGGGGATGACAAGTGCTGCTGTCAGCGAGGTACATTACCTGCGCTGATCTCCAGCACTGCCGACAGCCCCTGTCACTGCGGTCAATGACCGGCGCCTTCACATCAAGTATCGCGAGAGGTCCGTGACGTCTCGGGTGGGAAGCGAGAGGTGATGTGACAAGCGGCGGCCATGGAGGACAGTGACAGCGCTGAGGTCGGGATGGCGGGACTTCATCACCGCAGGTAAGCCGAGCGGGGGGGTGGAGGGGGGGTGCGTGTGTGAGAGTGTGTGTGTGTGTGTGTATATGTATGTATACATGCTGCGGGCAGGAGGGGGCGGAGCGAGCTGAGCGGGAAGTGTGGGCTTCCTGCACGTAACTAAGATAAACATCGGGTTACTAACCAAAGCGCTTTGCTTGGATACCCGATGTTTATCTTGGTTACCAGCTTGTGGCAGGCTGCCAGCGATGGCTCCTGCACACTGTAGCTGTAAAAAGCCCTGCTTTTTGCTGCTAGAACCGTTCTCGAACGTATCTAGAACTATCGAGCTTTTGCAAAAAGCTCGAGTTCTAGTTCGATCTCGAACAGCCCCAAAAATCACTCGAGCTTAGAACTGGAGAACCACGAACCACGAACCGCGCTCAACTCTAATCCTCATAGCAAGGCTCAAAAAGGGACAAAGGATGAAGTGATACAAAGTTGCCTTCTAGGCCGGCCGCCTAATCAGAACGCAGTATTGGCCACCACTCGGAGCAGAGGGGTGTGAAAAAGGTGACGCATATGCACGCCTACGGAATCATTACATAGCTGCTGTGTGACAGGGTCCCAACGACCAACGAGATTGTTATACAGGTCGCTGCATCGTTACTAAAGTCGTTGGGAAAATGACTGTGTGACATCTCACCAACGATCTCACCAATGACTTAACAACAATCCGGAAACTGTAACGTAGTAATGATCTCGTTAACGATCTTGTTATGTGTGACTGGACCTTTAGGTAAGAGGGCAAGGTGGTTACAAAGCACCAGAGGACCTTATCCGCATATACACACTACAATTCTGGGTCATAGAGTTAACTCCAGATACAATGGGTTGACCTTTGAGTGGCATAAATCCTTTGTGTATTTTTTATAATGGCGTAAAACACAGGTATAACAGGGAATTTAGGAAGCATAAAGTCCATTTCATTTTTGAAATGGGGCCTTGATCGAAAACTGTTCTGAGCATATTTTCCAGATCTCCCTTAAAAGTGATAGTAAAATCTTTGGGTACAATAGTGTATGTGGAAACATCCCGTAAAATATCGAGGAACATCCTTTTGTAAAGAGGGTAATCGAAAATCACCAGGTTGCCCCCCCTTGTCAGAGGGCTTAAAAATAAGGTCATTGTTCTTAGATAAATTATTTAGAATTTCCCTATGGACAATACCAAGATTGTGGGCGTACCTGTTGCTAATATTTCCCAGCCTATACAGATCTTCAGTGACCATTTTATTAAATATATCAATACTCGTTGTGTCAGATTTTTGGGGCATTCGTGTACTGATCGGTTTTCATTGTATAACGGGTCTTTGATCAGATCCCCTACTATTTTCATCCAAAAGACTAGCCAAGGTTCTCACACTTGAAAGGTCATCTTCTGTAATTCCTAACTCCAGACATTCTTGTCTATAATGAGTTCTGAACAATTTCCTCCTTTTTAACTTTCTAGCATATATATTTATAAGCTTGATCCACTCCAAATCATAATAACGATTGGTAGGGATAAATGATAATCCTTTGCTCAGAAATTTATGCTGAATAACAGAGGGTATGTTGTCAAGTAATAATCCTATTGTCAACAATAGAGTTTATTTGTAAGAGGGGCAAGTAATCTTTTCTCTCGTTGTAATTATCCTGATGTACTCTTGTCTCCAAAAAAGATGGGGAGGAACTAGAGGAGGAGCTTGGTCCCAATGGAAGAGAGGGAGTGGCATTTTGAGCCTTTGCCCTGAGTTGTTTCCTGATAGGAAACCTCTTTGGTTCTCCTGTCTGTATCTTGATTTTTTAGATCGTAGATTACTAGGCCTACTTTTCCTCCCCTTTGCTAGGCCAGTACCTGCAATTTTATCTTTCTCCATATCTGACAACAAAATATAAGATGAGGAATTATCCATCCCCTCCCCCCTGTTGGGTTCCAACAGAAATGAGTAGAACCTCCGGTCCTTGAAGTCTGGCAGATCACTAGGAAACTGTTTGTTTTCTATCCCTGATAGACCCTTGAAAGAAATCCTTCTAAGGTAAGTTGGAGTTTAGCCTCAATTCCATAGAAATCATAGTCCGTCTTTTAGCTGAATGCACCCTCTGTTAACTCAGTCATTTGTTTTGAGGTTCTGTCAAATTTAATCTTTTTTTTGTTTAGTAAAATGGTTATCAATGGTACACTCCCTGACAGAAGTTCTGTCGCTTATCCATGTTATGTAAATACTGCAGGAGACCTGCTGGAGCCCGTATGGATCCAAATTACACCCAGAAAACAGTTACGTTTGGTGGTGGAAAGATCACGGTCTGGGGTTACATTCAGTATGAGGGTGTGAAAAACATTTGCAAGGTGGAAGGCAATATAAGTAGCCTAAGATATCAAGAAGTATTAGCTACCTCTTACATTCTCAATCATAAAAGGGGTCAAAGGGGTCAAATTCTGCAGCAGAATGGTGCTCCATTTCATACATCCATCTCTACAACAAAGTTCCTCCTGGCAAAGAAGATCAAGGTGTTCAAGGACTGGCCAGCCCAGTCACCAGACATGAACATCATTGAGCATGTTTGGGGTAGGATGAAAGAGGAAACTTGGAAGACAAACCCAAGGAATCTAGATGAACACTGGGAAGCATGTAAGATTGCATTCTTTGCTATTCCTGATGACTTTATCAATAAATTGTATGAATCATTGTTGAACCACATGGATGCAGTCCTTCATGCTCCTGGAAGTCATACAAAATATTAAATATGGCTCTAATTGCACCACAACCTCATTCACCAATGTTATGCAACATATCTTTGTATTAGAAGTTTATTATTTTTTTAATTTCACATTACTTTCTGTGGGCACAAAACGTTTGTCTTGCCAAAATCTGACCTTTCTGTGTTCATTAAATGATCAATATTTCAGCTTTGCAGCAACTTTATTTCATAACCTAAACCAAATTTGGGAGGGTTTCAGCTTTCAGAAGAGTAATTTATAAAACCAATGGATGAATTTAAAGTCAGGTTATGTGACTCTTCAGATTTTGTGTTATACCATGCCTGATGAAGAGACCTGAGTAGTCTCGAAAGCTTGCAATTATTACCATCTTTTCAGTTAGCCATTAAAAGGTATCAACCACTGAGGACTCTCTGTTCTTTTAAACAATTTTTTTTAAGTCAGGTTATAAGCTTTTATTTACATAACATGGATAAGCGACAGAACTTCTGTTAGGGAGTGTATAGAGCTCTCTATTTCAGTTCCCTTTCCCAACAGAGTAGTAGCTCTGACGACCTGGTGCGTCTAGCTGCTGTAATGTTCAATCTTCACCAGTTTGGGACTATTTTGTATCTCCCACCACGACTTGAGATTTTTTTTATAACAGGCAGTTAATTCCTGAAATATTGTCCTAATACTGGGTAATTTATTTGGTTCAATTAGTCTCTCCCACTCCAAAAAACATCTTGTGTATAAAGAGCCCATTGTTCCTGATTTATTGGTCCCACTAAAAATCCTGCCATATAAATACTTGAAATTATACTGCAATATACTGCATGGAGGGCTGTGTGGGGGTCATAGTTGGGGATCATACTGTGTTGGGGTCACCATAATTTGCTGAGGTAGTTGAAGGTCGGTAGAGTAGAGTCATCATACTGTGTGTGGAGGATACTATTCAGAAATTCATGTAGTGGGGCACTATTATGGGTGCAATAAAAAGGGAATCTAAGAGCTTCAAGAGGAGGAATATTGCTTTGTAAGGGCTGTAAAGTAGTGAGATGTGTTCTTATGTGACCCAGACGAATATTAATTTATTTATTTTTTCCGGGGTAGTGTCACCCAATTAGAACTTCTGTTATGGGGCCTCATGATTTATATGATGTACGCCTCTGTTTATGAGTTCAAGAGTAAACATGGCAAAGTAGTTGAGGTGTAGTTAATCTTTATGACTGGCTGTACAGCTCTACTCAGAGTTGTGTTCTGCCACCTTCCTTCTGTTAATTAGAAACCATTTACTGTCATAATATCCTAAGGACAAGTTACAATGGGGGCATGAATAGCTGCTCCGTATGCCAGTTACTCCTCTGCTGACTCCACTACATTCATCTTGTGAATCACAAGCGCACTCCAGCCATGAACAAAGGAGGTTTTCCGGCCTCATGTTCGCAAAAGGTTGAATCGCTTGTAAACACAGAATTGAAGAGGGAGCAGCTGCAATAAAATGGAGAGGCACAAATGACAAAGGTTTTCTCATAATTCACAATCTCTATCCAGGGCCTCCCCTGCCATCTGCAAGGCAGGCCAGACAGCCCCCTGTAGGAAAACTGGCCGCTCCCTGTAGGACATTTTGACAGCCTGCAGACGTATTCATCGATTGCACATCAGTTACACGATCCCATAGCAGCCAAGAGCGTGGACAAAAACACAGTCAGGCAGCATGGTTTAATGTTGGGATCTCCACTTAGCTGTATCATGAGATGATCTTACATCTGGGGACTACATTTCATAGATTTCCTTTGCAGATACAGTTGAAAAAGACACATCTGCATTTTTTTCTCATTATCGGACATGAAATCAGAATAAATCTTTCCCGTTTTAGGTCAATTAGGAACCAAAATTATTTATATTTGCCAAATGCCAGAATAATGAGAGAGCGAGAATGTTTTAAGGCATTTTATTACTTTCTGCAAAGTCAAAACATCATGGATGACGCTATGGATTATGTTGGACTTTTTTTTTGTAAAAATGTATAATAAATTGGTGAACGAGGGATGTAGTCGGGGGTGTTTTTTCAAATAAAATTTCATTTCCTTTTTTCAACTACTGGATTAGTAATGGGGGTACCTGATAGATGCCCACATATTACTAATACCAGGGCTTGATGTCAGCTGGCAATTCACGGCTGATATCAACCCCATTTATTACCCTGTTTGTCACCGTACCAGGGCAAAGTGCCAGGATTGGCGCATCTAATGGATGCGCCACTTCTGAGGTGGCTGCGGCCTGCAATTTTTATGCTGGGGAGGGCCCAATAACCATGTGCCTCCCCAGACTGAGAATACCAGACCACAGCTGTCTGCTTTAACTTGGCCAGTGTTCCAATTTGGGGGACCCCACTGTTTTTGTTTTAAATGATTTATTTAATTTTAAATAAATAATTTAAAATAACAGCCTGGGGGGACCTCTGTTTTGGATTACCAGCCAAGGTAGAACTGCCGGCTGCGGTCTGCAAGCTACAGTTGTCTGCTTCACCTACGCTGCGTAACAAAAATAAGGGGGACCCCACATTGTTTTTTTCCTTAAATATTGAATTTGGGGATAAAAACAAGACTAAACATCCTTTAGTGCCACATGAAAGGCACTAAAGGGTGTAAGCTTACAATGTGCAGGGGAGTGGGACATTATATACGTGTTTCATATCTACCTATCCAGCTATCTTTCTAGCTTTTGACTGTATCTAAAATTCCATGTTAAAAACTCACATCTGTGTGCCGCAGATTTTTCTTGCACCCAGTAACTTGTATTGCCGAGGTACGGAGCCACTCGCAGCATGCTGTCATTTGTCCCGCACGCAAAAGATTTCAAAGATAAAAGTAGCAGATATCCTCTGCTCTATTGATTAACAATGGTGTGACTGCAATGCGATGTTTTTTCACATTGCACTGTCACAATTTATACGCAGATGTCACTGAACCCTTAATGTGAAGATATTCATATCCTAGTTGGAGTAAGGGGTGCTTCACACACAGCGAGCTCGCTGCCGAGATCGCTGCTGAGTCACGCTTTTTGTGACGCAGCAGTGACCTCATTAGCGATCTCGCTGTGTGTGACACTGAGCAGCGATCTGGCCCCTGCTGCGAGATCGCTGCTCGTTACACACAGCCCTGATTCGTTTTCTTCAAAGGCGCTCTCCCGCTGTGACACACAGATCGCTGTGTGTGACAGCGAGAGAGCGACAAATGAAGCGAGCAGGGAGCAGGAGCCGGCGTCTGGCAGCTGCAAGGCTGGTAACTAAGATAAACATCGGGTAACCAAGGTGGTTACCCAATATTTACCTTAGTTACCAGCCTCCGCAGCTCTCACGCTGCCTGTGCTGCCGGCTCCGGCTCTCTGCACATGTAGCTGCTGTACACATCGGGTTAATTAACCCGATGTGTACTGTAGCTAGGAGAGCAAGGAGCCAGCGCTCAGTGTGCGCGGCTCCCTGCTCTCTGCACATGTAGCTGCATTACACATCGGGTTAATTAACCCGATGTGTGCTGTAGCTAGGAGAGCAAGGAGCCAGCGCTCAGTGTGCGCGGCTCCCTGCACACACAGCTAAGCGGTGTGCGCTGGTAACTAATGTAAACATCGGGTAACCATACCCGATGTTTACCTTAGTTACCAGTGTCCGCAGCTTCCAGACGCCGGCTCCGTGCAAGCGCAGCGTCGCTTGCACGTCGCTGCTGGCTGGGGGCTGTTCACTGGTCGCTGGTGAGATCTGCCTGTTTGACAGCTCACCAGCGACCATGTAGCGATGCAGCAGCGATCCTGACCAGGTCAGATCGCTGGTCGGATCGCTGCTGCATCGCTAAAGTGTGAAGGTACCCTAAGGGTTTAGGAATTACAGCTCTTTAATATGTAGCAGCCTTTTTTACAAGGGACCAATTATTTTTTTGCACCACTGGAGTGGTGCTTAAAATGTAAGTCCCCTGAATTATACTTGCCTTCTGACAGCTTCATCTTCTACTACCCACCGCTTTGAGTTGATCTCTAGCAATTTGTGAACGGTCGACAGGTTCAGTGTTTCGTGGAGCGCGCCGGAGGTTGCAACGCAATGCATTTCTATGAGAGTCTCGTTCTGGCTCTTATAGAGATGTATTAGGAGCTTGTGACTACTTTCGGCAAGTCAATATACAGTCAGAAAATGGCATCTCTGGACCAGAGTGGCATCTGTAAAACGTGAAGCTGCTGGAAGGTGAGTATAAGACAGGGAGCAGGGGGCTCGAATTTTACCCCATCACCCCCCGGGTGATTTTCCATTTTTCATTTTCATTTTTCCTTCCCCTTCTGAGAGCCATAACGTTTTTACTTTTCCGTCAATATTGCGATATGAGGGCTTATTTTTTGTGGGAAGAGCTGTACTTGTGACTGGAACCATTCGTTTTACCACATAATCTACCTGAGAAAGGCTTTTTTAAGCTTTTTAGCCAAAACGCGTTGTAATATTTTATAGCAGCCAAATAAAATGTTCTTGTTACAACACATTGGGAGATCAGTGCCACCTTTTTGGATTTGAAGGATGTTCAAGCATCTTACAGTATTTACCACATAGTGTAATGGAAAGTGGGAAAGAAATGCCAAGTGCAGTGAAATTGCAAAAATAGTGCAATTGCACGATTGTTTTTGGGGGGTTTATTCACCTTGTTCAATATATGGTAAAACTGACATGTCAGTATGATGCCTCACATTGGTGTGAGTTCGTAGATACCAAACATGTATATTTACTTTTGTTAGGGTGAGCTCTTAATCAGAGATCACTAGTTGCCTACTGCCTGGCCTAATTGGTGTGGATCGAGTGCATGCTTGAAAAATTAGATCAGACACAGTCGGATATTCATCTTTCCTCGACAGAAGTCAGCCCATGCTCTGCCTTTATTACAACTGAGCTTGCTCTGATATAACCTTGCAAAGGGGCATGTCCGGAAGTGTTCATTGGTCAGTGGGTCGAACAATGTGTTAGTCCATGAGCTGATTGGTGGGCGTCATTGTAGGCGGGTCTATGATGTCATTGGATGGATCCATGGTGATGATGATGGGAGGGACGTCATCTGGTGGATCCATGCTGATGGTAGAGTCTGTGATGTCATCGGGGGCCATTTTGGTTTCCTCTGAAGAGTGACTGGCTTATGTATAGAGAATTGATTTAATTGAACACACTTCTCACAATGCTCTATGTCCAGAGGTTAATTAAGTATTTTATCTTATGGCTCTCCTCAACACTTTTATCTAAGGGGTGAAAAAAATTCAGAAGTTTGTCCAAAAAAAACCCCCTGTTTTGGTGCCATTTTCTGAGACCCATAGCGTTCTCAATTTTGGGGATCTTGGGCTCAGTGATTGCTTATTTTTTGCATCCTGAGCTGATGTTTCTAATTCTACCATTTTGGTGCAGATGCTAGGTTTTGATTACCTATTAATTGCATTTTATAAAAAATTGTCGAGACCAAAAAATTTTGGCGTTTAGAATTTTTTTCTCACCACGCCGTGTGCCGATAAGATTAATTGATCTTTTATTTTGATAGATTGGGCATTTCTGAATGCAGCATTACCAAATATGTGTATTCTTTGTTTAGTTTTTTAACTTTTAATTTCAATGGGGGGGTGATTTGAACTTTTAGCTTTTTTTATTTTTTCATGTTTTAAAAATATTTTTTATTTTTTTTTACATATTTATTTTACTAGTCTTCCTAGGGGACTTTATTACTGCTCAGTTTGATCGCTTATTCATTGCTGCTGATCAGAGCAGCACCACTCTAAGTAGCAGAAATGCTGCTTTCCTGAGGGAGCCAGCGTTCTGTCGGCTCTTACAGAAAGTGAGTCATGGCAGCATCAGGGGTCATCAGCTGTCCCCATGCTACCATGGCAACACATTGGCGCCCCATGATTGTGTCATGGGACCACTGATGGAGGTGGGGAACAGCGCAATCCCCGCTGCGGCCATTTAAATCATGCTGTCAGTGTTTGACAGCGCAATCTAAAGAGTTAACAGGTTTGGGCGGATCTCCAATCCACCGGTGCCTGTTAGGTGCACATGTCTGCTGATCAGATCAGCAGACATGTTTGGGTATTACAGCAAGCCTGCTGCTGGAGCACTCGGTAATGGGAGATAGGCGACCAAGGACATACAACTACGTTCTTGGTCATAAAGGGGTTAAAGCGCCACTTAAAAATGCTAGACTGGCACTTTAAACAGGTAAAAAGTCTGGAGCGGATTCCCAGCGGATTGTGGTATGTGCATTTGGAATCTTTTGCTGTGAATCTACAACATGCCGTCAAAGCAACTCTCAATAATGGAAAAACAGACTATCAGGCTAAAAAAAAAATAGGAAATCTATTAGGCTACTTTTACACATCAGTTTTTTTCCATCAGGCACAATCTGGAAAAAAACGGATAAAACTGATTCGGCGCTGGATCCATTTTGTCTTCATTGATTTGTATTAGCGCCGGATTGTGCCTAATGGCCTTGCGTTGCATCCGGCTTTTGCCAGATCCGTCGTAATTGGCTAATGCGGCGGCCGGATGGAACGTCTCTTGTAACGTTTTTTGTCTCTGACAAAACACCGCATCGCGCCGGATCCGGCGTGATTTACAATGGAAGCTATGGATGCCAGATCTGGCGTAATGCGACAAAAAAACGGATGCGGCCACCGGATCCGTTTTTTTAAACTGAGCATGCTCTAATTTATTGTAAAAAAACAGATCCAGCAAAAAAACGGACGAAGCAGATGCAAAAACGGATGTGCCGGATCTGGTTTTTGACAAATCAGGTACACCGCAAAAAAAAAAAGGATCCGGCGCATTTGCTTATTCTATGCCGGATCTGTTGCATCAGGCACATGCCGGATTGTGCCTGATGCCAAAAAACTGATGTGTGAAAGTAGCCTTAGGCCCCCTTCACACGTCCGTGATACACGTGCGTGTTTGGTCCGTTTCCGTATATACCGGAGACACGGCCAAACGTGCACCAATGTTAATCTATGATTGTGGTCACACGTCCGTTATTTCATTATATCCGTGTGTGCGTGTCCGTGATCCGTATGTGTTTGCGTTTGGCACGGATGCATGTCCGTTATCTGCACGGAGCACGCACACGTGGACACAATGAAAGTCTATGGGTATGTGCACACACGTTAGTAAACACGTATGCATCTACCTATTGTCCGTGTCCGTTTGGTGTTTTTATTTCTAGTGATGTCGGCTATTCTTTCTATTTCTGTGTATGTCCGTCAATCTCCCTGAGTCCGTCGGTCAGTCTCTCTGTCGGTCTCTCTGTCTGTCTGTCCCTCTCTCACAGTCTGTCGGTCAGTTTTCCCCCCTCTCTCATACTTACCGTTCCCCGATCTCCGGCGCAGCGCTGCACGGCATTCACACTGCTGCGGCGGCTTTTACTATTTTGAAAAAGCCGGCCGCCCATTAAACAATCTCCTATTCCCTGCTTTCCCCGCCCACCGGCGCCTATGATTGGTTACAGTGAGACACGCCCCCACGCTGAGTGACAGGTGTCACACTGCACCCAATCACAGCAGCCGGTGGGCGTGTCTATACTGTGCAGTAAAATAAATAAATAAATTAAAAAAAAACGGCGTGCGGTTCCCCCCAATTTTAATGCCAGCCAGATAAAGCCATACGGCTGAAGGCTGGTATTCTCAGGATGGGGAGCTCCACGTTATGGGGAGCCCCCCAGCCTAACAATATCAGTCAGCAGCCGCCCAGAATTGCCGCATACATTATATGCGACAGTTCTGGGGCTGTACCCGGCTCTTCCCGATTTGTCCTGGTGCTTTGGCAAATCGGGGTAATAAGGAGTTATTGGCAGCCCATAGCTGCCAATAAGTCCTAGATTAATCATGTCAGGCGTCTATGAGACACCCTCCATGATTAATCTGTAAGTTACAGTAAATAAACACACACACACCCGAAAAAATCCTTTATTAGAAATAAAAACACACACACATTCCCTGGTTCACCACTTTAATCATCCCCGAAAAAGCCCTCCATGTCCGGCGTCATCCAGGATGCTCCAGCGTCGCATCCAGCGCTGCTGCATGGAGGTGACAGGAGCTGCAGAAGACACCGCCGCTCCGGTCACCTCCACGCAGCTAATGAAGACAGCCGTGCGATCAGCTGAGCTGTCACTGAGGTTACCCGCTGTCACTGGATCCAGTGACAGCGGGTAACCTCAGTGACAGCTCAGCTGATCGCGCGGCTGTCTTCATTAGCTGCGTGGAGGTGACCGGAGAGGCGGTGTCTTCTGCAGCTCCTGTCACCTCCATGCAGCAGCGCTGGATGCGACGCTGGAGCATCCTGGATGACGCCGGACATGGAGGGCTTTTTCGGGGATGATTAAAGTGGTGAACCAGGGAATGTGTGTGTGTTTTTATTTCTAATAAAGGATTTTTTCGGGTGTGTGTGTGTTTATTTACTGTAACTTACAGATTAATCATGGAGGGTGTCTCATAGACGCCTGACATGATTAATCTAGGACTTATTGGCAGCTATGGGCTGCCAATAACTCCTTATTACCCCGATTTGCCAAAGCACCAGGGCAAATCGGGAAGAGCCGGGTACAGCCCCAGAACTGTCGCATATAATGTATGCGGCAATTCTGGGCGGCTGCTGACTGATATTGTTAGGCTGGGGGGCTCCCCATAACGTGGAGCTCCCCATCCTGAGAATACCAGCCTTCAGCCGTATGGCTTTATCTGGCTGGCATTAAAATTGGGAGGAACCGCACGCCGTTTTTTTTTAATTATTTATTTATTTATTTTACTGCACAGTATAGACACGCCCACCGGCTGCTGTGATTGGGTGCAGTGTGACACCTGTCACTCAGTGTGGGGGCGTGTCTCACTGCAACCAATCATAGGCGCCGGTGGGCGGGGAAAGCAGGGAATAGGAGATTGTTTAATGAGCGGCCGGCTTTTTCAAAATAGTAAAAGCCGCCGCAGCAGTGTGAATGCCGTGCAGGGCCGCGCCGGGGATCGAGGAACGGTGAGTATGAGAGAGGGGGGGAAACTTCAGTTACTGGGGGGATTAGCGGTCACCGGTGAATCCTTCACAGGTGACCGCTAATCAGTACTCGGCACAGACAGAGCCGCGGTATGAGGATGAAGTCGGGTGAAGTTCACCCGAGTTCATTCTCATCGCGCAACTCTGTCTGCTGTCAGCCGACGTTTATAAACGACATTGTGCATCACACACACGGACATTACACACGGACATTACACGTACACATACACGTTAATTCCACACGCACACACGGACGTTCTGCACACAAACACGGCTAGCATACGCAATTCACACAGGTGCCACACGGACCATAAAAACGGACACAAAAACGGGACACGGACCCGAAAAACGGCCCGTAACACACGTGCGTGTTTTTCACGGACGTGTGAAGGGGGCCTTAGAGAGATAGCAGAAACATTCGGAGTCCCAAATCAACAGTTTGGTACATTCTGGAGAAAAAAAAAAAGCTCATTGGTGAGCTTGGGAACTCAAAAAGACCTGGACGTTCACGGAAGACAACAGAGGTGTATGATCTTAGAATCTTTCTTTTCCATGGTGAAGAAAAACCCGTTCACAACATCCATTCTTTTGTTTTGTTTTTTTTTTAAATAATTCTTTGTTTAACTTGACAACAAAGGCAACACATGCAGCTTTAGATCGTATTTTAAGGAAAGGATTACTTACAATTCACAAACCAACACAGGAGAGAAAGTTTTAAATATGGAGAGAAAAGAGTTAATAAACCGCGCTGCCGTAGAAAGGAGGATCCATGTAGATGGAATGATTTTACTTGTCTACACGTTTCAAAGCCTTATGGCTTCTTCCTCAGGACAAAATCATACAAATCGTTGGTATATGATTAACCCTTTTCTTTCCATATTTGAACTGCATCTCCACGTGGGTTCAGCTGCTGCCTTATTTACGCCATTACAGTGGTTGTGACTCTCACAACCACACCAGGTGAGTCTACTCTTACACCACCTTTGCTAATAGTGTTTTAGGATAAGACCCTATTTGCGCTGTCTCTTCCAGCACTTTTACCAGGAGAGAAAGTTTGTAATACACTGGGTTGTCAACAGCTTTTACCAGGATGTAGAAAAACCCCGCCATACGCTAGGTGGAGGAGAGAAGATGCCAAGCCAGAAAGAGGAGAATAGAGATAGACAGAGGAGGAGATCTAGGCAAGTGAGAAGAAAATAGCGGAAGAAAGAAAAAAAAAAAAAAGTGGGGGTGGGGGAGGAAGGTGGTGTGGTTTTCTCAGGTGGGGGCATATGTAGTGAGGAAGGAGCAAAGAGTGTCTAAACCCCTAAAAGTCCACAGACAGATGCTACTTCCTGATTATCTCAGTTTCTCCTTATATTCATCTGTTTGCTGAAAGTCAAGCCAGTAATACTATGTGGCCCAAAACTTGTCATAGGTGTCATGGATCGAAGAAGTCAAGTCCTCCATGTGCATGTCATTGACCCTCGAGATCTAGAGAACCAGCGATGGACAGGCAACACTCCCCAAGTTTAGATGGACACATGAACGGACCGCCATAATCAAAAATCTTAAGAGACCATTTCTCCCGTAAAACCCATTATTGTGCAGGTAATGTGACTTAAGGCCCATTTAGACGCAACGACATCGCTGACGAGATGTCGTTCGGGTCACGGAATTTGTGACGCACATCCGGCGTCGTTAGCAACATCGTTGCGTGTAACAGCTCCGAGCGAGTGTTAATCAAAAATACTCACCTAATCGTTGATCGTTGACACGTCGTTCATTTTCAAAATCTCGTTGGTCATTGTGGACATATGTTGTTCGTCGTTCCTGAGCGAGCACACATCGCTACGTGTGACACCCCAAGAATGACAAACAACAGCTTACCTGCGTCCTCCGGCAACAAGGTGGGCATGTCTTTCATGCGGCTGCTCTCCGCCCCTCCGCTTCTATTGGACACCTGCTGTGTGACATCGCTGTGACGCCGCATGAACCGCCCCCTTAGAAAAGAGGCTGTTCGCCGGCCACAGCGACGTCGCTAGGAAGGTAAGTCTGTGTGACGGGGCCGAGCGATATTGTACGGCACGAGCAGTGATTTGCCCGTGATGCACAAACGACGGGGGCGAGTGCGATCGGCAGCGACATCGATAGCGATGTCTCTGCGTGTAAACCAGCCTTTACTCTAGTCTAAAAGAGTTGCAGCACACTACAGACCCAGAAGATATGTAGGAAAGGGTACTCTGCTCCGCTGCACTGCCAACACACCGGGTCTACTGCAGGAAACATTGAATGTAGACAAGAGGGGACTCTGTACCAACGCACGAGGAGTTTGTAATTCACCTCTTGTAATCTTAAGATAATAAACGTTTTATGAGCCAAATTAAAAATCCTGGTTCGTTGCTCCAGAGCAAAGTTTATGCCTAAATCACTTTCCTATCGCAGAATGACTGATGGGGGTAGCTGGTCCGGGGGTGAGATCAGCAGGACGTAAGACATTGAAGTGTGTGCCGCTTGGGTCCCAACCCTAGACAGTATATTCAAAAAGGATCCTATCTGACAAGAATTGTGACCTGGGGGGATAGTCTTTAGAAAATGTTTCAGCTGGGACCTTCTCCACTTCCCCAAAGGGATTGGGTGTGAGGCATTATTCAACTCAGCGAGTGAAGGCCAGTCCGTGTCTCCACCCCAACCAGCCACTCTGTTAAAACCTGCTCTGCTCCATGCCCTAAAAACAGGGTCAGAAGAGCCCAGGCTAAAATATGGGTGGCTAATTATCGGTGTAAGATTAGAAAGGGGGGGGGGGACTTGCCACCCTGTACACTAGAGGATCCAGACAAATTTTCAGTGTGGGCCCAATCGTTGGGTGCATTTTCAAAGCGTTAGGGGCGGCCGAGGCAGCCCAAGGGAGTGTACACAATGATGAATCTGAAAAGCTCTGTTCTACCTGGACCCATGCTTTATTGCATTTGTTTCTACACCAGTCAACGATCCGTGCCAAATGCACGCAACGTGGTACAACTTAAGACTTGGTACGCCAGTGCCTCCCTCCGATTTAGGTCTACACAGGACAGAGCATTTTATCCTGGCTCCTTTGCCACCCCAAACAAACTTCGTCTGAATTGCACTTATTGTTTTAAAGAAGGCTGATGGGGAGAGCCTGCAGTAAATATAATATTCTCAGAGGAATAGTCATTTTGATGATTGGGCACCTACCCAACCAAGTGAAAGGAGATTTGCACCACCTCTCACAGTTCGCCTGAATAACTTTGAGAAGTCCCGGGAAGTTGCACTAGTATAACAACGGAAGAGATGCAGTAATCTATATTCCCTTGTACAAAAAATGTAAAAACACAATGGAGTTTTTTAAAGAGCTTTTTATTCAAGATGTAAAAAGAACACCACAACCATGTGTGTGTGAAAACATATAGACAATACACAGGCTAACAAAGAAAAACCTCACTAGTGGAGATCCAGATATCCATTCTACAGCTTGCATGGTATTTCATATACATAAGGAACTACCAGAGTGGGTAGGTTATAACATGCAAGCTCAAAAATTATCCCCAAAGGACTAATAAGTCTGGTATGCATGTAATTTAAGGAAACCTAATTACCGGTGACGAACCGTCATACCCAGCAACAGAAGTAAAGTACATACCAAGGAACTTGGAACCGATGGGGGATAATGTGTGGCGGCCCTTGAGAAAGGCAGCCGAAACGCGCGTCGGGCCTGTGATCCGGGATATCCCCCATCGGTTCCAAGTTCCTTGGTATGTACTTTACTTCTGTTGCTGGGTATGACGGTTCGTCACCGGTAATTAGGTTTCCTTAAATTACATGCATACCAGACTTATTAGTCCTTTGGGGATAATTTTTGAGCTTGCATGTTATAACCTACCCACTCTGGTAGTTCCTTATGTATATGAAATACCATGCAAGCTGTAGAATGGATATCTGGATCTACACTAGTGAGGTTTTTCTTTGTTAGCCTGTGTATTGTCTATATGTTTTCACACACACATGGTTGTGGTGTTCTTTTTACATCTTGAATAAAAAGCTCTTTAAAAAACTCCATTGTGTTTTTTACATTTTTTGGTCTAGTATTTAGGAGTTTATCCTATAATGGTATAAGATTGGGGGGTTTTTTGTACTATATTGGAGTATTCTTCCTGAGATATGTGTTATCACTATCCCCCTTTGTTCATGAAAACTGTTCAAATATATTCCCTTGTAGTAGCATCTGTGTTGCCCATTTAAAACTAAAGGCTACCCTAAGGTGACTCACAAGCGGGTGAGGAAGACCGATATCCAAAGCCTACTATTTGGAAAAATTAATCTTGAAATTAGAGAGGCGGGAGTATCCCCGAAATTCCATCATCAAATTAAGGAGAGAAATTCTGGGATTGGTGATAAAGAAAAGTAGGTTGTCTGCATAGGCCGCGATTTTGTGTGTAGCGGAGATAATTTTGACTTCACCAATGTCACTATTGTCCCACATATGTTGAAGAAAGAGCTCAATGGTTAATATAAAGATTAAAGGGGACAGGGGACAGCCGTGACGAGACCTGTTCGATATATTAAGTCCAATAAGAAACGGATGGAATACCTTACTGCTTGTAAAAACAATCGGTTGGAAAAGTTTCAACAAATATGGACACCATGGGATCTTTTTATGGACAGTCGCAACTAGTTGTCAGAGCAAAGGATGCGCATGTTTCAATGATTCATACAGATGCCTCAAGCAGTTTAAATATTGATTGTCCTTACCTGCCTTCCCTGTACCCTTCTATCCCTTTGTCTACCCCAGACCGGACTATGCTATACATCTATGCAATTTTCTTTGCTGTTTACTCAAAAATTCTGTTACAGTTTAAAAAAAAAAAAAAAAAAGAAAAGTCCAATAGGATACCAGTTACCCGCACTTTGGCCATGGGGGCGAATACAGGGACAACACTCAATCTAGCATTTTGTTCCTCAGTCCAATGTGTGCTAGGGTTCTTCCATAAAAGACCAATTTACTCTATCGAAGGCCTTTTCCGCATTGGTGGAAAGGAGCAATAATGGTGTGTGGGCGAGTTTGGCTCCATGTATTAAATTTATCGTCTTGGTAGTGTTGTTCCGTGCCTCCCTCCCCATCATAAAACCTGCCTGGTCCGGATGCACTATACGCTGGAGTAGGGGTGCCAATCTGGAGGAGAGAATCTAGACAAAAAGCTTAGTATCGACATTTAGAAGGGAGATAGGGTGGTAACTGGAACATTATGCCGGGTCCTTCCCCGGCTTGTGAATCAATCTAATCTAATCCCTCTATAACTTCTCAGAACATAACCCCACGTCAAACTCCATGGCACCCAAATGCATCTCAAGGCTCTGGCCAACTGGTCCAGGAAGCCATTATCTATCCCCCATGAGATGGCTGGATTGTCATTGTAAATAAGCACTTGTACCTTGCCCCTCCCCCCATCTCATTGTAGTTTGTAAGCTCTTACACGAGCAGGGTTGCCATTTTTCCCTTTAAATATTGTATCTTTTATAATTGTTACTTGTTTGCATAGGTTTATGTATATGATATGTATATGTATATGAGCCTCCTGAATTGTAAAGCGCTGCGGAATATGTTGGCGCTATAGAAATAAAGATTATTATTATTGTTATTATTAATCACGGAAATGAGCGCCAGCAAAACATCTGCTGGAGGTGAGGTTACCCGAGACACAGCATTAAAAGAGTAGGCGAGGGGAAAAAAGGACAGTAGATGAGGGGTCATGCAGTCTTCAAATTTTTTGTAATATAATAGGGGAAACCCATCCGGACTTTTACTGACTGGGAGGAGGAGATAGTCAACTCTTGCTGGCAAATGGGCCCCTCCAATCTCTCTGTCTGCTGTTTGCAGGGATGGGAGACCAGAGATCCTGATATAATCCGAGACCGGAAATCGGGAGTAGCAGAAAGGGGTTTGCGCTATTTATTTCAAATCTGTTTTATTAATGAAACTGTTATCAACATACAAACATATCATTTGTGCAATTGTGATACATAAACAACATTTTCTTAATGACGGGATAGCATCCAGAAATTATTACATTAGTAAATTTCTTGGAATTCTTCAAGTTATCTTTGTACTATTACTTGTTAACCATCGATAAATTATAAGTCAGAATTCCCACTTCTTTTGACTTTACGTATCCTGAAATACTCGTTATTAATGTGTGTCTATTATCTTATGAATTATTGAAAAAACTTTTTATATAGAAGGCAAAACTAGGAAGATGCAGAATAATGTTTAGAAAAGAAAGAAAGAAGACGAAAGATATAAGCATAAAGAAGAGGAAATTTGAGAGGAGGTGGAAGAGGGGGAAAGCAGAGAAAAGGAAGGGGTGGGGGAGAAGGAATGAGGCTCCCCACCGTTTAATTCAAAAAGCTCGCCAAAATCTCCACAAACTCTGGGGATTCAATGAACATAATCCATGGTCCCCAAACTGTAGTAAATTTTTCTGTGTTCACAGTTAGTTCTGCTGTCAGCTCTTCCATTCTCTGGAGGTTTGTCATCTCCTCCAACCAATCCAGCACCGTAGGGCATCTAGTTTGTTTCCAGAACCGGGGGATAATCATACGGGCAGCCGCCAGACAAAATCGCAACATGTCCCTTTTTAGTGTTTTAATAGCTCCTGGGAGGATAGAAAGAAGGGCAACCTGGGGGGACTTTTCTATTTCACCTCCACTCATCTCTTTGTACAGACAGAACACTGAGTCCCAAAAGGGTTGCAATTTAGTACAGTTCCACCATATGTGTAGCATTGTCCCTGTTTCTGTGCCACACCTCCAGCACACGTCAGACACCGAGGGAAATATAGCGTGTAGTTTAGTCGGGTAATGGTACCACCTTGTGAGAATTTTATAACTTTTCTCTTGAGCGGCGCATGCCAAGGAAAGCTTGTGGGTCCACAGGTACGCTCTGCTCCAATCGTCCTCTGAAATATCCTCTCCCAGTTCCTCTCTCCATCTACATACAAAGTGAGGTTTATCCACCCTATTTCTCTGGTTCAGAATTTTATAAATGAGTGAGATGCCATATCCATGTGATGACCCCAGTAAAACTACTTTCTCGAAAGGAGTAGGGGGTGTCCTCATCCTTCTCTCCCTGTCCTGGTAAGAGAGGAAAGATTTCAACTGCATGTATTCCATCCAGGAAACCTCTCTCCCTGTGGCCTGCATGGAAGTATAAGTTGGTAGGTTGTGTCCCTGGAGCACGTGACAAAAAAACGAGTAAATCTCCCGAATTTGTGGGAATGGAGTCCCGGGGGAAACTTCTTATTTCCGAATACGGGGGTAAGTGGGCCCTGCTCCTGAGAGAGAGATCCCTTTTTTATCTCTCCATCCCATATCCCCATCACGGTCCGCGTGAACTCCATTCCCTTCGCTACCTGGGTCCTACTTTCTTTCTCTAACCATGGGAGTAACTGTAAGGGAGTTCCCAGCATATCCTGTTCGATCATCACCCATTGTTTTGAATTCCTATGAAAATGCCAGTCCAGTAATCTCGTTAGGATAGCTGCCTTGTAATATAACTGGAAATTTGGGAGCCCCGCCTCTCCGTCACTTTTGTGTCTGGTCAGAGTTTTAATTCCTGTTCGGGGTCTCCTGTTCCCCCAGACAAACCCAGACAAGGCTGTCCAGATCTTGGAGAAGTAACTTCCCGGTAGCTGTATGGGTATTGTCTGAAACAGGAACAGGAACCTCGGTAATACGTCCATGTTTATCGCGTTAATACGCCCAAATCACGTCAGTCTCTTTTTGTCATATTTCTTTAAGTCCCTGATTGTCCTCTCTAATAAAGGAAAAAAATTATGATGTACAATTTTTGTTGGATCCCAAGGCACCATTACTCCCAGATATTTTAAAACTGACGGTTGCCACTTACAGGGGAAGTTTTGTGATACTCTCGTAAGGTCTTCTGCCGATAAAGTCACGTTCGTTGCCTCTGATTTGGAAAAATTTACTTTAAAGTTGTTTAAGTTGCCAAACTCTTCGAACTCCTCGAGTAAGGACTGGAAAGATATGTATGATTGGGAAATGAACATAAGAAGGTCATCCACGAATAAAGCTTACGGTTCTCTCCCCCCTCCCCCAGCCTCTATCCCGTGGATGCTTGTGTTGTTTCTCAGGGCGACTGCAAGGTGCTCCATGACTATGACGTATATTAGGGGTGACAGTGGACATCCCTGTCTCATTCCATTGTGGACCGGAAAGGATGATGATAGAAACCCATTTGTCCTGACTTTTGCTGAGGGTCTCGTATATAGGGACGCAATTCTACCCAAAAATTTCTGACCCAAGCCGACCTATCTCAAGGCTGCCATCATAAAGCTCCAACTGACCCGGTCGAAGGCCTTCTCTGCGTCCACTGAAAGTAAACACATGGCAATTTATATAACTGATCTAAGAATCTTTTTTTTTTTTTTACATACAGAGGCAGAAACCTGATTTATAGACAACATATGTTTTTTCAATGTATGCTTTTACGAGTTATATAATATGCAATATATTTTCTCTGTATTGATTCCTAGTTGTTTAATAAAAAATATCTGATTTAGTTAAATACTTTCGTCATCAACGGGGATAACTGAGTCTGAAATATTTTATACAATTTAGGGGTAAACCCGTCCGAGCCTGGGCTTTTGCCTGAGGGAGAATTCCTGATAATACAGTCATATGAAAAAGTTTGGGTACCCCTATTAATGTTAATCTTTTTTCTTTATAACAATTTTGTTTTTTGCAACAGCTATTTCAGTTTCAAATATCTAATAACTGATGGACTGAGTAATATTTCTGGATTGAAATGAGGTTTATTGTACTAACAGAAAATGTGCAATCCGCATTTAAACAAAATTTTACCGGTGCAAAAGTATGGGCACCTCAACATAAAAGTTGTAGATCCTCCTAGTACAATAAACCTCATTTCAATCCAGAAATATTACTCAGTACATTAGTTATTAGATATCTGAAACTGAAATAGCTGTTGCAAAACCCCAAATTGTTATAAAGAAAAAAGGTTAACATTAATAGGGGTGCCCAAACTTTTTCATATGACTGTAGATGCCACTTCTGTCTCTGTAAAGTCTGCTTCTAAGTTTTCAACCTCAGTGTTGGGTATAGTCGGCCGAGCTGTTTTAAGTATGTAATCATTTATTTTAGTCTCCAAAGCTTCTTGTGGCATATCCCCAAATTTGCCCCTTATGTCGTAAAGTTCGCTATAATATTTTTGAAACTGCTCCGCTATGTGGATTGGGTTCGGAGTCAAAAGGCCATCTGATTTTTTGATCGTAGGGATATGGCTGGGGTCCCCCCTCGGATGCAATAACCTAGCTAGTGGTCTGCCACATTTGTCTGCATATTGTGACGACCTGGGCCCTGAACGTCTTGGGGCACACGTCTGGCAGCGGGATCAAGACACACACAAGCACTTTGTCACTTAAAGAATCTCGGTGATTTATTCACATCCTCATAAACCACGCAGTGTAATGGGCCACAGCCACTTTCCCGCAGGACAATGTCTCACTGTCTGTTTAAACTGCTGATTGTTCATACAGTTCATTCTCTGGCATCAGCCAGTAAAGTCCACCTTTGTGGGGTGTTACCTGCCAGTAGGTTTGCAGGCTGTCAGTCTGCCTCCATCCAGTCCAGGGAGACTCTCACACTGGGCTCAACATCCCGGCCCTTGTACACGTTCCAATTCCTCACAGCCTCAGTGGATTCTGCAGCTCCCTGACATTTCAGAGCCCTCACTAGCTCTGTATGCATAGGATCTCCTGCACATGTGCTCCAACCAAGATGGCTCCCACCAGCACACAGAGATCATGTGACAAACGACAGCTCCATTAAATCCCATGAGACACACCTACGTATGGGAGGTATGTGGATGGTCAGTCCCGCCCTTCACTTCTGACCATCCCATGAACCCAGCCCTGAATGTGTACAACAATCCTCATGGAACTACAAGTCCCAGAGAAACATTCCAGGTTCAGATCACAGAGGATTTCCCCCTCTGTGACACATACCGGCCATCTACCACATTGCATCCTTACAATATTCATACATAAATCTTTTTAGTCTCTTCCTGTGGCGCTCGTATTGTCGGCCCAGAATGGATCTAAGTTCCTCTCTATTTTTAACTAGCTCTGTCAGTGTCACCGAGGATAATGTCTGCTTATGAATCTTCTCTAGGTCTGAAATATTCTAAAGTAGAGACATAATGGTCTGGGTTCTCTCCCTCTTAAGCTGGTGTCACACATAACGACGACGACAACGACGTCGCTGCTACGTCACCATTTTCTGTGACGTTGCAGCGACGTCCCGTCGCTGTCGCTGTGTGTGACATCCAGCAACGACCTGGCCCCTGCTGTGAGGTCGCCGGTCGTTGCTGAATGTCCAGCTTCATTTTTTGGTCGTCACTCTCCCGCTGTGACACACACATCGCTGTGTGTGACAGCGAGAGAGCGACGAAATGAAGCGATCAGGAGCCGGCACTGGCAGCTGCGGTAAGCTGTAACCAGCGTAAACATCGGGTAACCAAGGGAAGACCTTTCCCTGGTTACCCGATGTTTACGCTGGTTACCGGCCTCCGCTCTTGCTGCCAGCGCCGGCTCCTGCACTGTGACATGTGGCTGCAGTACGCATCGGGTAATTAACCCGATGTGTGCTGTAGCAAGGAGAGCAAGGAGCCAGCGCTAAGCAGTGCGCGCGGCTCCCTGCTCTCTGCACTGTGACATGTAGCTGCAGCACACATCGGGTTAATTAACCCGATGTGTGCTGCAGGAGAGCAAGGAGCCAGCGCTAAGCGCGGCTCCCTGCTCTCTGAACTGTGACATGTAGCTGCAGCACACATCGGGTTAATTAACCCGATGTGTGCTGCAGGAGAGCAAAGAGCCAGCGCTAAGCGCGGCTCCCTGCTCTCTGAACATGTAACACAGCGACGTTATGATCGCTGCTTCTGCTGTGTTTGACAGCTAAGCAGCGATCATAACAGCGACTTACAAGGTCGCTGTTACGTCACCGAAAATGGTGACGTAACAGCGACGTCGTTGTCGCTGTCGTTTAGTGTGACACCAGCTTTAATCCTGGCCCCGTGTTTGATTAGAGTTCCTCTTAACACACACTTGAGTGTCTCCCATTGAACAGGTAGGGTAGTAGTGTCTCCTGAGTGTATCTCCAAGAATTCATCTATTGTTTTTTGCAGGTCTTTCAAGCATCCCTGGTCCCTCAGCAAACTATCATTCAGCCGCCAAGACCACGGCCTCCCGGGCCCGTCCGGGATAGTGAGGCTCAAGAATATGGGGGCATGATCTGACCAAGAAATACTGCCTATAGAGGCATGTATCTGCCATGTCAGGGCCTTCTGGCTTACAAGGAATAGGTCTATGCGGCTGTACGAAGAGTGAGCCGGGGAAAAATGTGTAGTCACGGTCTACTGGGTATAGCGTTCTCCATGCATCCACTAATCTGAGTTCTTGTATACACCGTTTAACCTTCGTTAGCTTCCTTATTGAGAGAAAGTTATGTCCCGATGTTGTGTCTACCTTAGGGTCGAAAGTGAAGTTTAAATCACCGCCCACGATCATGGTCCCTTCTGCGAATTCATCTAGTGATGACAGGAGAGAGGAGCAGGACGTCGCCGGGTCTCTGTTTGGTAGATACCAATTGACAATGGTAAAAATGGATGAGTTAACATTAATTTTCAGAAATATAAATCTTCCCTCAGTGTTTACCCGTGTATCCAGGGACTTATGGATGCCTATGGACATCCCTTTGGATTTTGACTCTGGGTTAGAACTGTGGACCCAGTTAGTGTAATATCTGTCTCTAAAGATGGGGAGGTGGCCTGTTGTGAAATGTGTTTTTTGAATCAATAGTATATGGACTCTTTTTTTTTTTTTTTTTGTGCATGTCAAAAAATACCTGGGTGCGTTTTTGCAGGACATTAAGTCCCCTCACAGTTAGTGAACCCCAATTAGTCTGTGTCATTCCAATGTGGAGGAACGGTGGGGACTCTAGGGACAGGTTCGGGGGTTAGGGAGAGAGAGAGATGTGCAGGCAAGTAGGGTAGGAGGAGTAGGGAAAGAGAAAAGGAAATAAAAGGGAAAAGGTAAGAAGGTCAAGTATGCAAGATAAACTACCAACAAAGCAGTAGAAACAACAGTCAAGGAGGTCAGAGTGCCCCCCGCCTGCAAGGTCACAACAAGACCCTAATGCCGGGTCAAAAAAGACTAAAGGTAACTGTATAGGTATAAGAAAATACCAAACTATCTTAACTAGGGATGGTGAGACTACGCCACTCCCTTATGGCGTGTTATCCCAATCAGGGAGAGAACTTTCTACAAATGAGTCCCCTGCCCCGGACTAACAATAAACAACTTTTGAATTATTCAACTTAGTTTATCAGCCAGAACCCTATATAAGGTAGAGGGACAGGGCCTTTAGAGGATATTGTGTTATACACGGTCGATGGGTGCCCCCCCCTTTCCAGGAAGGTGGAAGGGAACCCCCCCCGCCCTCATAGTCAAAAAGACTTAATCCCCCCTGGCAAAAACCATGGCAATACTGGGAGATACATTCTATTAAGAAACAACCCAATGAATTTTTGTTTTTAAACCTATAAACTCCTTAAACATCAGACTGGTCTTCCTCTTCTTTCTCTTCGAGGGCCACGCATCCGATCACCATCTGGGGCGGCACCCCCTCCCCTTATTGGAAACACCGGCCATTCCTCTATAGGCACCAACGGAATGCCCAGGGCTGCAGAAAATTATGGTATATCAATCGGGTTCCTAAGAACATGCATTCTTCCCGTGTGTCAGACCTGCAGGCGGATGGAAATCGCCAGCTGTATTGAAACTCATACGAACGGAGCATATCCAGGAGATGTTTCAGTGCTCTCCTCCTTTGTAAAGTGAAACGGGATAAGTCCTGCAGAATCTGGACTTGGCTCCCCTCATATGTTGGTGAAACTCCACTGCGCAGCTTAAACAGGATGGCCTCTTTAAGGACATATCGGTGAACCCTGCAGATCACATCTTGAGGTCTGTCATTCTGTGTAGGTCTAATGTCAAGCACTCTATGCACTCCGTCTAGCTCCAGGGGTTGGCTTGAGGGTTCACCCAGGATCTCATGAAACATCACTTGGAGAGCTCTCTGGAGATTCTTATGTTCAACAGACTCTGGTAAACCCTGGACCCTTAAATAGTTTCTCTGGCCTCGGTTTTCAGCATCGTCCATTGCTTCCACCATATATTGCATTTGGCGGGAGTGTTGATCCAAAATGGCCCCTTGTGCCTGAGTGGTGTCTTCTATATTTTGTATTTTAGCCGCCTGTATTTGGTTCTGAGTGTCCACTCTTTCCACCTCCCCCCTCAGGGCCGACAGCTCTGTGCGGTATGCCTGTTTCAGCCTGGCTATATATGTCTCCATATCTTCTCTGGTGGGCATAGAAGAGATATGTGCCCGAATTTCATTAAGTTCTGTCAAATCGGAGCGCATCACAGCTCTGGACCAGACCCTGATCAGAGGACAATAAAACTTTCACACTGAACTGCAGCAATATTTATGGCCACAACAGTTTGCCCCCCTGCCACAGTGAGAGTTCTGTTTCATATAACTTGTTTTTTTTTTTTTTTTTTTCTTACTGCACTATTCTATGTCCTGTTGTGTATAAATATGTGACTCTTCAGATTTTGTGTTATACCATGCCTGATGAAGAGACCTGAGTAGTCTCGAAAGCTTGCTATTATTACCATCTTTTCAGTTAGCCATTAAAAGGTATCAACCACTGAGGACTTCAGTTCTTTTAAACAATTTTTTATCTCTACTGGCTAACACGGTACAAAGATATATTTTACCTGTATTAAAGGGAACCTGTCATCAGAAATTTCGCCCAAAAGCTAAAAGATTCCCCCTCTGCAGCTCCTGGGCTGCATTCTAGGAAGGTCCCTGTTATTATTGTGCCCCATGTGAGACCAAAATAAAGCCTTTATAAAGTTCTACCTTTTTGTATGCAGCTTCTGTAAATTCGTCCCGGGGGCGGGCTCTCTGCCGTCCGTTATTCTGCCTCCTGGTCCTGTATGCCGCCCCCATCGCTCCTTTCCATATCTGATGCACCGCCCACTGCTCCAGCCATCCCCGTGCATGCCCAGTGCCAGTCTCACAGGACTGAGCACTGTGACTGCTGGTGATGTGTGCGCAGGCAAGTGATTATGGACGGGGCTGTGACTGTTATCAGCAAGTACCCGGCCATAATCTCTTGAGCGCGCAAACCTCTCCAGCGTCACACTGAGCTCAGGATTTATGCTAGACTGTATGGGCTGCTTCCAGGGATGACGTCCCTTTGTCATGTGATAGGGGCGTGTTCGAAATACTATCACATGACAAAGGGACGTCATCCCTGAAAGCAGCCCATACAGTCTAGCATAAATCCTGAGCTCAGTGTGACGCTGGAGAGGTTTGCGCGCTCACGAGATTATGGGCGGGTACTTGCTGATAACAGTCACAGCCCCGTCCATAATCACTTGCCTGCGCACACATCACCAGCAGTCACAGTGCTCAGTCCTGTGAGACTGGCACTGGGCATGCACGGGGATGGCTGGAGCAGTGGGCGGTGCATCAGATATGGAAAGGAGCGATGGGGGCGGCATACAGGACCAGGAGGCAGAATAACGGACGGCAGAGAGCCCGCCCCCGGGACGAATTTACAGAAGCTGCATACAAAAAGGTAGAACTTTAAAAAGGCTTTATTTTGGTCTCACATGGGGCACAATAATAACAGGGACCTTCCTAGAATGCAGCCCAGGAGCTGCAGAGGGGGAATCTTTTAGCTTTTGGGCGAAATTTCTGATGACAGGTTCCCTTTAAGTTCTGTCAGTACTCCTGGTTTATGTGATCTTATTGTACTTTTGGCAGGCTCTAACTCTGCTTGCATTTCCATATCATGCACTCTTTGACTCAGGCTGTAGCTCACTGTAGATAGGGGATTGCCACCAGCAGGGCCCTGTTCCCCATTTGCAGCATTAACAACCTCTGTTTGAGATTCATTATTGTCCTCCATCTGTGACGGGTAAAAACACCTCTCCCCCCTCCTGAGGCGTCCACACTGCAGGTCTGCAATCAGCAATGGCGGGGTTTACACCCATGCTCCCAGCTCCAGGGCTCCCCTGTACCTGAGACCCTGCACGCTTGCCGTCTGGCGTTATCAGCTGCCCCTCCTCCGCTGCCCGGGTGGTTTCCTCCCTCTGTTTCTGCTGCTGGGGTTTCCCCGTCCTCTCTGTGCCCGCAGACACTGTGAGGCGTGCTGTTTTCCCCGCGCTTGCTGTCGCGGTGGCCATCTTGGGAGATGTCTGCGGTGCTGTCCTCTGCTTTGGCCCGGTAAGGAAGCCTCTGATCCCCTTCTCCTCTGTCCGTGACCCTCCGCTTCTGGGCCCCTGGGATCTCTCCCTTCTCCTCCGCTGCATATCCTTTTTTCCAGGCTCTTGGGCTTGTTTAATCGTTAGTAATGTAGTCCGGTGGCAGGAGCTGAGACATACACGTCCTCACTCCTCCATAGCCAGGACACGCCCCCCGGGTTTGCGCTATTTAGATTGTATAATGAGGCATAGTAATTCTTAAAAGTCAGTGCAATTTCTGAGAACAAATGAATTCTCAAGTTCTGTAGACCAGAAATCAACGCCGGAACATAAGTAGTCATTCTGTGTGCCCGTAGAGCTTTTGCTACTGATCTACTGCACATTATTATTTGATTATTTGATCATTTTGATTTAACTTCAGGAATTTGCCTGTATGGGCTTTTAGCCCCCTTACACCCTCTACGGGACAAACTGATTTGGCTTTAGGAATCTTGCCAATACCCTTATTCAGGCTAAATACCCTTTTTCTTTGCTGTAGTGTTTTTGATGGATATCAGTGTATCATGGCATAATCCCCCTCATTTTATCTTTTTGATAGTTTTATACGATTTGTAACACTTGCTGATGGGGCTGCATGATTTATATATGTATTTTCCCTCAAATTGATTATATCACACTACTGCAGTTATTTTTATGTATACAGGCTCTTTTTTCCTGTTTTTTTCTATATACTTATCCCTCTTGCTTACTGGCCAGTGATTAGGGCTCTTTATCTCTGCTGGGGATTCTCTCAGTTCATAATTGGTACATTCTTCTACTTTATAGGCCTGTGACTGGTACCGTTTTTTGGTGAATTCTCTATTCCTCTTTGTCTGCATCTGGCCAATGCAGACTCGGGGTTAAGTCTTTTCCCTCTTACGGTCATCATGCCCACGTCTCTCTTTTGAGATTTGAGGTCTATCTAAATTTCCTCCTTGCTTACATGCTGGTGATTTAGAGATCTACATCCCTATCAGAGATAAGATACTCTTTACTCATCTTGATGCTTATTTGCCAGTGATTTTGGCTATACTGTTTGTGAATACTATTATTCATCCATCTTGATGCTTATTTGCCAGTGATTTTGGCTATACTGTTTGCGAATACTACTATTTTCCTGTTGTCCGTACCAGGCCACTGTTCTGTTTTTTACCATCTGCCTCTCCCCTCCTCCCCAATTTGTGTATTATCATTGTGATTTTTTGCACTTGCACTTTAAAATTCCATTTAATAAAATGTATGAACTTTTCTCAGCAATTTTGCTCGTGTTCTCCTCTCTTTGCAAAGTCTCTGGTGAGTTGCTGGTGAGCTGTCAAACAGGCATACCTGGAAAACGACCCAACAGCGATACGGACCTGCAGAACGACCTAGCTAGTCATTGGGGACGTTGTAAAGCAGCTTTTTGAAAGGGAAGTCGCTAACGAAGTCGCTGTAAAGGCCCCTTTACACACTAAGACTTTCTAGCGATCATGCTGCACAGCGGGAAACAAAGGACCAAAGAATGGTCCTGAGAGATGTGTAGTGATCAGTAACCTCACAGCAGGGGCCAGGTCGCTGATGTGGTTCACACACTGCAATGTCGCTGGGGAGGTCGCTATTACGTCACAAAACCTGTGACGTTACAGCGATGTCATTTGCAATGTTGCAGTGTGTAAAGGGGCCTTTACTTTAAGGACTGCATCTCTCAAATCAACTTATGGCACGTGCTTATGTCTGGTTTCCAGATCTCGCAATTGGGATAATAGGTTCATTATCTCTGCCTCCCTCTCTCCCTTTAATCTTGAGCAATGTTTTATGAGCAGTAACCTGATAACACAATGTTGTGCCTTCCACACCACTATCAGGAAAGAATCTGTCTGAGTGTTAAGGCCCCATTACACACTGAGACTTCTAGCGATCCCACCAGCGATCCCAACCTGGCCGGGATCGCTACAAAGTCTCTGGTGAGTCGCTGGTGAGCTGTCAAACAGGCATACCTGGAAAACGACCCAACAGCGATACGGACCTGCAGAACGACCTAGCTAGTCATTGGGGACGTTGTAAAGCAGCTTTTTGAAAGGGAAGTCGCTAACGAAGTCGCTGTAAAGGCCCCTTTACACACTAAGACTTTCTAGCGATCATGCTGCACAGCGGGAAACAAAGGACCAAAGAATGGTCCTGAGAGATGTGTAGTGATCAGCAACCTCACAGCAGGGGCCAGGTCGCTGATGTGGTTCACACACTGCAATGTCGCTGGGGAGGTCCCTATTACGTCACAAAACCGGTGACGTTACAGCGATGTTGCAGTGTGTAAAGGGGCCTTTAAAGGCAAAGTAGCCAGTTAAGGTCTGTGAGACTTCTTCCCTTGTCACCATGTTATCTAACAAAGATGTGTTGAGTTTCCACTGCCATTGTCTAGGCAGCGGGAGGGAGAAAAGGATGAACACCATTACTAGTGCATAGTCAGAAAAATCAATTGCGTCTATCCCTGCCTTCTGTATTTTGTTAAGGTCAGCGTGTCTAATAAAAAAGTAATCTAATCTTGAATAACAGTCATGGAAAAAAGAGTAGAATAGAAAAATGTTTGTCATTGGGATGTAGAATACGCCACTAATCGAGCAATTGATATTCGTATGGGACCCTTTTAACTTTGTGCAGAGCCGCACCTGACAGAGAAGAGTGACCATTCGAGGTATCCATTAATGTTTCAAGAGCCATATTCAAGTCCCACCCCCAGTACCAGTGTCTCCTCTACAAACTCATCAACTGTTTAAAAACTGTGATAACGCTGAGATCTGGCCCGCATTAGGCAGGTACAGCAAGACAAAAGTGAAGAGGTGTGCAGCAACTCTCCCCTTAACTACCAACATTTGATCAAGGTCATCATGGCAGGAGTCAATGAATTTCCTGTGAGATTAGGAAGCTAGTGCCACAGGATTTCGAATCGGGGAAGGAACTGTAATAGGCATGCGTAAAGAATGGGTTGGAGAGTTTAAATGGCTTGTCCGTGCACATGTTTGTCTCCTGGAGGAAAGCCGCCAGTACATGACTAGCTTTCAGATATTTAAACATAATGGATCTCTTACCAGCGCTATGGAGGCCCTTGACATTCAGATCCAAGCTGAAACGCCTTCTGCACCTGTTGCGGCATGATATCCGTAAAGGGACGAAGTTTTGGCACCCACCACCAGACCTAGGGGAGGCAAAGGAGAGGGGAAAAAAAAAACGGAGGGGGAGGGGGGAGAAATATAGGAAGAAGAAGCAAAAAAGCAAACAGGGAATGGAAGTGAAGATACAGACAAGGTAAAGTAAGAGAAGAATAGGTTAACACTGGAGATTGCAAGTCTGGTGCTGACAAAATGTGCACTGTTAGACAGCAATCAAACGAAGGACAAACAAACAGACCTGTATCAGACCAAGCCAAACCAGGAGACTCCACGTGGCAATTCCGGTGGGGTCATTGGGGACATCGAAAACAATGGGGTGGAATCTCGCAAGACCCAGGACTATAGTAGAATCTATAATAAAGTTAAACTCCGGCACACATTGGGGAAAAAAAGGGAAAAAATAAAAAAAATTGGAGTAATAATCTTTTTCGGAATGCTTTTATTTGCTGGATGAAGAAAATTAATGAACATGCGTGTTCCAACGTATCAGCTGATACAACAGCCTTTTTCAGTGAACATGTCTACACATAATGGAAAAAATAACAGAATACACACTGTTTTAGTATATAAACATTACCACATTGATATACAATATTCACAGTAATATGCATGATTCAAACAACCATGTAAGGACATAGAAGTGTCTATAGGGATTAACAATATGCACGCATTGCGCTATATATAGTTGTTATTTGACAACTCATGAATAGTCTGAATACACAAAATAATAGAATACATTGAAAGATATGATACTATATCAGGAATAAGAGTCATCAGTGATCATAAACGTACCAAGTAACGTATCTGTGAGTTGACAATGAATAATTGTGCACAAAGGATATTAATTTGACTATGGTCTACCTAAGAGAAATGAAAAAAACGTCACAAGCCAGGGACAGATAAACATGACAATAACTGTAGTGTAGTCTACTAAAACAGGTATACCTTAGATATCTATGGGTCAAAAAAGTGACTGAAGTCTATAATCGATTCGTATGGTGTTGCAATCAGATTCAGTGTAACAGTGATCTAACGGTATAGGGATCCAAAGAAGTCCACGGAACAAAAACGTCAGTGCAAGATAGTAGAGTAAACTGGAGTCTATATGATAAAATATAGGAGGACTTTTTATATGGGATATATATAGTATCACCAATTAGGACTTTATAATAAAGAAGGCCAAAGATAATGATAAGAACATAATCGATCATACAATACCTCCTTTGGGGTAATAGCGACAACAGGTACAAATTAACAGGGAATAAGACCGTGGTCCTTTTGTGTGTACTGTAGCATAAAGTACAGAGAGAAACAAAATAAATGAACGTGATCTTGCGTCAATAATAACATTATCATAGACATTATGAATACCTTATTGGTCGCACATATAAATGTTCCATGACCAGGAGAAAGACATGTAGGGATACACCAATTGTCTGGTCTTAAGGGTGCTTTACACGCTGCGACATCGCTAACAATATATCGTCAGGGTCACGTCGTTAGTGACGCACATCCGGCGCCATTAGCGACATCGCAGCGTGTGACACCTAGGAGCGACGATCAACGATCGCACAAACGTAAAAAATTGTTGATCATTGACACGTCGCTCCTTTCATAATATCGTTGCTGATGCAGGTACAATGTCGTTCGTCGTTCCTGCGGAACCACACGTCGCTACGTGTGACACCGCAGGAACGACGAACATCTCCTTACCTGCGTCCACCGGCAATGAGGAAGGAAGGAGGTGGGCGGGATCTTCCGCCCACTCATCTCCGCTTCTATTGGACGGCTGCCGTAACACGGACTTACCTTCCCTGCGACGTTGCAGGGAAGGTCAGTCCATGTGACGGGTGTAAGCGATGTTGTGCGCAGCGATTTGCCTGCGTCGCATAACCGATGGGGGCGGGTACGCTCGCTAGCGAGATCGCAGCGTGTAAAGTGCCCTTTACTCTTGTTATAATGCAATATAAATGCAATGACGTCTGGTCAGGGATAATAGAAAACACTTTGAGGTAGGGGGAAGCCTCTGTAATAGATAGCTCTGTGAACAACAGAAGGGAGTCCATGTATAAACAAAAGCAAATATGTCTATTGGGACTCCTAATGTTCAATACAGACATTGTGTTATGTGGATCAAGAGAATGATTAATGCAGAGGTGATGTCTGAGTCGGAGGACAGGGGATCCCCCCTAAGCCTAAAGGCCATGGCAGGCTTTACACGCTGCGACATCGCTAGCAATTGCTAGCGATGTCGAGCGCGGTAGCACCCGCCCCCGTCGCACATGTGATATGTGGTGATTGCTGCTGTAGTGAACATTATAGCTACGGCAGCTTCACATGCACATACCCGGTCAGCGACGTCGCTGTGACCGCCGAACAATATCTCCTTCAAGGGGGAGGTGCGTTCGGCGTCACAGCGACGTCACCGCGACATTACTAAGCGGCCGGCCAATTGAAGCGCAGGGCCGGAGATGAGCGGGACATAACATCCCACCCACCTCCTTCCTTCCGCATTGTCGGTGGAGGCAGGTAAGGAGAGGTTTGTCGTTCCTGCGGTGTCACACACAGCGATTTGTGGTGCTGCACGAACGACAAACAACATCATACCGGCAGCAGCAGCGATATTATGAAAAGGAGCGACGTGTCACCGATCAACGATTTTTGACGTTTTTGAGATCGGTGATCGTCGCTCCTAAGGTTTACATGCAGCAATGTCGGTAACAGCGTCGGATGTGCGTCACTAACGATGTGACCCCAACGATATATAGTTTTTTTGTGACGCAACAGCGATCTTGCTAGCGATGTCGCTGTGTGTGACATCCAGCAACGACCTGGCCCCTGCTGTGAGGTTGCAGGTCGTTGCTGAATGTCCTGGACCATTTTTTGGTTGTTGCTCTCCCGCTGTGAAGCACACATTGCTGTGTTTGACAGCAAGAGAGCAACAATCTGAATGTGCAGGGAGCAGGGAGTCGGCTTCTGCGGACGCTGGTAACCAAGGTACACATCGGGTAACCAAGCAAAGACTTTGCTTGATTACCTGATATTTACCTTGGTTACCAGCGTCCACAGCTTCTAGAAGCCGGCTCCCTGCTCCCTCCACACGTAGCCAAGATACACATTGGGTAACTATAAGCAAAGCGCTTTGCTTAGTAACCCGATGTGTACTATGGTTACCAAGCACAGCATCGTTACACGGGTCGCTGGTGGCTGATCTCTGATCGCTGTGAAGATCTTCCTGATTGACAGCTTACCAGCGACCATGTAGCTACGCTCCAGCGATCCCTGCCAGGTCAGATCGCTGGTGGGATCGCTGGAGCATTGCTAAGTGTTCGGTACCTTAAGGGGTGGAGTAAAAAACACTATATTGGGACCAAGGAATAACACAAAGTGTGAAAAGAGCCTCAGTGAAGCAAAAGATGAACATACCTGGTGGTCACACAGAGATTTCCAGGTGCTGGACCGCAGGTGAAGCGCACGCTGGCACAGGCACAGTCGCACTGTAGCAGCCGTGCATGCCCCAGCCCACGCAATATGAGAGTGCAGGATTGTGGGAGGATGCAGCCCAAACGTAGGGAAAACGCAGTGAAAACGTATCGAAAACGCATGCTTTTTTATAGCGTTTTTCTTTGTTACATGCAGTGTTTACATTTGTCAAGAGCCTTCCAGAGGGTGCATTTTTGTTGTCAAACCAGAACGCAGCGTGAGGACATAGTCTTAGTTTTCCACCACACAGCATTTTATACACATGTAGTCAAAATTGTTGGTGCCTGGGGGGCGTGGCTATTCTCTGCTGCTGATCAGATGCTTAGAGGGAGAGCTCCGTATATCCTGAGGCAGAATCCTTATTATACCCCACTTGTGGGGGCTGAAATATACCCACAGTGAACCCTAACGAGGGGCACGAGTGAGTGGAGAGGGCAGCATGGTGCTGGAGTGGATAGTAAGGGGCGGAGACCAGGACAGAGCAGCATGATGTGAGAGCGGAAGCCATCTTACCGCTGGCTGTGCTTGAAGACAGCGGCGCGGCAGGGAGAAGTTCGGGCCTGATGAAGTTAGGTAGTCTGCCTGGCTTAGGAAGAAGGTGCAGACTGTGGACAGTAGCGGCGGGTATTGACCGGAGCAGTGTCCTGACAGGACACCTCACAGGAGCTGCAGAAGCACTGAATTGTGAGTGATCCGTCAGGTCCCAGTGCCTCCTGATGCGTTCTGGCTCCTCTGCAGCAATTACAGCCCAGAGCAAGCGGTGGTGAGTGAGAGGAAGAGGCAGGGGTGCCTGTAAGACATCCGGACCAGAGGTCAGCGACAGGAGGAGGATGAGACCCCCCAAGAGTGTGGGGAAGGCCGCGCAAGATGGTGCCACGGGCAGTGGAGTGGCAGCGTAAACAGGCTACAGTTCGTCTGGCTCAGTATGCCAGGCACAGTTCCCCAGGGACAGAATAGTGCAGGGTCCTCACAAGCAGAGGCCAAAGAGGAGTGAGAGGGAGCTGCAGAGCCTGTAGGGGGAAACCGACAGCATAGTGTTGAGTGATGAGGATCCATCCTGGCCATCCCTCTCACCCATGGAAGAAGGGACCCGGCAACTTCCCTTGCAATCAGAGGCGGCGGCTCACAAAACACAGACATGAGAAACAACCCAAAAAGAGCCAACAAAGTCAAATATATGGGTGCAGGCTCCTGGTCAAAATGGAGAGACCCCTTTGTTGAAATTATAGACCCATTTTGTTAATTAATTTAGATGTTAAACTGTTTTCTAAAATAATAGCCGTAAGATTGGCCACTCATTTGCCATTCTTAATTCATAATGACCAAGTGGTATTTATCCCAGCACGGGAAGCACGTGACAATACTATAAAAACACTATTACTTATGTCTCATGCCAAGTCTAACCAAATTCCCACTTGCATCTTATCAATTGACACCGAAAAGACATTCGACCGAGTGAACTGGTCATTTCTTCAAAGTGCCTTAACCCCTTAACGACCGCGGGCAGTAATATTACGCCCTAGTGGACATAGTATTACTGCCCGCAGTCTGCTGCCGGCAGCATGCAGCGATCGGCGCACATCTCAGCTGATTTTCACAGCTGAGATGTGTGCCTGCTAGGCACGAGCAGAATCATTATCTGCTCATGCAGTTTAACCCCTTAAATGGCGCTGTCAATATGTGACAGCGCCATTATAACGGCATCGGCGGTAAACTTTTACTAACCGGCCGATACCGGAAGTCACGTGATGTGATCACGTGACTTCTGGTGGTTATGGTAGCACAGGGTCATGTGATGACTCCTGTACTACACATGAATTACTTTCAGTTTCACTCGGCCCGGAGCCGAGTGAAGCAGAAAGTGAGCGTATCTGCTGTTTACAGCTGTGTAGCTGTGATCAGCAGATAGGGCAGAGCGATCGAATTGCTGATCGCTATAGCCCCCTAGGGGGACTAGTAAAATAACAAAAAAGGAAAAAAAAAGGTTTAAAAAAAAAAACCCTAAAAAGTTCAAATCACCCCCCTTTCGCCCCATTGAAAATTAAATGGTTAAAAAAATATGCACACATGGTATTGCCACGTTCAGAAACGCCCGATCTATCAAAATATAAAATCAATTAACCTGATCAGTAAACGGCGTAGCGGCAAAAAAAATCCAATTGCCAAAATTACGGGTTTTTTGTCACCACGTTTGCGCAAAATGCAATAACAGGCGATCAAAATGTAGCATCTGCGCAAAAATGGTACCGTTTAAAACGTCAGCTTGAGACGCAAAAAATAAGCCATCACTGAGCCGTAGATACCGAAAAATGAGAACGCTACGGGTCACGTAATATGGCATAAAACGTGTGCCACTTTTTTCAGACAAACGTCCGATTTTTTTTTAACCCCTTATATAAAAGTAAACCTATACATGTTTGGTGTCTACAAACTCGCACTGACCTGAGGCATCACACCCACACATCAGTTTTACCATATAGTGAATACAGTTAATAAAATATCTCAAAAACAATAGTGTTATCGCACTTTTTTTTGGCAATTTTTCTGCATTTGGAATTTGTTTGCAGTTTTCCAGTACATTATATGGTAAAACGTATGGTTTCATTTAAAAGTACGGCTTGTTCCGCAAAAAATGAGCCCTCACATGTCCATATTGACTGAAAAATAAAAAAAGTTCCGCCTGAATGGCAAAAAAAAAAAAAAAAAAAACGGAAAGCAAAAAAATCGGCCGGTCGTGAAGGGGTAAAAGCAAATAAACATTGGTCCCAACTTACTTAATAAAATTATTTCCTTATACCATAATCTGTCGGCTTGGGTTCCTTCGGAATCACTAATGGCACCAGGCAGGGCTGCCCGCTGTCACCATTATTGTATGCCATCGTAATTAGCAAAGAAAACAAAAAAAACCCATGGTAATAAGGGCGCTTCTCACAAAGGAGATAGGAGATCAAGCTAGTAAATTTTATGTAAGCCACAACGCGTTTCGGAGATAAAAAAAACTCCCCCTTCCTCAGGTAGCATAAAATAGAAGTATAACATTATATATATATATATATATATATATATGTCTCTGTTATACTTCTATTTTATGCTACCTGAAGAAGGAGGAGGGTTTTTTTATCCCCAAAATGCGTTGTGGCTTAAATAAATTTTATTAGCTTGATCTCCTATCTCCTCTGTGAGCAGCGCCCTTATTACCGTGTTTTTTTTTGTTTTCTTTGATAATTTGCTTCTCCTTCGGGAGTTCATGGGGTGTCGCAGCTCCAGCAGTAGGAGTTTCAACTACACTGATGTATACAATTAGATTGGCATGACACCGAAACCGGTGGGAACGGGGTTCCTCCTACCTAATCCAGGAACACGGTGAGACGCTGACCTGAGAACAGGAGGGTTGCACGAGCTTCAAGTGTCAGCAGCGGCAGGATCAGAAGCTGCTGCGGGATCATCTCTCTAGGATCCGTGATGGCAACCAACGAGGTAATCCAGATCCCCCTGCCAGCGCTATTTGACAGTGTTGTACCTGCAGTACAACACTCTTAGGCTAGGTTCACACACGTTTATTTGACGCTGCGTTTTTGTGCGTTTTTTGCGGCAAAAACTGCACATAAACGCACCTGCGGCAAAAACGCGCGCGTTTTTGCCGCGATTTAATGCGTTTTTGCTCACTGCGTCTTTATGCGTTTTTTATCAGTGAACAAAAAAAAGGTCTGATGTCATTTCCTTCTTTAATATGTTCTTCATTATCCAATAGTGTATGCAGGAGAGCAGACAGCTGCAGAACTACAAGGCTCAGCATGCTCCATCCAGGACTGTATGCTGGAGGGAGAGTCAGGGGGAGCAGACCTACAAGGCTCAGCATCCTCCATCCAATAGTGTATGCAGGAGAGCAGACAGCAGCTGTCGAACTACAAGGCTCAGCATCCTCCATCCAATAGTGTATGCAGGAGAGCAGACAGCAGCTGCAGAACTACAAGGCTCAGCATGCTCCATCCATGACTGTATGCTGGAGGGAGAGTCAGGGGGAGCAGACCTACAAGGCTCAGCATCCTACATCCAATAGTGTATTAGAAAAACACTCCAAAGAGCACAACGTAATTGTGTGTGGGGATAATGTGGAAAAAATCCCCACAATTGGCACAAACTCCATAGCATGGTACATAAATAAGCAAGAGGACCAAGAGTTTTTAAGTGCAAAAATAGACAAATTTTATTAGGTACAGCAGGTGATTAATCATTAAAATCACATAAAATCCAAATGTTTACAGGACCCAAGGCTGAGGTCCATGCCATATCAGGGCTAAGTTTCAGACAATAATTATATGATAATGCACCCATTCCGGTGCATGTATTAAATGCATTTGAGCAATGTCAGCCTGTCAAATATTAACCTCTCAAAAGCCCCATCAAATCGCAAAATGTGCCATAATGTCTCTGGTATATCTACCAATTGGTGGTGGGGTGGTATGGCCCAGCCTGGTCACAGGAGCAACCTCAGGGAAAGCGACGTACGTTTCGAAAACGGTATTTTAAAATCTTCATCAGGGTAGAGCTGAAAAAAAACGCTGTGTGCAGACAGCAAAAATGAAAACTCATAGACTTTGCTGGGAAAGCAAAGTCATGCAGTTTTCTGAGCAAAAACGCACCCGAAAACTGCGCAAAATCGCCGCAAAAAACGCACTGTGTGAACTTACCCTTAGGTGAGTGTAACTGATTATACCTAACGTAAAAAAAATAACATTTGCACACAGGAGCCCCCTCCTCTCTTTTTTCTTTTATTTGCCATCGCAATGGAACACCTGGCAGTTGCTCTGAGGAACACTCCAAGCATCCAAGGAATCTCCGTAGGTCAACATAAACATAAATTGTCCTTATATGCGGATGATCTTCTATTATAAGTCACAAATCCGAGGGTGTTTTTGCCTGTGATCATGAAGGAGTTCGACAGGTATAGCTTTGTGAGCAACTTTAAGGTCAATCTCACTAAATCAGAAATATTAAATATTAATTTACCAACAATAGAACAGCAAATGCTACAAAATCTTTTTCCATTTAATTGGTGTTCTTCCTCCATGCAATATTTGGGAATATGACTGACACCAGACCCTTCTCAACTTTTCTGACTCAATTATAAACCTTTACTCACCCGAATAATGAATGACCTGCAGAAGTACAAGGGGGTGAAACTATCATGGTTTGGCAAAATTAACGTTATTAAAATGGACATCCTCCCCAAGTTACTCTACCTTTTCCAAGCTGTGCCGATAGCCTTAAGTTGCGTAAAGAAACTATTAGGTAATGCTATGTGCCCACGTTGCGTTCTGTCCCTGAAGAAATTTCTGCAGCGATTTGAACAGCACATGTGCGCTTCAAATCGCTGCAGAAACAGTGCGTACTGAAAAGCCGAATTCATGCGCTCTGGATGCAGCCCTCACCATAGACAGAGCGGGGGCTGCATGCAGACCGCACGAAAGAAGTGACATGTCACTTCTTAGAACGCAGCGCTTCGGCAGCAGGATGGAAAGATTGTCTTCCTACAATGAGATGCACCCAGAGCGTTATTATTTGGTATGGCAGAGCTGGATTATGTTTCGAGACTCACCCGAATTTGCAAGCTTTGGTTAATGTCCCTTTTCTCGTATAGGTATATCTTGAGTTGTGACACATTATCTATTGCGGGATTGTTAAGATCCCTCTTGCCCCCCTTCTCCTTTTTATCTCTTTTTCTATTCTTCTCACTTTAGTAGTTTAGCTTTGTATTTTCATTTCTGTTTTTTCTCTCCTTTTTTTTTTCTTTTCTTTTTTTCTTTTCTCATTTTCTTTTATTGTTTAGCAATAAGATTCTTATGTTTATATAAAAATTAAGATGTCTGACTTTTAATATTGAAGGATATATGGTTGTGTTTGTTCTACTGTTATTTTATACTTCTAGAATTTTCAATAAAATTTTGATTAATGAAAAAATGGAAAGACCCCACAGCTGCAACATCAGGCGGGACCCCTGTCACAAGCAGCCTCCCAGGATACTACATCGCAGAATTGAAAACCTACTCTGCTGGATGTCATGGCGGAAATTGGAGTGTGCAATCACTCTCTCAACAGTCTTACTTACCAAATGGGCTGCATGAAGCAGGAAGTGTCTAGTGTGCGACATGATATGAGACAGCAAGCGGAGAGAACTATGGCTCTAGAAGAAGAGTGAGTGAAAAGGAAAAGACGACTTGGAGAACTGCCTGCCTTGAAACAATATCCGTATGATGGGTGTACCAGAGAGGGTAGAGGCAAAAAGCCGGCAGAATTTTTTGAAGACTGGATTACAAAGACTTTTGGAAAAGATATATTGACTCAATTATTTGCCATTTAACGCGTCCACAGGGTCCCCACCAGACCTTTGCCCCAAGAAGCCAATCACACATGGTGCTTATGAAAATCCTGCATTACCAAGGACATAATTTGAGCTGCAAGGAATATCCTTAACTTGTCTGTGAATGGCCAAAAAGTATCGCTTTTGATGTTTTCTTGTGCCTGATGGTCCTGAGGAAGGGAGCTGAGCCTCCAGAAACGCGTAGACCTGTGCAAAATAGATTCATTAATCGGACTACTTGAACAAGTGATCATTGGCGCGGCATATGAAAACCCCTTTCTCCTCCTTTGTTCTCTGTTATAAACTACAATATATGAGACATGTGTGCTAGAAAAACGGAATATAAGCACATATGAGAACAAAAAAAAAAAATCTGTCTGCTCTATTAATCATATTTTTTTCAATAAACCGCAGTGTGCGAGATTCCTCCTGATCGATTTCTTTAGACATGCATAAATGTGTGTTGGTTCCTGTGCAAATTGTTCATAATAATAGTTATAACAAAAAACACCCAATTGTGGTTTCCAACCAAGTATGTGAACAACTGGCAGCTATATCATAAATATTCCCCTGCGGATATAAATAATTATAGATCGGTTTACGTGTGTTTAGCCCATAATAATGGCTATATCGGAACCGCATCTGGGTTTTTTAATTAATTGTGTGAACAACTAGTAGCTATATTACAAACAGATCCCCATAGTAAGAGACCTATGTACAAGTGGTATGGTGACTTCCATGAAAGGATAAGATGTCAAATAGCTGTTCCCAGCGCAGTACACCCATTAAGGTTAAATAACATTAATAATATGAGTGTTTGAGGCAATTATCTTTCCATTCCAAGATGCATGTTCCATCTATGATTAAAAAAATGTCTTCTTTATTTCCTGGAATGAATGAATTAAAAAAATTAAATGGGAAAACCTATCACCATTCATTTACTGCTAGATGGGCATATCATGGTTTTATATGAGATCTAAATTATATATTGCAAATCCGATCTAAAATGAAGACCTATGGGCTGTCGGGTATCCAGCTTTAAGATTCACTTTGTTTTCGCTTGTAATAAAACAGCAAACCAGTTGCCCCCTCTTGGGGGCTTGGGAATATGTTCAATAGCTATCACTTGTAAAGAAGTAAAATCCCCCCATGAAAATAAAAAAAATGCCGACTAAGACCTGATAGTGAGCGCTTATTTCTGGCTCCAACCTCTGGTGTGAACACGGTGGAGGATGTAGATCTTGTATGTTCGGATATGCGTATCCTAAGTGCTCTGGTAGTACACCCTATGTAAGGTTTGTCACAAAGATGGCAGAAGCCCGATATATAACATGAGTTGAGGAACAGTTGAGAAAGGATGTAATTTTATAACTGCTATCGTCATTCCCCTGGAAGAATTGAGCAGAACGCATGTACTTACAGAGGCCGCATTTATTTGACCCGCAACGGTATGAACCAGTTATACTGAGCCAAGTTTGATTAGAATTTCCCGAGGTGTAAAAACTAGGAGATACCCGGTTGCCAATGGATTTAGCACGTTTGGCAACTACATTGATGCCTTTGGAGAGTATCATATCCACCTCCTTATCCTGCTGCAAAATTGGGATACATTTCAAAAGAACTTTTTTTATTGCAGGAAAATCTAGACTATATGGAGTGGAAAAAGTGATACAACCCGTGTATTCCTGTGATTTGGGTTTATCCTCTAATAATATTCCACGACGTTTACTATTCGCTATATTTTCTCTACTTTTTAAAGAGGGATCCTTGTAGCCTCTCTCTCTAAGTCTACCACTGATGATATTTGCCTCTAAGATAGGATGCCTCTGAGGAGCAGAGCCTTTTGGCTCGTAAATATTCCCCTACTGGTAGGTTTTGTATCGTATGGGCAACATGGCAACTGTTAGCGTGTAAAATGGTATTGCCGCTAATGGCTTTGCGGTAAAGAGTTGTTTCAACTTTGCCTGTCTCGGGATTACCTAAGAGAAGGATATCAAGAAATGGTGCAGAATTTTCAAAATGGCTGATAGTAAATGATAAAATAAGTTGGTTGTTAAAATATGCGTTCAAAGAAGTGGATAAGCTCAAGGGGTCTAAACCAGCCTGTCTATCGCAAATGAGAACTTGGTCATCTATGTACCTGACGTACCACTGGATATGTTTGAGATAAGGGTTGTTGCAAGTGTGAATATAGTGTTCCTCTCAGAAGGACATATAAAGATTGGCCAATGCACAAGAGAAACTGGCTCCCATTGGGCAACCAGAGATCTGAAGATAACATTTTTTATTGCATTGAAAAAAAATTGTGTTTTAATTAAAAAAACGGTTGTCATAAGAATAAATTCTTTGTGAACACAATCTAGGGAGCTATATTTCTCTAGATGAAAATGTAGTGCTTGTAGTGCCTGATCATGGGGGATACTGGAAAATAAGGAATTAACGTCACTCATGATCCAAAAAGAAATTCTGGTCCATTCAATATCATGCGAGTTCTGCAATAAACTGTTGGTATCTCTAACATATCCAGTGGTCCGTTTTAGCAGGGGCTGTAAGATGTTGTCCAGCCAGTCTAATAGATGGCTGGACAGAGAGCCGATGCTGGCCACAATAGGACGCAGTGGGGGGGGGGGGCGTCTTTATGCACCTTTGGGAGACCCTGAAATATGGGACACGCAGAATTGTCTACCATAAAATATTCATATGTTTTCATATCCCATATATTCAGGATCCCCCAATCAAATCCTTTTTGTAAGATGTTTCCTAATTTTTTCTTGAAAATGCCTGTAGGTTCACAACTCAACCGTTTGTATATAGAGGTATCACTTTGTAACCAGATTGTCATACAATGCTTTATCTAGAATGATCACCGAGCCACCCTTATCCACTGCTCTTAAGGCCCAGTCACACACAACGACTTACCAGCGATCCCGTCAACCATTCCACCTTATAGGGATCGCTGGTAAGTCGCTGGGAGGTCGCTGGTGAGATGTCAAACAGTCAGACCTTACCAACGACGCAGTAAAGGCCACGTCTCACTAAGCAACACACTAAGCAACATCGCTAGTAACATCGCTGCTGAGGCACGACTTGCTAGCGATGTTGCTGTGTGTGACATCCAGCAACAACCTGGCCCATGCCGTGAGGTCGCTGGTTGTTGCTGAATGTCCTAGACCATTTTTTAGTTGTTGCTCTCCCGCTGTGAAGCACACATCGCTGTGTGTGACAGTGAGAGAGCAACAACTGAATGTGCAGTGAGCAGGGAGCCGGCTTCTGCGGACGTTGGTAACCAATGTAAATATTGGGTAACCAAGAAGCCCTTTCCTTGGTTACCCGATATTTACCTTTGTTACCAGCGTCCGCCGCTCTCACGCTGTCAGTGCCGGCTCCCTGCTCCCTGCACACATAGCCAGACTACACATCGGGTAATCAACCCGGCTAGGAATGCAGGGAGCCAGCGTTAAGCGGTGTGCTCTGGTAACCAAGGTAAATATCGGTTTGGTTACCCGATATTTACCTTAGTTACCAAGCGCAGCCTCGCTTCCACGCGTCGCTGCTGGCTGGGGGCTGGTCACTGGTTGCTGGTGAGATCTGCCTGTGTGACAGCTCACCAGCAACTCATGTAGCGACGCTCCAGCGATCCCTGCCAGGTCAGGTTGCTGGTGGGATCGCTGGAGCGTCGCTTAGTGTGACTGTACCTTAACGATACAGGTCACAATAGCGACCTGTATAACGATCTCGGCAGTCACTGGGACTCTGTCACACAGTGTCAAACACAGCGATGCATCCTGTCCAGCAGGACATCGCCTTTGTTTACATATTTTTTATTTTAAAATTTGGTTCAAACAAAACAAATTGTTCACACAGTAAAATTTAACAACAATTAGTCAAATTACAATCTAAAGTTAAATTAACATTCAATTTTTGAAATAGAAAAAGTGGAGCACGGGAAAGGGGGAAAACAAAAAAGAGGGGGGGGAGAGGGAAAGGCTATATGATTAAAGAAAAAGGTAAACTAGAGTTATAGTAGAGTTTTGGCTGAAAATTTAAACTGAATCTCTTAACACATAAATTGCTAAACGTAACTATTAGAATAAAAAAAGATGGAGAATATAATTAAATCATTTTTACAGCTAGTAGCTCCACTAACTCAAGGATTTAATATAATAAGATTGGGATTGAACTTCTTTGACCAAAGATTCCATCTCACCGAGTACTTATCATATAATCTATCTTTCAAAGCAAACTTAAATTCGTAAAGATTGTGAGAGGAAATTCTTTCTATTACTTCATGTATAGATGGGACCTTAGTATTTCTCCAGTTGGCAGCGAGGAGATTTTTAACCCCTTCACGACCGCGGGCAGTAAAATTACGTCCTATTTTAACGTGACTTAACGACCAGGGACGTAATTTTACTGCCTAAACTTCATTTGATTGCCGTGGCCATAGCAACGGCTTTCAAATGATGTCCCCTGCTGTTTCGCCACCCCCCATAGGCGATCAATGTGATTGGCTGTTCAAATCTGAACCGCCAACCACATCGTTCGCACTAATTTCGGCAAAAATAATGCCCGAATTAGTGCAATACTGTGAGATCCTGCTATGATCTATTGTAGCAGCTACAGCATATCATAGATGGATCTCAAACATGTTGCCCCCAGCCCCTGCAGCACTGATTGGAGCGATCGTGCTATGACGCGCAATCGCTCCAATCAGTGTGCAGTGGGGCGGTGTGATCTGCAGGTGGCCGCCCTCCCCAGGCCTGTGCTGGTCTGGGGACCCTCCCCCAACATGTCTGCAGCGTGCACTGGCTGGTACTTTTGGTACCACGCCACCGCTGCTGCCGCCGCAGACGCCGCATCTGATGTCACCGCTCCTGCTCCAATGGTAAGTATTCCGCTCCCTGCGCGCTCCCGTGAAGGCCCCTGCCCGTGCCCCCCCGATCTGCCCCCCTACGCCCCGATCTGCCCCCCCGGCATCCCGATCTGCTCCCCACGCGATCTGCCTGCCTCCTCTGTCATCTCTATTCTGCTTCTAAAGTTCCTTCCTTCTGCCTTTGCTTCTCCGCCCCCCTGCTCTCCCTCTCTGCCCCCCCCTCTCCCCATCCCCCTCAGCAAACCCCCCCCCCCGACGTCCTCTTACCTGCCTTCACGGGTCGTCCGAGGTCTTCACTGGCCCGATCACATCTGCCTCCATCGCTGGGTCCTTCTGCTGATCTGTCCAACGTCCTGCCTGCTGCTCATGTAAAGCTGTCCATCTCACTGCCTTCTTGTTCCTCTGGTCAGTGATCCTCTTGGTACTGTGAGTATAACTTTTTTCTTTTTTTTTTTTTTCTTGTATCCTGTCCATTTTTACACCTCATCCGTCCGTGCGTCCCGCCGAGCGCTGATCAGGGATGCAGATAACGGATCTGCATCCGTGGTCAGTTTTCAGCGGGACTTTTTTTCCCATATCCCCGACGCTTCTTGTATCTCATCTGTCCATGCATCCCGCCGAGCGCTGATCAGGGATGCACATAACGGATCTGCATCCGTGGTCAATTTTTGACGTGACTTTTTTCCGTATTCGTGGCGCTTTTTGTATAGCAGCCGTCTGTGCGTCCTGCATAGCGCTGATCAGGGATGCACATAACGGATCGGCATCCCTGCTCAACTTTTGGCGTGACTTTTTTCCGTATTCGCGACGCTTTTTGTATCGCATCCGTCCGTGCGTCCCGCCAAACGCTTGATCAGGGATGCACATAACGGATCTGCATCCCTGCTCAATTTTTGGCGTGACCTTTTTTTTTTCCGTATCCCCAACGCTTTTTGTATCTCATCCGACCGTGCATCCTGCAGCGGCCGATCAGTGCACCGCGTCTGTGCGTTTGAAAAGTTAAATGGCGTTCCTTCTCTTCTGAGCCCCACCATGTGCCCAAACAATTACTTTCCACCACATATGAGGTATCTACATACTCAGGAAAAATTGCACAATACGTTTTATGGTGCATTTTTTCCTAATACCGTTGTAAGAAAAAAAAAAGCTACCTGGTTGATACAAAAATTTTGTGGTTTAAAAAAAAAAAAAAATAAATTTTCACGGTTCAACGTTATCAACTTTTGTGGAGCCCCTGGGGGTACAAGGGGCTCACCAAATATCTAGATAAATTCCTTGAGGGGTCTAGTTCCAAAATGGGGTAATTTGTGGGGGAGCTCCACTGTTTAGGCACCATAGGGGGTCTCCAAAGGTGACATGGCGTCCGCTAATGATTCCAACCAATTTTGCTGTCAAATGGCGTTCCTTCTCTTCTGAGCCCCGCCATGCACCCAAACAATTACTTTCCACCACATATGAGGTATCTGCGTACTCAGGAGAAATTGCACAATACGTTTTATGGTGCATTTTTTCCTGATACCCTTGTGGAAATAAAAGCTACCTGGTTCAAATGACAGTTTTGTGGTGAAAAAAAAAATTGTATTCATGGCTCAACATTATCAACTTCTGTGGAGCCCCTTGGGGCTCGCTAAACATCTAGATAAACTCCTTGAGGGGTCTAGTTCCAAAATGGGGTAATTTGTGGGGGATCTCCACTGTTTAGGCACCATAGGGGGTCTCCAAACGTTACATGGCGTCCGCTAATGATTCCAACCAATTTTGCTGTCAAATGGCGTTCCTTCTCTTCTGAGCCCCGCCATGCACCCAAACAATTACTTTCCACCACATATGAGGTATCTGCGTACTCAGGAGAAATTGCACAATACGTTTTATGGTGCATTTTTTCCTGATACCCTTGTGGAAATAAAAGCTACCTGGTTCAAATGACAGTTTTGTGGTGAAAAAAAAAATTGTATTCATGGCTCAACATTATCAACTTCTGTGGAGCCCCTTGGGGCTCGCTAAACATCTAGATAAACTCCTTGAGGGGTCTAGTTCCAAAATGGGGTAATTTGTGGGGGATCTCCACTGTTTAGGCACCATAGGGGGTCTCCAAACGTTACATGGCGTCCGCTAATGATTCCAACCAATTTTGCTGTCAAATGGCGCTCCTTCTCTTCTGAGCCCCGCCATGCGCCCAAACAATTACTTTCCACCACATATGAGGTATCGTACTCAGGAAAAAATGCACTATAAATTTTATGGTGAATTTTTTGCCGATACCCTTGTGAAAAACAAAAGCTACCTAGTTGAAGCAACAGTTTTGTGGTAAAAAAAAAATAATTTCTTTTCACAGCTCAACGTTATAAACTTCTGTGAAGCCCCCAGGTGTTCAAAGTGCTCACCAAACATCTAGAAAAATTATTTGAGGGCTCTAGTTTCCAAAATGGAGTCACTTGTGTGGGAGCTCCATTGTTTAGGCACCTCAGGGGGTCTTCAAACCCAACATGGCGTCCGCTAATGAGTGCAGCTAATTTTGCACTCAAAAATTCAAATGGCGCTTCTTGCCTTCCGAGCCTTGCCGTGTGTCCAAAATTTGATTTCCACCACATATGAGGTATCTGCGTACTCAGGAGAAAATGCACGATACATTTTATGGTGCATTTTTCCCTGATACCCTTGTGAAAAAAAAAGCTACCTAGTGGAAGCAACCGTTTTGTGGTAAAAAAAAAAAAAAAAAATCTTTTCACAGCTCAACGTTATAAACTTCTGTGAAGCCCCCAGGTGTTCAAAGTGCTCACCAAACATCTAGAAAAATTATTTGAGGGCTCTAGTTTCCAAAATGGGGTCACTTGTGGGGGAGCTCCATTGTTTAGGCACCTCAGGGGGTCTTCAAACCCAACATGGCGTCCGCTAATGAGTGCAGCTAATTTTGCGTTCAAAAATTCAAATGGCGCGCCTTCCCTTCCGAGCTCCGCTGTGCGCCCAAACAATTGATTTTTACCACATATGAGGTATCAGCGTACTCAGGAGAAAATGCACAATACATTGTAGGGTGCACTTTCTCTTTTCTCCCTTGTGAAAATGAAAATTTTATGGCTAAAGTAACATTTTTGTGTTAAAAAGTAAAATTTTCATTTTTTCCTTCCACATTGCTTTGGTTCCTGTGAAGCACCTAAAGGGTTAATAAACTTCTTGGATGTGGTTTTGAGCAGAGTGAGGGGTGCAGTTTTTAGAATGGGGTCACTTTTGGGTATTTTCTGTCACCTCGGCCTCTCAAAGTCACTTCAAATGTGATGTGGTCCCTAAAAAAAATTATTTTCTAAATTTTGTTGGAAAAATGAGAAATTTCTGATGACCTTTTGACCCCTTCTAACTTCCTAACGAAAAAAAATTTTGTTTCGAAAATTGAGCTGATGTAAAGTAGACAAGTGGGAAAGTTTATTTAGTAACTATTATGTGTGACATATCTCTCAGATTTATGGGCATAAATTTTCAAAGTTTGAAAATTGCGAAATTTTCAAAATTTTCGCAAAATTTCCTAAATTTTCACAAATAAACGCAAAAATTATCGGTTTAAATTTACCACTGACATGAAGTACAATATGTCACGAAAAAACAATCTCAGAATCGCCAGGATCCGTTGAAGCGTTCCAGAGTTATAACCTGTGAAAGTGACACTGGTCAGAATTGCAAAAAATGGCCCGGTCATTAGGGTGTTTTAGTGGCCGGGGGTGAAGGGGTTAATCACTATTATGATATGACAGGTAATATGTCTATAATTTAAGTTAAGTTCATCTATCCCAATTGATAGCAGAACTAATTCCGCAGAGAGACTAATTTCAGATGAGGTTACATTATGGAGGAGAATTTCTGTATCTCTCCACAATTCCTTTAGTTTTGGACAACTCCAAAAAATATGACTGGTAGTACCTCTCTCCACATTCTCTCACAACATAAATCAATTATGAGAAGAGAATCTATGTAGTTTTTGTGGGGTATAGTACCACTCAACCAGAATCTTATAATAAGATTCTTGTATGGATATACAGGTAGACATCGAGTATGTATAGGTTAATGCAGATTTCCATTTGTTAGATTGAAATGTCTTATTCAATTGTTTTTCCCAATATTCCATATATTTCAAATTTGTTAAATGTATAGTCATCATTAAAAATTGAATATATGTGACTGGTATTCTATAAACCTATGTTTAATGGGTTGTTTAGTAAGTCTATGATGAAGATGAGTAATTTTTTTGATAGAAGATTTGTTTCTTGCAGAAACTCCCATATACGAGTCCATTTATATTTCTCTGATATTGGTAGATTGTATTTTATAAGTAATATGTCAAAAGGAATAATATCTTTATTACTTACAATATCGTCAAGGAAAAGTATACCACATCTTTTCCAATTTAATAATTTAACTCTTGGTATCATCAGTTCCAAAGTATCTATCGAGATGTTTTTTAAACTTGTCATCGAGACCTTTTGTGCAGTTTAGCAGAGTTCTCCAAGCTTTTATCTCTGCATTATTAGTTGGCTTTCTTGGCAATTTTTTATTTGTTCTAAGCAGATAAGCTAAGAGTAAGTCTTTTTTATTTTTATTCCAGGTGGTGAATTTTTCAAGAGACATCCAACTGTTATCAAGGTTCTCTAATAGTGTAAACACAACGATGGGTCCTGCCTAGCAGGACATCGCCTTTGAGGAATATGGTCTGGACCATTCGGCAAGGACTAGAGATCTCACAGCAGGGGCCTGATCGCTAGTAGGTGTCACACATAACGAGATCGCTAACGGGATCGTTACTGTGTCACAGAAACTGTGACTCAGCAACTATCTCATTAGCGATCTCGTTATGTGTGACGGGGCCTTTACAGAAATATAAGGGTTATTCACTAGGTCATTCAAAGCACGTCTTTCTCGTTTGGTAAGATTACTACCGTGTTTTTCCAAAAATAAGACCTCCCCCAAAAATAAGCCCTAGCAGGGGTTTTCAGCATTTTCGGAGAAAGGCTTAAATATAAGCCCTCCCCCGAAAATAAGCCCTAGTCCCGGATCAATAATGAATAATGAAGTGTCCATGCAGCTAAAAAAGTTACAGATACTGCAGGACACTTCATTATAGACAGCGGCACCTGGCAATTACACTCAACAAACGCCGAGCGGCAGGACCTGCAGTGATCACACTTCCGCACACATCAGCTCACACACACACACACCAGATCTCACACACAAACATCGGATCGCACACACAAACATCGGATCGCACACACAGTCAGATCGCACACATAATCAGATCGCACACACAAACATCGGATCACACGCAAGCATAAAATCACACACACAAACATCAAATCACACACACACACACACACAAACATCGGATCGCACACACATCGGATTGCATACACAATCACCTCATCCAGTGACACCGATCTCTTCTCGCCGGGAGAATCCTGAGAGGCAGTGCGGTGCAGCGCGACGAACAGGACCTGCGGCCGGACACGTGACTTGCTCTCATTCCCTGCTGCCATAAGTGCTGGATGTAATGTGATGTGTGTGTGTGTGTGTGTGTGTGTGTGTGTGAGATCTGCTGTGTGTGTCTGGGATCGGCTGTGTGTGTGTCTGGGATCGGCTGTGTGTGTGTGCGTTCGGATGTGTGTATCTGTGATCGGCTGTGTGTGCCTGCGATCGGATGTGTGTATCTGTGATCGGCTGTGTATCTGTGATCGGCTGTGTGTGCCTGCGATCTGCTGTGTGTGATCTGCTGTGTATATCTGTGATCTGCGCTGTGTGTGTGTGGGTCTGTGTGTGTGTGTGTTCTGCTGTGTGTGAGATCTGCTGTGTGTGTCTGGGATCTTCTGTGTGTGTCAGCGTGTCAGCTAGCAGCAGGGGAGGACGGTGTGCAGCACTGACCGGAGATCACAGGAGAGGACCTGGGAACCACGCAGACGTCCTGGTCTGGTGAGTATGAGTCTCCTGGGAAGTGTGTGTGTGGGGGGGTCTGCTTTTTTGGGGGGTAAACTTACCCCCAACCGTGTTTCTCCAAGAATAAGACCTCCTCCAAAAATAAGCCCTAGTGCTTTTTTGGGGGGCAAAAAAAATATAAGACAGTGTCTTATTTTTGGAAAAACACGGTAGAAGAAGTGGGTGCTGAAGCAATGATATTGCGGATCTCTTTTTCAATCAAATCTTGATAGACCTCCAATCCATCGCTGGCGTCCTTGAGGCTACAGGATAGAAAGCAGGATTTTTTTGTTGTAATCTGGGAATAGTTGACATATTCGCATTAGAGTCCCCCAATTCCTGCAAAGTCATAGTGGAGATTTGATCACGGAGATTCATGGATAAAGGAATAGCAGCGGGTTCATCCTCCATAATGGAGTCCAGGTCGGTCTCAGATTCATCAGAAGGAACATGTAAAAAATGTTTTTTAACCGTTATGTTTCTGATAAAACGATTTACATCTTTAATCGTTTGAAAAAGATGTGCTCTAGATGTGGGAGCAAAATTCAGTCCCTTCTTTAGAACCTGGAGCTGGTCTGTACTTAATACGCAGGCAGATTCAGGACAGAAAATTCCGAATGCCCAGTGCGATTTAGTTCCTCCAATATTTAGCAAAAATTTGGCCATACTAAATATCAAACTTATGGAGCCACTTAGTAGTGTCCCATAAGGGAATGCCTACTCGGATGACTGGGTTTCAAAGGTGGATAAGAAGAGCAGATCCGCTTCATCCTCAAAAACTGTCTGGTCGGGATGGCGCATATGGTTGAAATGGTATGACCCGACGATGCGTGTAAGAGGGCATTGACCGATGTACCCTTACGGAAAACATCGGTCTGAATACCCCCGCCGCATCCGTATAAATATTAATATCAAGGAAGTCCAAACTGGTATTACTGGATCTATGAGTCAACTTGATATTAAGGGAATTGACATTAAGGTCATCCATGAATTGATCGAGCTGCCCGACTGTGCCCTGCCAAATGACAAAAATGTCGTCGATGTAGCGGAGCCAGCACTGCACATGGGAGCTCCCCACAGCACCACCATCACCAAACACCAACCTCTCCCAGTATCCCAGGAAGAGGTTGGCGTAGGTGGGTGCGCAGGAAGCGCCCATTGCAGTGCCGCGCCGCTGTAAATAAAATAAATCCTTGAAAACGAAAAAATTATGAGTCAGGGCAAAGTCGAGAAGCTCCATTACTAGTAAAACCATGGCGCCATCGAAACCGGAGGTTGAGAGGTAGAAGCGGACCGCCTCCAGACCGTCAGTATGTCCAATGCAGGTATAGAGAGACTCCACGTCGGCACAAACCATTACCATGTCCGAATCCATAAAGATGCCATCAAGGCGCCTCAGGACGTCCGTGGTGTCCTTAACATAGGAGGGTAGATTTTCAACTAAAGGTTTTAAATAAAAATCAATAAATTAACAAATAAGTTCACATAACCCTCCTATGCTGGACACAATCGGACGACCCGGGGGGTTGAGGGCATCTTTATGGATCTTGGGTAACAGGTAAAAGGTGGGGACACGTGGACAGCTAGTGAGCAACCCCCGGAGCATCTTCTTGTCAATGATTCCCTGATGGTGAGCCTGTGTAATGATCTTCCTCAAGGCAAGGGAGAAGGAGGTAAGAGGATTATGAGTGAGGCGTAGATATGTTGTTTTATCCCTAAGCTGCCTTAGTGCCTCTTTCTCATATTTCTCTATTGGCCAGACCACTATGTTCCCCCTCTTGTCCTCCGCCTTAATCACAACATCATCATAACCTTGTAGCATGGTGACCGCCGACCTCTGACGGTGAGTTAAGTTATCATATTTCCGTCTAGTTGGTACTTTCCTGAGGTCGTCGGTCACCAGTCTAAGAAAAATATCGATGGCCGGGCAGAGGGACAAGGGGGGGAAACGTGTGGATCTAGGCCATAAAAAATCAGGTGTCCTACCTGGAGTTGAGTTTTGTTCCTCCAGGAGATCTTGTAAATCCTAAAGGGCGCCCCTCTCGGTCTCGTCCAAATCGCTCAATTGTTGCTTCCTTGAATATAGTTTTTTTAGGAGCAACTTCCGGGCAAACAAATTCATGTCCTTCAATGCTAGAAAAAGATTGAAGGAATTGGTGGGACAGAAATTAAGACCTCTGGAAAGCACGTCAAGTTCATCGGCAGACAAAACACGGGAGGATAGATTTATTACCTGCAGTTTGCCTCTATTATTGGCTCCCCCAGGCAATTTGGAAGTGGCATCAGGTATCCTTTGACGACTTCGGGTTGTGACCCCGGTAGTATTCGCCAAACCACGTGTCTTGTCAGATGAACTCGACGGCACTTCGTCCAGAGAAGATTCCGAAAACAGAGAAGTTGAGCGAGATCGAGAGGGGGGTCCCTGTCTAAAGGGTTTTCTGCCCCGGGAAAACCGGTGGCTCCACCTATAGACAGATCCTGAGGAATAGTCATTGGCATCACGCTGAAATTTTTTTGATTTAACATCACAGACCTCCTTCTCCCATTTCTGGGCATCAGCGGACACTTCAGAGTTGAATCTATTGAAGATGTCCGCTGTACACAGACTCTGGATCGTCCTTTCAAGACCCTCCAATTCACTTTCAATGAGATCAAGTGCGGTGCTATTGTGCTTAGAAAGGAGATCCATACATTTCAGGGAACAGGATTGTAAATTATCTTCCCACTCCTTTTTAAAATTATCCTCAACTGTAGGAAAGGAGGGGAATACTTGGACACGGAGTCCACGCGGTACCCAAGCATTCTCCACATATTTGGCCAGGAACGCACGATTCCACCATAAACGGATTCTCCTTCTGTATAGCTCCCTGTAGCTTTGCATGGTGGATTGTAAGGATTGATTTTCCACATTTATCGGGTCACTATTAGTACTAGACTACGTGTTCCCACATTCTTGGAAAACCTTATCCAATTGTGTGCGCCTTGCCTGGTCACGTGAGCGGAAATTCATAATGGCTGGCAGAAGAACTTTGAAAAACACAGAAAAGCAAATTATTAGCAAAAATTTGGCCATACTAAATATCAAACTTATGGAGCCACTTAGTAGTGTCCCATAAGGGAATGCCTACTCCAAGGATCATGTAAAACCGGAGGAAAAAGAGAGATAAGGCAACAACCATGTATAGAAAATCTCATTTTATTCATTAAAATGCATATGAATTAATACAAAATTGCATAGATGGAAAAAGGTCAAAACTAGCAGTGGGGAAAGAGAGGGGAGGGTGTGTGGGGGCAACCCCTGCCACACAGGACCAACCAATAGTAATTTCTATTATGCAAAAACTGCGATGCCACCAATCACATGGAAGTATTGTATGGTAATTTGTGGCAAGAAGAGCAGCCCAGAGGGAATATAGTAATTGTCAATAGTTGTCTAGGAGGAACGTGTGCCTGTATAGAGTCCCCCCCAGGGACACAACGCAGTCCCAATATGAAATGGCTCAATCACCGCACAGAGCCACAGGCAAGGACAACCAAAAACTGGGATATATCAGCATCAGTATGCATATAATAAGTCTAGGCCTGGTGCACCGTGCAACTAACAGAGACAGAGTGTGATTCAAACAGAAAGTTCCTGTAGTGGGACTGCGGCAGTGTAACCTGGGGAAGGCTATAGAACCATACACATATGTATGTGCAGTAATGATGCACAGGCTGGCAAAAGTAAATGGAAGTTCCCACTGGGACTGGTAAAGCCACACTAGAATGTTCGGTCTGACACCGCACAGAGCTGCAAGGGAGGTATAAGGGAGCGGTGTGTAAAGCAATAATATGCTATCACTGTGCAGCAGCCTGGAGCGGTGCACAGTCAGACGGAAACTACATGCGGTGGAGCAAGACAGATAAAGGTACCTGATGGTTGGTTCTGAGGGCAGGGAAACAGCCCTCCCATGTGCAGTGCTGGCTCCGCTACATCGACGACATTTTTGTCATTTGGCAGGGCACAGTCGGGCAGCTCGATCAATTCATGGATGACCTTAATGTCAATTCCCTTAATATCAAGTTGACTCATAGATCCAGTAATACCAGTTTGGACTTCCTTGATATTAATATTTATACGGATGCGGCGGGGGGTATTCAGACCGATGTTTTCCGTAAGGATACATCGGTCAATGCCCTTTTACACGCATCCTCGGGTCATACCATTTCAACCATACGCGCCATCCTGACCGGACAGTTTTTGAGGATGAAGCGGATCTGCTCTTCTTCTTCCACCCTTGAAACCCAGTCGTCCGATCTCCGATGCAGGTTTAGAGAGAAGGGGGTATAGCAATAGATGCATCAAGAAAGGCTAGCTACGTGCAAAAAATACCCCCAGGGAACACCTTCTCCAATACAAACAACTTCGGCCAACCATGGACAATCAGATCCGCTTTATTGGGACTTTTAATCATGAGTGGGACACTATGAGGGGAATTTTGGAGAAGCACTGGTCGGTACTTTTTACCGAGCCTACATTGGCTGCAGTGCTTCCTAGGAGACCTCTCATGACGGCTAGGCAAGCAAAAAACCTAGGGGATCTTCTCGTCAAGAGTCATTATGTCCCTCCCAGACAGAACCGCTTTGGTTCCAGGGGTCCTCTTCGGGGCTGTTTTCCATGCGGCCATTGTGCCGCGTGTGCCAACATCATCAGGGTGTCCTCTTTCGCTTCCTCTGATGGCAAAAAAAACATTCTCTATTAATGATTATATCACCTGCAGCACTACACATAGTCTATTATGCAACATGTTCGTGCTCCCTGATTTATGTGGGGCTCACGTCACGTGAGCTCCGCATTAGAGTCAGTGAGCATGTGAGAGATATTATTGCTGCTGCCACAGTGGAAGATGTCACCCTTTTGAAAACATTGCCCCGTCATTTCAGGGCCTTTCATAATTGTAGCCCCTAGTCATTACAGGTCAGGGGTATTGATGTGATCCACGGGGGTGTCCGGGGGGGCGATCTACGGAAGAGTCTCGCTCAGCGGGAGTCCAAGTGGATCGTCTCCCTGAACACTCTCGTGCCCTTCGGATTAAACGAAGTGGTTAGTTATGCCCCTTTCCTGTAATCACATTGGCCAGCATTCTCTCCCATTTTTGGTCAGGTTACCCTGTTATCGCCTCTTAATGCAAAATCCTTTTACTGGTTAATCATGGATTTTGATTGATTTATCCCCTCGTCTTCTCCCTTTGTGCTCCCTTAGTGCCTTCTTCGGGTTTTCTGTGGCAACAAATTCTTGCCACTGGTATATAATTGTATACTTTTGTTATATGGGGTGGTCTTGTGGGGTTTTTATTTTGTGTATGCTATATACCATTTTAATACGGTGTTATTCATTTTATTTTTTCTTTCCCCTTCTTTCTATTTCCTTTAGGTCCTTTATATATTGCTTTTTGGACATGAATGCAAGTTTTTTATGGTCCTTTTTGTTGAATCTGCGGTTTTACTGTTGTAATTTCCTGTGCGGGTCTTAAAATGAGCCTTATATATATTGACAATACAACTGTATTTTTATTTATTCATTCCTGTTACTTACCCCCGTGTGGTCACGCGCGTCCTCTGGTACGCTGACTGCGGGTGGTGACGGGGAGTGAGCCCGTTGGTGCAAACGCATGGGTACCATGGTGGCACGTCCCGTGGTCCCGCGCGTGCGCCGCACACAGCGGTGCATTTGCTCCCCCTCGCTTTCCGTACTCGGGTACCGGCGCATGCGCAGATGCATGATCGCAATTAGGGTTCCCTTCCATACACCTGGTCTACTCCTAATAAAGCTTTGTATGCACCTAACATTCATACCTCCTTCCGAAAAAGCAACGCTGCGAAAAAGCTGTCAGGAGGCTGTTTCCCTGCCCTCAGAACCAACCATCAGGTACCTTTATCTGCCTTGCTCTACCGCATGTAGTTTCCGTCTGACCATGCACCGCTCCAGGCTGCTGCACAGTGATAGCATATTATTGCTTTACACACCGCTCCCTTATACCTCCCTTGCAGCTCCCTGCAGCTCTGTGCGGTGTCAGACCGAACATTCTATTGTGGCTTTACCAGTCCCAGCGGGAACTTCCATTTACTTTTGCCAGCCTGTGCATCATTACTGCACATACATATGTGTATGGTTCTATAGCCTTCCCCAGGTTATACTGCCGCAGTTCCACTACAGGAACTTTCTGTTTGAATCACACTCTGTCTCTGTTAGTTGCACGGTGCACCAGGCTTAGACTTATTATATGCATACTGATGCTGATATATCCCAGTTTTTGGTTGTCCTTGCCTGTGGCTCCGTGCGGTGATTGAGCCATTTCATATTGGGACTGCGGTGTGTCCCTGGGGGGGGACTCTATACAGGCACACGTTCCTCCTAGACAACTATTGACAATTACTATATTCCCTCTGGGCTGCTCTTCTTGCCACAAATTACCATACGATACTTCCATGTGATTGGTGGCATCGCAGTTTTTGCATAATAGAAATTACTATTGGTTGGTCCTGTGTGGCAGGGGTTGCCCCCACACACCTTCCCCTCTCTTTCCCCACTGCTAGTTTTGACCTTTTTCCATCTATGCAATTTTGTATTAATTCATATGCATTTTAATGAATAAAATGAGATTTTCTATACATGGTTGTTGCCTTATCTCTCTTTTTCCTCCGGTTTTACTTCCTCCAATATTTGTGGCGCTTGGGGCGAAGATGGTATCTGCCCCCAATATTTGTTGTGTCTCCTGCTCTGCGTTTTTTGACCCGTTTCTCTGGGTTCTAGGGGTGTATGTTTCTCTGCCAGATTCATAAGATGTAGTACTACCCTCCGTGGAAACCAAGTCGGTTGAGGAAAAATATACCGATTTTTTTATTGGAAGTTGATTTACGTTGTTTTCTCAAAATGGATTTGGTTCTGCGGGAAATGTGCCAGGTATAAACTTCATCCAGCTCATAATCTCTGGCATCCCGTTTGTATTTATTCTGTTTCAGATCCATTATGCTGTTTACGATTTTGGCAATAGTGTCCTTAAGTCTATTATTTAGCTTGTCAAAATCCGGGGTGTCATAAGTTTTAGTAGAAAAGCAAAATTGCCTAGAGGCAACAAGGTGCAACCCAAATCCTGATATGAGCAACAATATAGCAAGGATTAAAATGTAACTTTTAATGTTTTCTGTCTAAAAACAATAGACCTTAATAGAATAATAGATAAAGTGCACTGCATAAACAATAGTGATAATAAAAGGATGGATCTCACCCGATATGTCTCTCCCGAGCATATCACACACCACCAGAACAAACCACAGGCGGAAGAGGGCAAAATCAGACAAAAGGGGAAGGACCAGCAAGGGAGGGGTATATCTCCATTGGGGTAGCTTGACCTGACTTGGGTGCTGCCCTTGTAAGGGCGGAAGCATTTTGCATGGGCATGACAGGGGTAGGAATTATTGAAATTGCTGGTCCCTGCCCTTTTGTCTGATTTTGCCCTCTTCCGCCTGTGGTTCGTTTCGGTGGTGTGTGATCTGCTCGGGAGAGACATATCGGGTGAGATCCATCCTTTTATTATCACTATCGTTTATGCACTGCACTTTATCTATTATTCTATTAAGGTCTATTGTTTTTAGACAGAAAACATTAAAAGTTACATTTTAATCCTTGTGTCATAAGTTTTAGTAAGGTATTTATGTATACATTTAATGTTACTGTCCAAATCCAATATGCGAGAGTTTTCCTCTTTGATTATTAGCTCCATTAACTTCAATGAGCATGTCGACATGGTAGAATTCCACTCCTGTATGAATTTATCACAGAATTTAAAGGTGGGTATTTTCTTTAGTCTTAACCCTCTGGGTATCATGATTTTTTCTACATATTTCCCCAGGGTTTTCGAGTCCCACCAGGTTTTTAAGCGCTGAATGGACACCTTTTCTAAATCCCAGAAAGTATAGATATCATCCTCAGCAGTAAGACTGTCTGTAGTGGGATGCGTGTCCTCATGGTCCGCAAAAATTGAGTCAACCCGTTTACTGTGTTCCTCATTGTCCAAGAGGGCTGCACTATCCATGTGAGAGATTGATAACAATATGGGTAATAAAAGTCCATGTCCTCACTTGTGTAGGAACTCCAGAAGGTGCGTTTTTATTTGGCAGTATATGTTCCAAAAATATCCAAAAAGGATATATATATATATATATATATATATATATATATATATTTCATATTTTAAATATATCCAGAGGAATATAGGATGACAGGGTGCCAGAAAAATAGACTAAACGTGAATATGTAAGGAAAAAAAGTTTTTTTCGGCTCACCTGTCCCCTTCCTCGTATGTACTCCTGCACCCTGCTCGCAGTTCGCCGGCTAGTCCACACCGGTATAACAGGAGTGAGAGAGGAACAAATTTGAACTCTGCACCAAATCCATAAAAAAAATCTTTGGTCCTTTATTGAAAAAATATATTCTGAAAATTCCATGCAAATACGCACTCTGCAGGATTGACTGACAGGGTAAACTTTACGTGTTTCGGACTAAATCGATAAAACCAGAGAAGTCCTTAATCATAAGTTACCTGTCTAGGGCAAGGGACTGAATGTATAAGAACCTCACATAGAGGAGGGAGGGGAAACCAGTGAGGGAGGGGGGGGAGTAGCTAGGAAGGAAAGGCTGAACAATCACAGGTGTTTAGACAACTAACATTCCAGTTCATTAGAATCAAATAGGAAGAAATGCATATGCCACAGAAACGAAAAATCAGCTCACATAAAGACAATATGTTTGTTTCATTAAGCATTTTCTTTCCTTCCATGGACTCCAATATATGAGACATATGTGCTATAAAAACGGAATATCAGCACAAATGAGAACAAAAAAAATCGTTTTGCTCTATTAATCGTATTTTTTCAATAAACCGCAATATGCGGAATTCCTCCTAATCGATTTTTTTTAGGCATGCATAAGTATGGAAAGACTGAACAATCACAGGTATTTAGACAACTAACATTCCAGTTCATTAGAGTCGAGTAGGAGGAAATGCATATGCCACAGAAACGAAAAATCAGCTCACATAAAGACAATATGATTGTTTCATTAAGTATTTTCTTTCCTTCCATAAACTACAATATATGGGACATGTGTGCTAGAAAAACGGAATATCAGCACATATGAGAACAAAAAAAACAAAACAAAACTTTCTGCTCTATTAATCATATTTTTTTCAATAAACCGCAGTGTGCGAGATTCCTCCTGATCGATTTCTTTAGGCATGCATAAATGTGGGTTGGTTCCTGTGCAAATTGTTCATAATAGTTATAACAAAAAACACACAACTGCGGTTTCCAACCAAGTATGTGAACAACTGGCAGCTATATCATAAATATTCCCCCGCGGATATAAATAATTATAGATCACTTTACGTGTGTTTAGCCCATAATAATGGCTATATTGGAACTGCATCTGCGTTTTTTAATTGTGTGAACAACTAGTAGCTATATTATAAACAGATCCCCATAGTAAGAGACCTATGTACAAGTGGTATGGTGACTTCCATGAAAGGATAAGATGTCAAATAGCTGTTCCCAGCGCAGTACACCCACTAAGGTTAAATAACATTAACAATATGAGTGTTTGAGGCAATTATCTTCCCATTCCAAGATGCATGTTCCATCCATGATTAAAAAAAAGACCTGCCTGTGTAGTGGGCGTGACCAGCTTGGTTAGTGGGCGTGGCCATGTTTCCTCCCATCCACTATATTCCTGCACTGGTGGCTTCGCCCCCGCTCTCCCCCTGCGCTCCCCCTTCTGGAGGTCTTACCTCCGCTTCTATTATAAACAGCTCCAGAACCTCCTGGAGTTTATTTCTGGTATCAGCTGCGTTGGCTGAGACCCCACCCCTTCTGATCACATGGGCATTATGTCAGCAGGTCCTTTAGCCCACTAGGATTTACCATCATACAAGTCTGGGTTGGGCCTAGAATGTACAGAGTGCAGTCAGGTCATGGGGGTGACCGCCTTGGTTGATGGGCATGACCGTTAGGGTTGGAGGTGTGGTGATATTTTTTCCTGTCCACTATAATTATGCAGGGGAAACTTCGCCCCCCTGCACCCCCACACCTGTGGGTCTTACCCCCAGACCCCACTTTTATTATAATCAACTCTATGCCCACGTGAATTTAGAATAAACATTGTTTTTCTGTCTGGAAAGGTCAGGCTGGAATCTTCAGGCTGCACTTTGAACACGCCCCATCACATGACAAGTTACATCATACCTGTCAGGAGCCTGTGCACTCTAGCATTACCAACAAGTCTGAGGGCCGCACGGGAGACAAGAGAAGAAGTGTCTCCCATTATCAAAAGTAAAAGCCCCCAGTATGTGAGTGTGCATAGGGTTGTGTCTATTTATGTGTGCGTATGTTTATATGTATGTGAATGTCTTCAAATATGTATACACTTCTATGTGACTATAGCTATGTATGTCTGTATATGTATGTGTATATGGCTGTACGCTGTGTGTAGGTGTCTGTGTATCTGTGTATATGCCTGTACGCTGCCTGTAGATGTCTGTGTGTATAGGTATGTGTATATGGCTGTACACTGTGTGTAGCTGTCTGTGTATATGTATATGGCTGTAAGGTGCAGTGTGTTGCTGTCTGTTTGAATATGTATATGGCTGTACGCTGTGTGTAGCTGTGTATATGTATGTGTATATGGCTGTATGCTGTGTATAGCTGTCTGTGTATTTGTATATGACTGTACACTGTGTGTAGCTGTCTGTGTGTATATGTATCTGTATATAGCTGTACGCTGTGTGTAGCTCTGTGTGTATATGTATGTGCCTATGGCTGTACGTTACGTGTAACTGGCTGTGTGTATATGTATGTGTATATGAAAGATTGGAAAGAAACAGCGGATGTGTAAAGAAGTGGGATCACCAGAAAACTGATTTTGATAAATTACATAAATAGCTTTATTAAAGACACCAGGAAAATCACACACATTAAAAACAATTTAAAAAGCATGTGCTTTCAATGGATGTCAATGGTATATGACCCCAAAACCTCATCCCCCTCAACAAGACTGAATACCATTAGAATGAATTATGATGAAAAAACAATGCCAAAACAAGGAGTTTAGAAATGCAAATCCATAGATTAAAAAGAGTATCTATAAACAAATCAAGGCAATGTCCACAGTGTAGCCTGACAGAGTGAAATTGTATACATATACAAAACAAGTTTATACTATATAATGATAGTGTCCATATATCAACTGAACAAATTGCATAAACGAATAAAACTTAGACACCATATAAGGCTATGTGCGCACGTTGCGTACTGGCCCTGCAGAAATTTCTGTAGCAATTTGAACAGCACACATGCGCTTCAAATCGCTGCAGAAAGAGTCCGTAGTGAAAAAAAAAAAGGCCGATTTCATGCGCTCTGACTGCAGCCCCTCCAATAGACAGAGCAGGAGCTGCAGGCAGAGCGCAGGGAAGAAGTGACATGTCACTTCTTAGAACACGAGCTTCGGGCAGAAGCCGAAGCGCTGCGCTCTAAGACGCCACGTGTGCACATCTCCTGCATAATCTTTATAGATTATGCTGGGGACGCAGGACGCATGCAGTTACGCTGCGGTGCAGATCGCAGCGTAACTGCATGCAAATACGCAACGTGTACGCACATAGCCTAAAGCAGACCTTGTCATGAAAGGAGCACAGCTATGCAAATACAAGGAGTAATACTACCTGTAGACAGACACCCATGGGTCAGAGAAAAAAAATTCTATGAGGAGTACACTGCATGTAGCTGTCAGTGTGTATATAGCTATACGATGCGTGTAGCTGTCTGTGTGTATATGTATGTTTATATAGCTGTACACTACGTGTAGCTGTCTTTGTATATATGTACAGAATGTGTATATGGCTGTATGCTGCGTGTAGCTGTCTGTGTATATGTATGTACACTGCGTGTAGCTGTCTTTGGGTATTTGTATGTGTATATGGCTGTACCCTGTGTGTAGCTGTCTGTGTGTATATGTACAGAATGTGTATATGGCTGTATGCTGCGTGTAGCTGTCTGTGTATATGTATGTACACAGACAGCTACACGCAGTGGACATACATATACACGCAGTGTATATGTATGTACACTGCGTGTAGCTGTCTGTGTATATGTATGTGTATGTGGCTGTACGCTGTGTGGGTATATGTATATGGATGTACGCTGTGTGTAGCTGTCTGTGAATATGTGTATATGGCTGTAGACTGTGTTTAGCTGTCTGTGTATATATGTATATGGCCGTACGCTGCGTGTAGCTATGTATGTGTATATGGCTGTACGATGCGTGTAGCTGTGTATATGTATGTGTATGTGGCTGCACTCTGCGTGTTGCTGTCTGTATATGTATGTGTATATGGCTGTACGCTGCATGTAGCTGTATGTGTGTATATGTATGTGTATATGTATATACACTTTGTGTAGCTGTCTTTGGGTATTTGTATGTGTATATGGCTGTACTCTGTGTGTAGATGGTGGATGTCTGTGTATATGTATATACACTTCGTGTAGCTGTCTTTGGGTATTTGTATGTGCATATGGCTGTACGCTGTGTGTAGCTGTCTGTGTATATATGTATATGGATGTACCCTGTGTGTAGCTGTCTGTGTGTATATGTATGTGTATATGGCTGTACGCTGTGTGTAGCTGTGCATATGGCTGTACGCTGCGTGTAGCTGTCTTTGTGTATATGGCTGTATGCTGTATGTAGCTGTGTATATGTATGTGTATATGGCTGTACGCTGTGTGTGTATATGTAGGTGTATATGGCTGTACGCTGCGAGTAGCTGTCTTTGTGTATATGGCTGTATGCTGTATGTAGCTGTCTGTGTATATGTATGTGTATATGGCTGTATGCTGTGTGTGTATATGTATGTGTATATGGCTGTACGCTGTGTGTAGCTGTCTGTGTGTTAACTGTGTGCCACATTATTAGGCAAGTTGTATTTTAGAGGATTTTTTATTATTGATCAACAACTATGTTCTCTATCAACCCAAAAGACTCAAATATCAAAGCTTTATATTTTTTTAAGTTGGAGTGGGGTTTTTTTTAGATTTGGCTATCTTAGGAGGATATATGTTTGTGCAAGTAACTATTACTGTGCAGAATTATTAGGCAACTTAATAAAAAACAAATATATTCCCATCTCACTTGTTTATTTTCACCAGGTAAACCAAAATAACTGCACAAAATTTAGAAATAAACATTTCTGACATGCAAAAACAAAACCCCAAAAAATTAGTGACTAGTGATGAGCGAGTACGCTTGTCACTACTCGCACGAGTATCACTGTACTTGGGCTACTCGGCGGGTACCGAGTAATCTCACGATACTCGTGCTGTACTCGTGGTCTTCATCCTTGCATGTTGGCGCTCTTTTGAGAGCCAGCCCTCATGCAGGGATTGGCTGGCAGACCACTGCAATGCCACAGCCCTGTTAGTTGTGGAATTGCAGTGATTGGCCGGCCCGCACAGCGTGACCGAGCCTTTATACCGGCGGGCGCGCTGTGCTCTGCACACAGCCATCCAGACAGTCAGTGCAGGGAGAGTGTTGCTGCTTCAGGGAAAGGTTTGCGGCCCTTCCGGAGCAGGGCTGCAAACAGTGTGACCAGAAGTCCTTTTCAGGACTATTGTAGCTGTATACAGGCAGGCAGGGTATAACCAGGTCGGAGTACAGGAGAAGAGTCCTTCTCAGGACTATTGTTGCTGTATACAGGCAGGGAGGGCAGGGTATAACCAGGTCGGAGTACAGGAAAAGAGTCCTTCTCAGGACTATTGTAGCTGTATACAGGCAGGCAGGGTATATAGCCACTACTAGTGGTGACCGTATACCAGCCTTCATCATATCTGGGGCTGGTGTACACAGTCTAAAACAGTCCTGATAGTGTCAGACTTCTCAGTAATTGTCGCTCCTAAAAATCTGTTAGGTTCTTAGTGTGTCCGTGCGTGCATTTAAAAACCGCACGTGTGTGCCTGTCAGTGGCAGCGTACAGGTGCACTTGTGTGCGTTTTGCACAAACTTGGATATAATGCACAAGTCTAGTGAATAATACACGTCAGCAGTGTCTGATAGTGTCAAACTTCTCAGTAATGTCGCTCTTAAAAACCTGTTAGGTTCTTAGTGCGTCCGTGCTTGCATTTAAAAACCCCACGTGTGTGCTTGTCGGTGGCAGCGTACAGGTGCACTTGTGTGCGTTTTGCACAAACTAGGATATAACGCACAAGTCTAGTGAATACACGTCAGTACAGCATTGCAAAATGCGCAAGGGCGTTGGCAACGAACAAGGAAGTGGACGTGATGGTGGTGCAGGCAGAGGCCGAGGTCGTGTGCAAGCTCTAATTTCGCCACAACAAAGGGCCACATCTACTCGCTCGCACGTCCTGTCCCAAATTCTTGGGGACCGCAGCAGTACACCGCTCTTGAACCAAGACCAGTGTCAACAGGTTGTTAGCTGGATAGTGGATAATGCTTCCAGTCAGATTGGCACCACCACAAACACTCTGTCTTCCACACGGTCAAGTGTCAGTAGCCATGATACTGCACCGCACATTTCAGAACCTGATCCTCCTTCCTACCACCAGGCCGAGAACACGTCAACGGACATTACTGATCCCACACTTGGACACTCGGAAGAGCTGTTCACGTTTCCATTCGCACATTCTGGCCTCTCGCCAGCTCCTGCTGAAATGGGTCATGACGAGATCGTATGTACAGATGCCCAAATATTTGAGCAGCCACGTTCTCACGAAGCTGGCAACGTGTCTCAACAAGGGGTGGACGATGATGAGACACAATTGTCAGGAAGTCAGGAGGAGGAGCAGGGTGCGGAAGAGGAAGACGACGTGGTGGATGATCCAGTAACTGACCCAACCTAGCAGGAGGATATGCAGAGCGAGGACAGCAGTGCACAGGGCGAGGGAGGCGTAGCATCCCAACAGGCAGTAAGAAGCAGGGTGGTGGCCCCAGGCAGAAGTCAGGCAACCGTTTACCGGAACAACAACACGACACAAGGTGCCTGTAAAAATGTTAGGTCTTCCCGAGTCTGGCAGTTTTTTAAGTTGGCTCCAGATGATTCTAAAAAGGCCATTTGCAACACCTGCCATGCCAGCATCAGCAGGGGTACCAAAACTAGCAGCCTGACCACCACCAGCATGATCAGGCACATGTCAGCCAAGCACCCGACTTTGTGGGATGTACAACAGAGTCGAGGAGCAGTGCTTGCTGATGTCACTGCTACGTCTTCGCTTGTTGTGCATGCGAGCCAATCCCCTGTCCATGCTGCCCGTGAACAAGCTTCCTCCGGCCCTGCACCTGCAGTTGCCCACGCAGAAATAACACCATCATCAAGCACGTCCTTGTCCCAGCGCAGCGTTCAGTTATCCATTCAGCAAACCTTTGAACGCAGGCGCAAATACACTGCCAATGCCCCACATGCCACAGTTCTAAATGCTAACATTTCGCGACTGCTTGCACTGGAAATGTTGCCTTTTAGGCTGGTGTAGACAGAAGCATTCCGCGACCTGATGGCGGCAGCTGTCCCACGTTACTCGGTCCCCAGCCGCCACTATTTCTCCCGGTGTGCCGTCCCCGCATTCCATAACCACGTGTCACAAAACATCACACGTGCCCTGAAAAACGCTGTTTCAGCCAAAGTCCACCTAACCACAGACACGTGGACAAATGCTTGTGGGCAAGGCCGCTACATCTCGTTTACGGCACACTCTGTTAATATTGTGGAAGCTGGGACCCAGTCTGAGCGAGGGACGGAATATGTCCTTCCCACACCTACCTCAGTCAGTGTTTCACCCACACTCTACAGCTCCGGAATGTCATGCTCCTCAGCCTCCTCCTCCTGCGCATCCTCATCCACTTTACCTTCCACACCAGTCCCAAGCTGGAAGCACTGCAGCACTGCCTCGGCGAAGTGGCAACAGGCTGTGCTGAAGCTAATCTGCATAGGTGACAAACCCCACAATGCAGGAGAGGTGTGGACAGCTCTGAAACAGCAGGCAGATCACTTGCTCACACCTCTGAACCTAAAGCCAGGAAAGGTCGTGTGTGACAATGGCCGGAACCTGGTGGCGGCTTTGAGGCGAGGCCAGCTGACACATGTTCCATGCGTGGCCCATGTGCTCAACCTCGTGGTTCAGCGGTTTCTAAAGTCATACCCAGAGCTGTCTGATCTGCTGGCAAAAGTTCGCCGCCTGTCTGCACATTTTCGAAAGTCACCTACTGCTTCAGCCGGCCTTGACGGCTTTCAGCGCCGTTTGCATCTTCCGGCTCACAGACTGGTGTGTGATGTCCCCACGCGTTGGAATTCAACTCTGCACATGTGAGCAGAAGAGGGCAGTTGTTGAGTACCTGCATCACCTAAGCCGTCGGGAAATGGGTCAAACTCCACACATAACACCTGAGGAGTGGAGGTGGATGTCCGACCTATGTACCATCCTCCAAAATTTTGAGGACTCCACCAAGATGGTGAGCAGCGATGACGCCATTATTAGCGTCACCATACCGCTTCTCTGCCTTCTAAAACGGTCTCTGCTCAAAAACAAACATTATGCATTGCAGGCGGAGCACGATGAGTTGGAGCAAGAAACAGTAGTGGGTGTGGGTGATAACACACAGCCCAGCCTCGTCTCATCACAACGTGCAGTGGAGGACTATGACGAGGAGGAGAATGAAGACATGGAGCAACTCTCCGGCCAAATTGAGGATATGACATACACACCAGTCATATCCTCGGTTCAGCGTGGCTGGCCAGAGGACAGGGTAGATGAGGAGGAGGAGGAGGACGACGACAGCATGTTCAGTCATCGTGTTGGTCAGGATACTGAAGTGATGGCTGTTAAGAGTCTGGTGCACATGGCTGACTTTATGGTAAGCTGCCTGTCTCGTGACCCTCGCGTTAAGAACATCTTGGCCGACAATCATTACTGGTTGGTAACACTGTTAGACCCACGCTACAAGGAGAACTTTGTCTCTTATCCCCGAGGCGCAGAGGTCAGCCAAAATGCAGCAGTTCCAGAAGGCCATAGTCACGGAAGTAGGCAAAGCATTCCCCTCACAAAACGCTAGCGGCATAGGTCAGGAATCAGTGGACAACCAAGGCGTACAGCCGAGAGGGGCACAAGTCCAATCCGCCAGAGGTAGGGGAACAGTCTTTAAGATGTGGGACAGTTTTCTCAGCCCCTCACGTACCACAGCCCCTGAGGTGCGGGGTAGTGCCACAAGAAATGCTAAGTTTGCCCAGATGCTCAAGGAGTACCTTACAGATCGAACAACTGTACTCTGACATTCCTCTGTGCCTTACAATTATTGAGTATCCAAGCTGGACACGTGGCATGAATTGGCTCTCTACACCTTGGAAGTCCTGGCCTGCCCTGCCGCTAGCGTTTTGTCAGAGCGTGTTTTTAGTGCCGCAGGTGGAATCATTACCGATAAACGCACCCGCCTGTCAACTGAAAATGCTGACAGGCTGACTCTGATCAAGATGAACAAGGCTTGGATTGGGCCAGACTTCACCACACCACCAGCAAATGAGAGCGGAATTTAAAGTTTGTAACGGGAATTTGCCATGTACCTCCACTCACCCATGGGTACACACTTCTGGACTTTGGCTAATCGCTGGACTGCTCCTCCTTCTCCTCATGCGCCACCATGATGACCGTTACAATAGTTAGGCCGTTGTTTCAGGTATAGCCCCAGTGGTAATTTTTTTTGCCCATTCTTTCAGAATGGGCATTACAACGACAGGAGACCCGCTCCTTTGCAATGGGAACAATGTTTTGAGGCCCTCATGCACGTCTCTATCTATGGACAATGTGGAGCCTCCCAATTTTTGGCTGCCCTGCCAAAGGGCTATACTACAATAGACCCACTTCCTTGCAATGGGCACTTCAGGTTTACAGGCCCTCATGCACGTCTCTATCCAGGGACAATGTGGAGCCTCCCAATTTTTGGCTGCCCTGCCAAAGGGCTATACTATAATAGACCCACTTCCTTACAATGGGCAGTTCAGGTTTACAGGCCCTCATGCACGACTCTATCCAGGGACAATGTGGAGCCTCCCAATTTTTGGCTGCCCTGCCAAAGGGCTATACTACAATAGACCCACTTCCTTACAATGGGCACTTCAGGTTTACAGGCCATCATGTACGTCTGTATGCAGGGGCATTGGTGAACCTCACAATTTTGGACTGCCCTGGCAAAGGAAAATACTACAAAGACTCACTTCCTGAAAATGGGCACATTAGACTCAAGAGGCCTTCATGTACGTCTCTTCTCAGGGACATCGGAGTGCCACACAATGTTTTCACGTAAAATCTTTCATGTAATCTCAAAAAGTAACATACACCAGCTCTATCTCACTATTGGGTATGTGCCCTTAACATTTCCGCCATGAAAATTCAATTTGGTGTCATTTTGGAAGGTTTTCTGGTGAGTCCGTAAAAATGGCGTAAAACTCAGACAAAATTGTTCACAGCTGTGACTTTTGAGTGATAAATGCTTCAAGGGGTCTTCCCCATGCTGTTGCCATGTCATTTGAGCACTCTTCTGAGACGTTTGTGACATTTTTAGGGTTTCTACATGCTGCCGGGGGGTCATTTCATAAAAATACTCGGGTCTCCCATAGGATAACATTGGGCTCGGTGCTCGGGCTGAGTACATGAGTATCTTGGGATGCTCAGCCCGAGCCTCGAGCACCTGAGCTTTTTGGTACTCGCTCATCACAGTTAGTGACCAATATAGCCACCTTTGTTTATGATGACACTCAACAGCCTACCATCCATAGATTCTGTCAGTTGCTTGATCTATTTACAATCAACATTGCGTGCAGCAGCCACCACAGCCTCCCAGACACTATTCCGAGAGGTGTACTGTTTTCCCTCCCTGTGGATTTTACATTTTATGAGGAACCACAGGTTCTCTATGGGGTTCAGATCAGGTGAACAAGGGGGCCATGTCATTATTTTTTTATCTTTTAGACCTTTACTGGCCAGCCACGCAGTAGTTGGATGCATGTGATGGAGCATTGTCCTGCATGAAAATCATGTTTTTCTTGAACGATACAGACTTCTCCCTGTACCAATGTTTGAAGAAGTTGTCTTCCAGAAACTGGCAGTAGATCTGGGAGTTGAGCCTCACTCCATCCTCAACCTGAAAAGGTCCCACAAGTTCATCTTTGATGATACCAGCGCATACCAGTACCCCACTTCCACCTTGCTGGCATCTGAGTCGGAGTGGAGCTCTCTGCCCTTTACTGATCCAGCCTCTGGCCCATCAAGAGTCTCTCTCATTTTATCAGTCTATAAAACCTTTTAAAAAAAATCAGTCAAGATATTTCTTGGCCCAGTCTTGACGTTTTATCTTATGTTACTTGATCAAAGGTGGTCGTTTTTCAGCCTTCCTTACCTTGGCCATGTCCCTGAGTATTGCACACCTTGTGTTTTGATACTTTAGTAACGTAGCAGCTCTGAAATATGGCCAAACTGGTGGCAAATGGCATCTTGGCAGATTCACGCTTGATTTTCCTCAATTCATGGGCAGTTATTTTGCGCCTTTTTTACCCAACACGTTTCTTGCGACCCTGTTGGCTATTTGCCATGAAACGCTTGATTGTTCGGTGATCACGCTTCAAAAGTTTGGCAATTTCAAGACTACTGCATCCCTCTGCAAGACATCTCACAATTTTGGACTTTTCAGAGCCCGTCAAATCTCTCTTCTGACCCATTTTGCCAAAGGAAAGGAAGTTGCCTAATAATTAAGCACACCTTATATAGGGTGTTGTCAGCGTTCCGGGATTTCCAGTTTTCTTTTGAAGGATCTTGCCCTTTGTTAACATGGAGTTTTCTGTTCTGTTGCCCTACTTCCTGTTCATCTGTTTAAAAGCCCGCCCCTAAGCTTAGTCTAGTTGCCTGAGTATACTGCTTCCTGTGTACTCCTGCCCTGCTGCTCTCATCTCCTGATTGCTGTTTGGATCCGGTTGAAACACCTGACACCAGCTCTGGACTTCACCTCTCATCCAACTGTGCTCGGACTCTGTCTGCCGTCTCTGGTCGGCACTTCTGCCCGGTCCCTTCCGTTCATATCCACCCTAGGACTCACATCACGTACGGACATTTTTTGGACTATATCTGTTGCCCTTTTGTGTCCCGGCTGCTGTACATTTGGGCCTTCTGGGGTGATTGCCGGACAGCCCCTGTATAGGGGTTCGCTTCTGGCGGTCTCCCTGGGGGAGTCCAGTGCGCGGCCCCGGGAATTCCCCTTTGCTCTGAACCCAGCAGGTATTTACTGTGTTTATGTTCCACTGTGTATATTTTGTTCTGTGTACATATTGCGGTTACATATTACTGTGTATATTTGTTCTGTTTACATATTGCGGTTACATCTTATTATGTATATTCTGTTCTGTGCACATATTGCGGTTACATATTATAAAATGTCTTTTGCACCAAGAACTCGTCTCTGGTTGTCATTGCCCTAACGCAATCGAAATCCTCAGTACATACAATAGTATTACAGGTGTTGATGTCATTACACTACACCCCTCCTCATTACAGAGATGCACATAACCTGATTTACTTAATTGGTAGTTGGCTCTCAAGCCTATATAGTTTGGAGTAGGACGACATGTATAAAAATTATCATGTGATCAAAATACTCATTTGCCTAATAATTCTGCACACAGTGGATATGTATGTGATTATGGTTGTACACTGTGTGTATGTGCATATTGCTGTACACTGTGTAGCTGTCTGTCTGTCTGTATATGTATGTGTATATGGCTGTACGCTGCGTGTAGTTGGCTGTGTCTATATATGTATGTGTATATGAAAGATTGGAAAGAAACAGCGGATGTGCAAAGAAGTGGGATCACCAGAAAACCGATTTTGATAAATTACACAAATTGCTTTATTAAAGACACCAAGAAAATCACACACATTAAAAACAATTAAAGAAGCATGTGCTTACAAAGATACAATGGATGTCAATTGTATATGACCCCAAAACCTCATCCTCTCAACAAGACTGAATCCCATTAGAATCCCATTAGAATGAATTATGATGAAAAAACAATGCCAAAACAAGGAGTTTAAAAATGCAAATCCATAGATTAAAAAGAGTATCTATAAATAGATCAAGGCAATGTCCCCTGTATAGCCGGACAGAGTAAAATTGTATACATATGCAAAACAAGTTTATACTATATAATGATAGTGCATCATACATCAACTGAACAAATCAGATAAACAAATAAAACATGGACACCATATAAAGCAGACCTTGTCATGAAAGGAACACCACTATACAATTGCTAGGAGCAATACTACCTGTAGACAGACACCCATGGGTCAGATAAGAAAAATATATATGAGGGGTACACTGCGTGTAGCTGTCTGTGTGTATATATTTATGTATATGGCTATATGCTGTGTCTAGCTGTCTGTGTATTTGTATGTGTATATGGCTGTACGCTGCATGTAGCTGTGTATATGTATGTGTATATGGCTGTATGCTGCGTGTAGCTGTATGTGTATATGGATGTACGCTGCGTGTAGATGTCTGTGTTTATATGAATGTATGCTACGTGTAGCTGGCTCTGTATATATGTATGTGTATATGGCTGTAGACTGCGTCTAGCTGTCTTTGTGTATATGTATATGGCTCTACGCTGCGTGTAGCTGTGTATATGTATGCGTATATGGCTGTATGCTGCATGTAGCTGTGTGTATATATATATATATATATATATATATATATAAAAGTGGCTGCACGCTGCCTGTATCTGTGTGTGTATGTGTATATGGCTGTACGCTGCATGTAGCTGTCTGTGTATATGTATGTGTATATGGCTGTACGCTTTGTGTAGCTGTCTTTGTGTATGTGTATATGGCTGTACGCTGTGTGTAGCTGTGTGTGTATATGTATGTGTATATGGATGTACGCTGTGTGTAGCTGTCTGTGTGTATATGTATGTGTATATGACTGTACGCTGCGTGTAGCTGTGTATATGTATGTGTATATGGCTGTACACTGCGAGTAGCTGTCTGTGTATATGTATGTGTATATGGCTGTATGCTGCATGTAGCTGTCTGTGTGTATATGTATGTGTATATGGCTGTACCTTGTATGAATAACATCTATTTGAAAATTGCAGAAGGGAACCTGTGGATTATTGATGATGCGACTATTGCCCAATGTCAGACGTTGATATTTAATTGTCACATGTTTTCATAAAACTGGTATTTTTTACATCTAATATACATGTGTTTGTCTATTACCTAATTTGTATGAGGGGTATGTTTTTATAGGTCTATAGTCCAGACATTTCTGTTGGCCCTGCTATTACGATTTGGCACCCTTTTAAGTAGTCATTCACTATAGGGAAATTATATAAAATCAAACTGTCATCCACTGACCTATTTTGGGTTCCTATATTTTGGTAAATATACGGGATTCTCCTTTTAGCAGTTATTTGCATTCCCTCTTATACTCTTTTAGGCCTATTATACCCTTGGTTACATCTAACCACTTAGGGGTTATCCCTCCATAAATTCCCTTCTTACTCCCGCTTTTTTCCCATGCTGACCTGTGGCGGCCTGCTGTGGCATGTGCACGTGCTCAGTTGCTTAGGTGATGCGTCCCTGAGCCCGCGCATGCGCACTGTCTGGCTCGGCGGGCTGCCTTGGGCGGGGACCGCGCGATGCCGCTCGGACTTGTTCTAACAACCGCTTATGCGCTCTCCCGATATTGCTGTGAGTGGCATGCAGGCGGTTGCTGGAGTGACGCGTCCCTAGTGCCGTGCGTGCGTGCTCCGGCGGCTCGGGCAGGCGGAAGTTCTGGAGTCACTCACAGTTACCTCATTTCCGGAGTCTACACATCACACACCATTATTTTTGATTGCTGCTAATTATGGGGGCTATTTATAGCCCTCATTACACATACGCCATTAGGATCTTTCTCCCTGAAGAAGCATGCAACACGAAACGTGCGTAGGTTGTCCTTTGATCCGGTCTGGGGGTACTCTATGGCCTAGGAACTTTCCTTTATAGCACCTTATTTATATGCACTAGCACTTTAGGTAAATATGGTTTCCTTGTTTGAGTTTTGGCATACATGTCTCTAATCATCCCTTATTGGTATGACATTTGTAATATGGGAATTGTTTCCTTCATACTTACCATTTTTGTATTATTTAACCATATCATAATATTTGGAAACCTCTTTACCTATGATTTGGCCATTTGCCCCCTCTTTCCCACTCTCCTGTGGTTGTTTTTAGATTTTTTTTTTTACGTAGTGCTTGTTTGTGTAATCAATAAAATTGTCTGTTTTTTCTGCACAAATTAATTCTACTCTTTTAATTTTTTTTTTTTAAATGGTAATAATTAGGGATGAGTGAATGTATCCACTATTCGGTATCCGACAGATAAAACAACATCCGCTCCGATACTTTCATTTTCATTTCTGACTTCTTGGCGCCTTTTTCCAGCCAATGAACACATCTGATATTGCTTGCCCTCACAGTAACGCCGCAGTCATCTTCGTTGTGGTGCTACTGTGATGCACAGCGTCATAGGGGCTATGTATGCCAGCGGCCAATTTGTGAACACGCAGTGATAGGAAGCTGGAGGTGTAGATAGACTGTATTGTGTGCGGGAGAGCGTTCTTAGATCCAACTAATAAATAGAGCTTGTAAGGGCTGAACACAGTGTCCAGTAGCTGCTAGTAGCTCCATAAATCGCTTTTTTGACGAACAGAACGCAGGTCTTTTAGTCTCTTTGTCTGTCGGTCTCTCCCCCCCCTCTCTGATATTCACCAATCACTGACCGATCACCGGCATGCCACTACACGGCTGTCACACTTCTCCGGCGGCTTCTCCTGCTTTAGAAAATGCCGGACGCTCATTATTCCATCTCAAATTCCCTGCTTCCCCCGCCCACCGGCGCCTATGATTGTTTGCATTCAAACGCGCCCCCACACTGAGTGACAGCTGTCTCACTGCAACCAGTCACAGCCACCGGTGTGCGGGTCTACAGTCATATGAAAAAGTTTGGGTACCCCTATTAATGTTAAGTTCTTTATAACAATTTGGGTTTTTGCAACAGCTATTTCAGTTTCATATATCTAATAACTGATGGACTCAGTAATATTTATGGATTGAAATGAGGTTTATTGTACTAACAGAAAATGTGCAATCTGCATTTAAACAAAATTTGACCGGTGCAAAAGTATGGGCACCCCAACATAAAAGTGACATTAATATTTTGTAGATGTTCCTTTTGCAAAAATAACAGCCTCTAGTCGCTTCCTGTAGCTTTTAATGAGTTCCTGGATCCTGGATGAAGGTATATTTGACCATTCCTGTTTACAAAACAATTCCAGTTCAGTTAAGTTTGATGGTCGCCGAGCATGGACAGCACGCTTCAAATCATCCCACAGATGTTCAATGATATTCAGGTCTGGGGACTGGGATGGCCATTTCAGAACATTGTAACATTTCAGTACATTATTGTCAAGAATCTGCTGATACTGAGTTGAATCCATGCGACCCTCAACTTTAACAAGATTCCCGGTGCCGGCATTGGCCACACAGCCCCAAAGCATGATGGAACCTCCACCAAATTTTACTGTGGGTAGCAAGTTCTTTTCTTGGAATGCCGTGTTTTTTTGCCTCTATGCATATGCCTTTTTGTATGACCAAACAACTCAATCTTTGTTTCATCAGTCCACAGGACATTCTTCCAAAATGTAACTGGCTTGTCCAAATGTGCTTTTGCATACCTCAGGCAACTCTGTTTGTGGCGTGCTTGCAGAAACGGCTTCTTTCGCATCACTCTCCCATACAGCTTCTCCTTGTGCAAAGTGCGCTGTATTGTTGACCGATGCACATTGACACCATCTGGAGCAAGATGATGCTGCAGGTCTTTGGAGGTGGTCAGTGGATTGTCCTTGACTGTTCTCACCATTCGTCTTCTCTGCCTTTCTGATATTTGTCTTGGCTTGCCACTTCTGGGCTTAACAAGAACTGTACCTGTGTTCTTCCATTTCCTTACTATGTTCCTCATAGTGGAAACTGACAGTTTAAATCTCTGAGACAACTTTTTGTATCCTTCCCCTGAACAACTATGTTGAATAATCTTTGTTTTCAGATCATTTGAGAGTTGTTTTGAGGAGCACATGATGCCACTCTTCATAGGAGATTCAAATAGGAGAACAACTTGCAAGTGGCCACCTTAAATACCTTTTCTCATGGTTGGATTCACCTGCCTAATGAAGTTCAAAGCTCAATGAGGTTACAAAACCAATTTAGTGCTTTAGTAAGTCAGTAAAAAGTAGTTAGGAGTGTTCAAATAAAAAAAAAATTGACAAGGGTGCCCATGATTTTGCACCGGTCAAATTTTGTTTAAATGTGGATTGCACATTTTCTGTTAGTACAATAAACCTCATTTCAATCCAGAAATATTACTGAGTCCATCAGTTATTAGATAAATGAAACTGAAATAGCTGTTGCAAAAACCCAAATTGTTATAAACAAAAAAGGTTAACATTAATAGGGGTGCCCAAACGTTTTCATATGACTGTATGTAGTGCAGTAAAATAAATAAATAATTTAAAAAAACGGTGTGCGTTCCCCCCCAATTATGATGCCAGCCAAGGTAAAGCCACAAGGCTGAAGGCTGGTATTCTCAGGATGGGGAGCCCCACGTTATGGGGAGCCCTCAGCCTAAAAATATCAGCCAGCAGCTGCCTGGTATTGCCGCATCCATTAGATGCGACAGTCCCGAGAATCTACCCAGCTCATCCAGAATTGCCCTGGTGCGGTGGCAATCGGGGTAATAAGGAGTTAATGGCAGCCCATAGCTGCCACTAAAGCTGGGTTCACACTAAACGACAGCGACAACGACGTCGCTGTTACGTCACCATTTTCGGTGACGTAACAGCGACCTTGTAAGTCGCTGTTATGATCGCTGCTTAGCTGTCAAACACAGCAGAAGCAGCGATCATAAGGTCGCTGTGCTACATGTTCAGAGAGCAGGGAGCCGCGCTTAGCGCTGGCTCCTTGCTCTCCTAGGTACACATCGGGTTAATTAACCCGATGTGTGCTGCAGCTACATGTCACAGTTCAGAGAGCAGGGAGCCGCGCTTAGCGCTGGCTCCTTGCTCTCCTGCAGCACACATCGGGTTAATTAACCCGATGTGTGCTGCAGCTACATGTCACAGTGCAGGAGCCGGCGCTGGCAGCAAGAGCGGAGGCTGGTAACCAGCGTAAACATCGGGTAACCAGGGAAAGGTCTTCCCTTGGTTACCCGATGTTTACGCTGGTTACAGCTTACTGCAGCTGCCAGTGCTGGCTCCTGATCGCTTCATTTCGTCGCTCTCTCGCTGTCACACACAGCGATGTGTGTGTCACAGCGGGAGAGTGACGACCAAAAAATGAAGCTGGACATTCAGCAACGACCGGCGACCTCACAGCAGGGGCCAGGTCGTTGCTGGATGTCACACACAGCGACAGCGACGGGACGTCGCTGCAACGTCACAGAAAATGGTGACGTAACAGCGACGTCGTTGTCGCTGTCGTTTAGTGTGACACCAGCTTAAGTCCTAGGTTAATCATGGCAGGCGTCTGAGATACCCCCAATGATTAACCTGTAAGTGAAAGTAAATAAACAAACACACAAAAAAATCCTTTATTTGCAATAAAAGACAAAAAAACACCCTCTTTCACCACTTTATTAAAATCCCCAAATACCCCTTCAGGTCCGGCGCAATCGTCACGAGGTCCCACGATGCATCCAGCTCTGCTACATGAAGCTGACAGGAGCGACCGTAGAATACCTCCGCTCCGGTGAGCTCTATGGAGCAACTGAAGTGAGTCGCGCACTCAGCGGTGACGTCACTCAGGTTACCCACGGCCACCGCTCTCAGGTGGAGGACTTTAGCTGGCCGCGGGTAACCTGAGTGACGGCACCGCTGGTCGCGCAACTTACTTCAGTTACTCAGGGAATTTGCAGTCACCGGTGAGTCCTTCACCAGTGATCGCAAATCAGGTCGCGGCACACAGACAGAGCTGTGTGATGACAATGAAGTCGGGTGAAGCTCATCAGAGTTCATTCTGATCGTGTGGCTCTGTCTCGCAGCCAGTTATGCTCTGCTTGCTGTCAATAAATAGAAATATTCCCCATCATCTCTGCTTGCTGTCATTGAAGGAAACATTCCCCAACACGTCTGCTTGCCGTCAGTGAATGGAAACACTCCCCATCATCTCTGCTTGCTGTTATTGAATGGAAACATTCCCCAATGCGTCTGCTTGCTGTCAGTGAATGGAAATATTCCCCACCATCTCTGCTTGCTGTCATTGAATGGAAACATTCCCCAACACGTGTGCTTGCTGTCAGTGAATGGAAACATTCCCCATCATCTCTGCTTGCTGTCATGAAGGCAAACTTCCCCAATACGTCTGCTTGCTGTCAGTGAGTGGAAACATTCCCCATCATCTCTGCTTGCTGTCAGTGAATGGAAACATTCCCCATCATCTCTGCTTGCTGTTAGTGAATGGAAACATTCCCCATCATCTCTGCTTGCTGTCAGTGAATGGAAACATTCCCCAACACGGCTGCTTGCTGTCAGTAAATGGAGACATTCCCGTCATTTCTGTTTGCTGTCATTGAATGGAAACATTCCCCAACACATCTGCTTGCTGTCAGTGAATGGAAACATTCCCCATCATCTCTGCTTGCTGTCAGTGAATGGAAACATTCTCAACCATCTCTGCTTGCTGTTTGTGAGTGGAAACATTCCCAATCAGCGTTTTGAATGCATTTTTGACAGTGCGGTCCCATCCGGCTCTGCTACATCCCCATACAACATGTCTGGGTTCGAGACAGAGCAGAATAAACTTGGATGAATTTCACCCGACTTCATTGTCATCGTGCAGCTCTGTCTGTGTGCCACGATCTGATTTGCGATCACAGGTAAAGGACTCACCGGTGACCACAAATCACCTGAGTGACTGAAGTGAGCCGCGCGATCAGCGGTGCTGTCACTGAGGTTACCCGCGGCCAGCTGCAGTCTTCCACCTGAGAGCTGTGGCCGCAGGTAGCCTGACGTCACAGCTGACAGCGCGACTCACTTCAGTTGCTGCGTGGAGCTCACAGGAGCGGTGGTGTTCTAAGGCCACTCCTGTCAGCTTCATGTAGCAGAGCTGGATGCGTCGTGGGACCTCGTGTGGATTACGCCGGACCTGGAGGGTTATTTGGGGATTTTAATAAAGTGGTGGAAGAGGGTGGTTTTTTTGCCTTTTATTCCAAATAAAGGATTTTTTCGTGTGTTTGTTTATTTACTTTCACTTACAGGTTAATCATTGGGGGTGTCTCATAGACGCCTGCCATGATTAACCTAGTACTTAGTGGCAGCTATGGGCTGCCATTAACTCCTTATTACCCCGATTGCCAACGCACCAGGGCAATTTCCGATGAGCCGGGTAGAATCCTAGGACTGCCGCATCTAATGAATGCGGCAATTCCGGGTGGCTGCTGGCTGATATTTTTAGGCTGGGGGGCTCCCCATAACATGGGGCTCCCTATCCTGAGAATACCAGCCTTCAGCCATGTGGCTTTACTTTGGCTGGTATCAAAATTGGGGGGACCGCACGCTGTTTTTTTTAATTATTTATTTATTTGACTGCACTACATAGATCCGCGCATCGGCAGCTGTGATTGGTTGCAGTGAGACAGCTGTCACTCAGCGTGGGGGCGTGTCTGAATGCAACCAATCATAGGCACCGGTGGGCGGGGGAAGCAGGGAATACGAGATGGAGTAATGAGCGGTCGTCATTTTCAAAAGCAGGAGAAGCCGCCGGAGTAGTGTGACAGCTATCGAGCGCCGCGCCGGTGATCTGTCAGTGATCGGTGAGTATGAGAGCGGGGGTGAGAGGAAGAAACCGACAGACAGTGAGAGAGAGACTGAAAGACCTGCGCTCTGTTTGTCAAAAAAGCGATTACTTTGGTTTGAGAGCTGTTCTGGGGACTAGGTAAATGCCGCATGCTGCTCGGAGCACATTATTCCAAGACACCAGAAATGCAGTCAGGCAACTTCTACAGGCTGTGCCCATACTGTTTCTGCCTTTTCCAATCCAGTTCAGCCTTTTCCTCAGTCACCACAGCTCGTCGTTAGGTCCAACGTGAAATTATTCGAGTTTACCATAGACCTACATTGCGCATCGAATATTCGCGAATAGCGGCGACCTATTCGTCGGATATTCGTTGAAGCGGATATTTTGGTATTCGATCATCCCTAGCAATAATGTTACCTCTTCAAATCTATAGAATGGCAAAGCAAAATACGATCCTTCACAATTTTTTACTTTATGAAACGGATGTGAAAACCTCACAAAAGTACAATATTTAAAGAAAATATATAACTTTTGTAACACAAGTATAACAGATTAATTGTATAAAAAAAAATAATTTAAGATGGAACTTAAATGTAAAGATAATATATTTTACAATCTACTTGTATGCTGCCCAGTTAGCCTCCTGGTAATGCGAACTTTCTGTTTCTTTTAACCCCTTACAACCTAAGCCTGTTTTCACATTCCTGATGTCACGCTGGGTGTGAGGAGAGACACCCAGCAAGTGGACTCCTGGGAATAAGGGAGACTGAAACACAAAGAGGGGGCAGGGATAACCAGGGGCTCCTGCGCTGACCCTTACTCTGGGGGGCCCTGCGCTTTCCCTCAAACCACAGGTACCTATAAGGGTTAGGAGGTGTGGCCCATCAACCTGCCCCTGTCTCCTAGCCAGACCCTAGGACTAAATCCCACCACATACCAATCCACAGAGGGAAAAGCAAACACAAAAATAAACAGCAAAAAAGGGGAAAAAGGAAAAACAATAACTTATCTTGAGAGGGAACCTTCAGAATGTACAGCAACAGTAGTCTGAAGCCACAACAAGGAAAAAAACACAATTTATCTTGAGAGGGAATCTTCAGAATATACAGCAACAGTAGTCTGAAGCAACATGCACTCTTGAGCAAGATACTTCTCCAAGTGAAGAGTATAACACGCACTGGAGAAGTGAGAGGCCCCACTTTATAAAGGCCCTTAATTACCAGCTGGAGGAAAGGCTCCTCCAACCTGGCAAGGAAACAGAAAAAAAACCTAAATCAAGCCCTTAAAGGGACAGCGTCCATTAACATCTGGACGATCGCTGGGTCCTTCTACACCTTGTCCCAGCAGCAGCACCTGAAGGTCCAGACACATCCGTGACACCTGACCAGGCATAATTTTATCATTGTGACCGGTGTTAATTTGGAATTCTTTAACGAATCTCAGTGATTCTTAGACTGTTTTTTCGTGACACATTATACTTCATTAGCGGTAGATTTAGGTTAAACATTTTTCCATTTATTTGTGAGCAAGCAGAATTTTGGCAAAAATGTTTAAAATTTAGCATTTTTTAAATGTTTTCAATTTTTGTCAAGCCAGAGAGTTATGTAACCCAAAATAGTTAACAAATACCATTTCCTACATGTGTACTTTACATCAGCACCAGTTTTAAAACATATATTTTTGTTTGGAAGTTGGAAGTTTTGGTTGAAAGATTATCAGCAATTTCTCATTTTTCCAATAACATTTACAAAACCATTTTTTAAGGACTACATCACATTTAAAGTGACTTTGAAAGGCCTAAAGTGCCAAAATTTAAAAAAAGAGATAAATCGCTCAAAGTACTCAAAACGACATTCAAGAAGTTTACTAATCCTTTAGGTGCTTCACCTGATTTAAAGCAATATGGAAGGGAAAAAAAAATGAAAATTTTACCTTTACCTACAAAAATATTGCTTTATCCTCAAATTTGACATTTTCATAAGGCTAAAGCCTGCTTCAGACGATGCAATGTGTCTTATAATGTGTCGGCGGGGTCACGTCGTAAGTGACGCACATCCGGCATCGTAAGGTACATTGCAGTGTGTGACAGGTACGTACGATTGCGAATGAACGTTAAAACGTTCATCGCATACACATCGTATCTTTCTCTAGAATTGCATGTCAGATTGTTCATCGTACCCGGGGTAGCACACATCGCAGTGTGTGACACCCCGGGAACGATGAACAGATCTTACCAGCGTCCTGCGGCTCCCGGCCCACAATGCGGAAGGAAGGAGGTGGCCGGGATGTTTATGTCCCGCTCAGCTCCGCCCCTCCGCTTCTATTGGCCGGCTGCCGCTTGACGTCGATGTGACGCCGAACGTCCCTCACACTCCAGGAAGTGGATGTTCGCCGCCCACATTGAGGTCGTATGGACGGGTAAGTACGTGTGACATGGGTTAATCGTTTGTGCGGCACGTTCAACAAATTGAACGTGCCACACATACGATGGAGGCGTTTCAAATTGCATACGATATTGTATGCAAAATTGCAACGTGTAAAGTAGGCTTAACAGGAGCTTGTTGTGCAATCACTCCTGATTACTAGTGATGGGCGAACTCGCAGATATCCAGGATTGGCGGAACTAACCAGACTTTAAAGAAAATCAGTTCCTGCCCGGAATTGATTCCGGATATCTGGACAGATGCCATTCCCCATATTAGTCTATGGGGAACAGAATCCGGCTATTAAAAATGGTGGTAGAAGGAATAGGGGGATTAGAGCAAGAGTTTCCGGCGCTGCTATTACTGTTTTTGGCTGCTCATTTACCTTCATGCATATTCACTGCTTCCCCCACTGGCAGTTCTGGCGTCTGTGTTTGGTTGCAGTAAGATATGCCCCCAGCCTGTGTGACAGCGTCTGACTGCTTGCGATTACAGTCCCTGGCTGTGTGTCACTATTGTGGTATAAAAATTAACAAATTGGCGTAGGGTCCCCCCATATTATGATACTCAGCACAGTTAAGGGATACGGCTAATGGCTGTAGCCACCAGCCATGCGCTTATCTTGGCTGTGTATCAAAAAAACAGGAGCCACCAGCTGCTTTTTTTAAATTATTATTATCTGAAGAAATAATTAAAAGAAAAAAAAAAACGGCATGTGGTCCCCCCCAATTTTGATACTCAGCCATGATAAAGCCCGACAGCTGGTATTCTCAGGCTGGGGAGACCCATGTTTATTGGGCCCCCCAGCCTAGAAATAGCAGCCTTCAACTGCCCAGGATCCATTAGATGTTACAATCCTGGCACTTTACCAATCTCATCCTGATTGCCTTGGTATGGTGGCAGTTGGGGTAATAAAGGGTTAATAACAGTTCACAGCTGCCACTAGGCCCTAGATTAGTAATGGGAGGAGTCTGAGACCCTTCCATTACTAATCCTTAAGTGAAAAGAAATAAACACAAACACCCAAAAAATCTTTTATTTGAAATAAGATACAAAAAACCTTAGCCTCTTTTACCAATTTATTAATACCAAAAGCAACCAGGTTCGATGTCTTTCACATGAGGTCCCATGACGATTCCAGCTCTGCTCTGAGGCGGCCATAGAACGTGACCACCCACTGTGGGCTTCAGTCAGAGAATGAATGTGCCACGCGTCACTCAGGTTATTTGCGGTCACAGCTAGTGGTTCCCACGCTCCTCCACGTATGATCGCAGGTAACCTGACATCAGACCTATGACGAAGAACTCTTTGAAATGCGTCAGCATTTAGGGGCTGCGTCCCCACATGAGAAATTTTTTATTCTTGACATGAAAATAAAATATTGAAAATTTTAATGAAGAGATGCCTGGTGCTGGAATTTTCTCTTTTCTTCATTGCTCCTTTAGATATGTCTCAGATTCCTCCCGGTAAGACGTTCGTCATGGAAGAAGGCAGGAGTAGTGATGGGCGAATCCGAACTATAAACACAGTGTTCGTACACACGATCCCGAACATGAGCTTTCCTGGGAAGCTCGTGTTACAGTTCGGGTCCAGGGGTTGTAAAAACAAGCACATTATGAAAAAATATTATGATTATACTTACAGGTCCCGTGACACGTCCTGCAGACCCGCTCAGCTGCTGTCTCCCAGCCACTTTTGCTTCCGGGTCTAATCATTAACTTCCTGGGATATTCACTGCACTGCTGTCACTTGGCAGTCATCGGCTGTTTTAGGCCGTGTTTGCGGTGACGTCAGGGTTCACTCGAGTCCAAGGCTCATGGACTCGATTGAGCTTTGACACTGTGCGAGTCTCACATCAGTATCACCCGGCACGGCAAACACTCTCCTGACAGGAGCGGGACGGCTGCATGTATTTCCATGCAGCTGAGGTGCTCCTGTCAGGAGATTGTCAGGCCGTGCGGGGTGATACCGATGCGAGACTTGTAGAAGTCATGCGCAAGTGGAATCATACTGTTTTTCGCTCTGTATAGACGCTTGTCTATACAGAGCGATGAAGCAGAGCTAACATTGCTCTACCTGTGAACTACGTTGGACTAAGGATTTTTTTTATAATAAAGATGGAGTCTAAATTTTTTTTTGTGTTATTTCTAATAACACTTTTTTTCTATGTGTTGTGTTTTTTTTACAGTCAACTAGAAATTCATGGTGGCCATGTCTAATTTGGCATGACACCATGAATTTCGGGCTTATTACCAGCTAAGAACACAAAGCTGGTATTAACCTTTTTATTACCCAGCGTGCCACCACCATCAGGGTCGCTAGACGAGCCGGGTAAGGCGCCTGGAAATGGCGCTAAGAAACAATGCGCGACTTCCGGGTCCTGCGCTCCCATGAAAGGCAGCATGTGAAGAGAGCTCCTGCTTCTTTATCAAGACCCCTGCAGTCCCAGCACACAATCCAGCTGATAAGAGGTTGGAAAGAGGAGATAAGATAGTGTGCATGCCCCTCAGACATAATGGAGAGGTATGTACACAAGAACGGGAGTGCAGGACAGAGCCCCCTAACCCAGAGGAATAGCCATGCTAAAATGGCTGCGGAGGTGACCAAGCCCAGGAAAAGCAATAAACCTGGTAATCAGCTTACCCAGCAGGAGGGAGGGGGTGAGCAGGAGATAAGCACAGCAGGTCTCAGCATTTCTTACAAGTCCCTAGCAGATGAGGTGGTAAAGATGTTAACCCCCAAGCTTCAGGAAATGCTGGAGCAGACAGTGTCTGATGCCCTGCAGCAAATGCAGGAAGCCATCTCACAGCAATCAGAAAGACTGGCTACAGTGTAGAACAGACTCAGCACTGTGGAGGATTAGTTGGGAGAGGTGCAGGCCGAGCTGCAAAGAGTCACCAGGCTGAACCAGCAACTTGCAGATAAAATTAACGATCTGGAGAATCGCTCCAGACGAAACAACTTAAGAATCATTGGGCTCCAAGAAACTATCACCCCTCACCAGCTAATGGGGATATGCATGGAGGACATACCTCACACTCTGGGGATTGCTGATACACTCAAGGCTGAAAGGGCACACAGAGTGGGACGCCCAGCCCAGCACACAAGTGCAAACACACCTCCAAGACCCAGGCCAGTGATTGTCAGATATTTGAACTTTGTGTATAAAACTAACATCTTACAAGCATTTCGGAAGAAGACATCCTCCACGGTGGTAAGGGGACATAAGATTCTGATATTCAGTGACTATTTGGCGGAGGTCACAAAGAAAAGAAGAGCCTTCAGTGATGTCTGCACAGAGCTTTTCAGAAAGAAGATAAAATTTGCTTTGCAATTCCCGGCCGTCCTTAAAATCTTTGCGCCAGGAGGAGGTACAGAGACATTCATGGCCCGTGATCAGGCAAGACGTTATGTGGACAAGGTTTTTCAAAATCATCACCCCTGGCGAAGACTGGGGATGCTACTCCCCAGAAGGGGTGAGGACATAAAATAGCCCATACAGGGGCAAAATTGCTGATGATTAATGTGGAGTATTGATGCTGTTTCTAAAGGAGCGATGGGGGAGGGGGATTTGTATGGGGGTCTAGAGTTCTTGATGTGGGCCTGAAAGCGTTAACTCTACCATAACCCAGACACCCCCAGTCCCTCTCCATACCCACACTTCCCCCCCCCCTTTTTTTTTTCTTCCTCTTTCCTTCTTTCCCTGTCTTGCCCAACCCCTTTATTATCCCATCACCCAAACACACCCCCCTCCAACACATAACTGCCCCCCTATACCTCCATAACCACACTCCCCTCCCACTCCCTCCAACTACACTCCCCCACCCACAAACTACTTTCCACCCCTTTGGCCACCCACACCCCCTTTGCCACCCACAAACAAACCCTCTCCTGCCAGCCCGACTACACACTTTCTCCCACTCACAAACTACCTCCCACCCCATCCGTCCCAATCAACCCCCCATCCCATTCACACCTCCCCCCATTTACGACCCTTTTCCTTCCCATAACTATCCTCTGGACCCCTCCTCCATTCTTCACTCCTTCCTTCCTCTTGTTTCCTTTTTCTTTCATTTCTTTTCCTTCATCTCTCCTGGGAATGAGCCTCTCTATACTGGGTCGAGGTTCAACCTACTTTCAGTCCTCAGGGCTTGGGGATACTTGTATATATTTCTGAAGCTATGTTTAGCATGCCTTTAAGTGAAGTGTGGAAGCTCAAGAAAGCGAAAATATTTTGAGGAGCGAAAGAGGGATCAGTAGGAGTCCCTACATACATGCGGGAAAAAAGTGAAGTCCGCAACTGTGTTTTCCTACAAAGGATATAGGATAGCGGTGTTATTTTGTTGGTTTAATTGACTTTTTTTTTTTTGCACCACCAGAGAGAGACGCGGTGGACAGGTTTTAAGAAGGTTTTAGTTAAGATAGGATAAGAAGTAAGATTTCAAGTAATATATAAGGATGCGAATTGTGTCATGGAACGTTAAAGGCCTGCAGTCGCCACACAAAAGACGAATGATATTGAGGCACTTAAAGAAGCTTAAAGTAGACCTTGCCCTACTTCAGCAGACCCATTTGAAAAATCAGGATTTCACCAGAATGTGCAAAATGTGGGTGGGAGAAGTGATGGGATCCTCAACCCAAAATAATAAAGCAGATGTGTTAATACTACTCCATAAGCAGGCAAATTGTAAGGTAATAACACAGGAAAATGATGGAGAAGGGAGAATACAAAAAGCTTTGCTTGATACCCCATGTGGACGACTCAAAATCTATAATGTATATGCACCAAATGAGAGTAATAAGATTTTCTTCCAGGAGTTGGAGAGGCAGGTTTTGGAGGACCCTGAGAGGAACATAATAATAGGAGGGGATCTTAATACGGTAATGAACGTCAAAGAAGATAGGTCTGGCACAGGACACAAACACATGATAGTCAGGACACATGACAGGGTGCTGAATCCATTCACAGAACATGAACATACTAGAGTAATAGATGCTTGGCGAAACTCACACCCGGCAGACCGAGAGTACACTCATTTCTCCCACGTCCATAACACATGGTCTAGAATAGACTATTTTCTACTAACACAAGGTCTATTCAACAAAATGAGGAGGATCGACATACAAGATCTGGTGATATCAGATCACGCCCCATTACTCCTAGACCTAGAAGAGACCTACCCCAAGGGAACAGACATACTGTGGAGATTCCCTTCACACTTAGCCCAGGATGAGAACTTCCAAAAACTGGTGAAAATGTGGTGGCAGGAATATACATGGGATAATAAGGAGCATGAGGAAAACTCCCATTTATACTGGGACGCAGCTAAGGCAGTACTAAGGGGAAGAATAATGGGATATGTGAAAGCATTGCGAAACAAAACAACTAAAGCATACACTGAAGCCAGCAGAAGGACCAGAGAAGCATACACAAACTACATTAATAATCCATCTATTGGTAATAGGAACAAGTGGATAAAAGAGAAAGCAGAATTTGACTTGTGTATGGACAGGGCAGAGAGGATGAGGGGCCAGAGAATTGCATCACATTATTTTAGATTCGGGAACAAGGCAGGGTCGCTTATGGCATGAATGGCAAAGGGAATAACTCCTTTAACATCCATAACTCATTTGAGGGACCCATCTGGGGCTAGCCACAATGACCCAAAGAAAGTCAATGACATATTTGGAGAATTCTACAAAAAACTGTATGAACAAGGGCCAGCAAATGACACAGAAGGAGGCAACTTCCTAAACAATCTTTCATTACCCACAATTACGGAATCGGACAGGGAAATGTTAAATGCCCCAATTAAAGAGGAGGAAGTGAGAACAGTTGTGAAAAACCTTTAAAATAACAAGGCCCCAGGCCCCAATGGAATGACGGGGGAATTTTATAAAATACTACAGGAAGATGTTATGCCCACTTTAGTAAAAGTTTTCAACCACACTCTCCAAAATAAAATTCTACTACAGTCAGGCCATATGGCGTATATAAAGGTAATACACAAACAAGGAAAAGACCCCTCGGACCCTTCATCATACAGGCCCATATCGCCGATAAATCAGGACATTAAAATAATCTCTAAAATCCTGGCGGACCGGCTAGCATTGGTCCTCCCATCGATAGTAGGACCACATCAAGTGGGGTTCGTTAAAAATAGGTCAGCAATATTCAACATTCGCACAGTGTTGGCGGTACTAGATGGAACAAAAAGACCGGGCGTGATAAAGGGGAACCCTGCGTTGTTGGCCTTAGACGCGGAAAAGGCCTTTGACAATGTAAATTGGCATTGGTTAGGGCTAGTATTAGATAAATTTGGTATAATGGGTACTTTTCGGAACTATATGGAGGCACTTTACGCTACGCCTGAAACTAGAATATCCACAATGGGCTGTCAAAACTTTTCAGCTACAGAAGGGAACTAGGCAGGGGTGCCCCCTGTCCCCTCTTCTGTTTGACTTGGCCCTTGAACCACTAGCCCAATACTTAATAAAATCAGATGATTTCTCAGGAATCAAGGTGGGGAATAGTGAGATAAAACTAACCTGCTTTGCAGACGATATGCTTTTATTTATGTCGGACCCAGACAACCATCTGAAGAAGGTAATAGACAAACTGGCGTACTTTGGCTCCTTTTCAGGCTACAGGATAAATATCAGTAAAAGTCAGATTCTATATTTGACACCCCTGGGAAATAGGCAAGGTGAGGGAATAGAAGTAGCCATAGCCCACCCACTACTTCACTTATTTAGGAATTAAAATAGGCAGAGACTCAATGTCATTATATAGACTTAACTATCCACACCTAATTGAAAAAATAACTAAAGAGCTAGACAGGTGGAAAAATGTTTCCCTGTCCCTGTTTGGCAGAGCACATCTGATAAAGATGATCAGCTTCTCCCGCTTGCTCTATCCTCTACAAACTATTCCCTTACTGCTGAAACACACCGATATCAACAAGTTGCAAAAAGCGTTTGTGATTTTTTAATGTCAGGGAAAGAGACCAAGAGTATCCTACTCAAAGCTGTGTCTACAGAAAAAAGATAGAGGGGTACAAATGCCCATGATTAGATTGTACAACTAAGCGGCGCTTGCCAGACATATAAAAGACTGGATCAATGGGACAACCTTCTTTTCTAATGTTCAGCTGGAGAGGGAGCTAACAAGCCCTTTAACTTGGTAGCGGTATTACATATGAAGCTAGATAAAATACCAACGTAAGTGAAACAGAGCTGTTTAATAAAGGACACGTGGGGGCCTGGAGAGCACTGAGAAAAGTGTATAGACTCCCTTGTTGTCTTTCAAAATTTACCCCGCTTTGGGAGGATCCAAATTTTATTCAAGGGTCTCAAAACAAATTATTTCAAGGATGGAAGCAGAGGGGGATACAGAGGTTGGGTGATTTACTGAAAACTGAGGAGGGGAGAGTTCTGAGCTGGGCGGAGGTATCGGAAAAATTTAACATGGAAAATCACCATTACCTACAATATTTTCAAATAACAAGACATTACACATCAGTGGTAAAAGAGGTCGGGAAGGCTGAGAAGAAGGGGAGTTTTGATGTATTGATTGGTCAGGGAGCAGAATATGAATCTCTTTCGATCATATACCAACGATTGAGAGATCAAGTACAGGGCCCCTGGAAAGAGCAAATATTTAAAACCTGGGAGACTGCTCTGGGCGATCCGGACATCTATGATAAAATTCTAAGGGGGTTGGAATCTGTTAAGAAAGTAATGATAAATGAACAATGGAGGGAGATGCAATTTAAGCTAGTACACAACGCAATTTACGCCTTTAATATACCACATTGCAGCTCACCAGTGTATTTCTTGGACCATTGCCCTAAATGTGGACTCCATAAGGCAAAACTGTTTCACTGCATATGGGAATGCCCACGAGTGAGGGGGGTATGGGAGGAAGCGGTGGTGTACATATTGAGGATTTGGAAAGTAGTTATACCCGTCACCCCTCAGGCCTGTTTGTTTCACTGTATAGAAGCCCCTACGGAAACTGACAGAGCAAGTGCTCACATTCCAGGTGTAATACACGTAGTATTGCTTGTAGTTAAGAAATGCCTACTTAGGAATTGGCTGATAAGACAGACTCCGAGAAATACAGAAATAGTTGATACCCTAAAAACAATAATGATGTACGACAAACTGGATTCGGAGAAACATAAGGAGAAGTCCACTAAAAGATTCTTCAAAAAGTGGAGAACATTTATTGAGCAAAGCTTCACACGAACCGAAATCACCCAGTTAATTAAAGCATTTGAACACACGTCTTGGTATTGTGTGGAAGACATTGCAGGGACACTGAAGGTAGGGAGCATCCAAAGGAAAAAACTGAATTGAACAAATAGGTTAGGTTGCTTTACACGCTACAAGATATCTTACGATGTGTCGGCAGGGTCACGTCGTAAGTGACGCACATCCGGCATCGTAAGGTATGTTGTAGCGTGTGACAGCGACGTGCAATTGCGATTGAACAAAAAACCATTCATCGCATGCACGTCGTTCATTCCTGATGAATTGAACATCAGATTGTTCATCGTACCCGGGGCAGCACACATCGCAGTGTGTGCCACCCCGGGAACGATGAACAGATCTCACCTGCCTTCTGCGGCTCCCGGCCCACAATGCGGAAGGAAGGAGGTGGGCGGGATGTTTACGTCCCGCTCAGCTCCGCCCCTCCGCTTCTATTGGCCGGTTGCCACGTGACGTCAATGTGACGCCAAATGTCCCTCCCACTCCAGGAAGTGGACGTTCGCCACCCACATCGAGGTTGTATGGAAGGTAAGTATGTGTGACGGAGGTTAATCGTATGTGTGGCATGTTCAACAAATTGAACGTGCTGCACATACGATGGGGGTGTTGCAAATCGCATACGATATCGTATGCGAAATTGCAACATGTAAAGCAGGCTTTAAAGTTAATTATTGTTAAGATAATTCTATGGAGTTGAAATTGTTGTGACAATGAAAAAGAAAATGATGTAACAAGCATTGTACAATCCGGAGACATTTTGGGTAATGTAACAACATGTTCTCTTGTTGATGATATGTGCTTGCTGACATCAAATAAAATATGTTTAAAAAAAAAAAAAAGAAACAATGCGCCATTTCCAGGGGCAGATGCGGTTTTTAGCATGGGGGGCCCAGAACGCTTGGGCCTTACCACAATGAGAATCCCAGCCCCCAGCTGCCTGGTTTTACCTGACTGGCAATCAAAATACTGCAGGAGCCTACAAACTTTTTAATTATTTTTTTAAATAATTAAAAAAAAAAAAAAAGTTAATGGGCTTCCCTGTATTTTAATTGCCAGCCAAGGTAAAGCCAGGCAGATGAGGGGGTTGCAGCCCGTAGCAGTCCGCTTTATCTGCGCTGAGAATCAAAAATACAGCGGAGCGCTATGTCATTTTTTTAATTTTTTATTTTTACACTACTATATGTGTGAGGGACCCAACAGCCAATCACAGACTCTGTCATGCAGTATGGTCATCTGTGATTAGCTGTTGGAGTAACCTTGAATCTGCCCATACATTCTAGATGCTAGAATGTATGTGCTGGTTTCAGGTTACTCCAGCATACAATCACAGACGCCCACTCTGACAGCATCTGTGATTGTTTGTTATTTTAACAGTGAGATAAAACAACAACACATTGAAAAAAATATTTTATTAGAAAAAAAGAAAAAAAAAGACATATAGGACTCCATCTTTATTACTCAAATAAAAACCCTCTGACATAGTCCAAAGGCGGGCGAGCATCTTCAGCTCTGCTACATCTGTGCGAGGAGACAAACAGGTTTGCTCACACAGACTGAGCTGAGAGCAGTCAGAGACTTCACCTGAGTGCATAGCTGACGCTGGTCAGCTGTGCCCCTGGGTAACCACCACTGATTACAGGACCTTCCATAATGTCATAGCCATGTGACCATTCTGTATCCCATGTGGTAATACAACATTCACACTAGACTGGTCACATGGCTATGATGTCATGGTAGGTCCTGTAGTTAGTGGTTGTTATCCGAGGGCACAGCAATGATCGGACCTGGAAGCTGAAGTGGCCGGGATAAGCAATGTTTATTATTAACTATATTCTTTATTTTACAGCCCCCCCATCCCATAACATAACTATAAAGTCCAAGTTTGAGGTTCGGACGTAAGTGCGCATTATCTCCAACTCCGAACACAAACTTTACAAAATGTTCGGGCGAGGCTACCAATCCCGAACATTGGGGGGGGGGTTCGCCCATCACTAGACAGGAGACGAGTTCTTCAATGGGGTCATTTTTCTCGGCTGGCTGGCCATGTCGGACAGAAGAAATCTTTGCAGCTGGTCTCGCGGCACTATTGGTGGCCTACCTTACGACAAGATGTCATGGAATTTGTGTCGGCCTGTCCTTCATGTGCCCAAAACAAGACACCAAAGAAGCTTCCTGCTGTTCCCCTGCTTCCTTTGCTGGTGCCACCTGCCCCCTGGCAGCACATTGGGATGGATTTCATTACAGATCTGCCAAAGTCATCCGGTTGCACCATCATCTTGGCAGTGGTGGACAGATTCTGGAAGATGGCTCATTTCACACCGCTGTCCAGTTTACCCTCCGCACCAGTGCTCACCGAACACTTGATCCAGCACATTTTCCGGCTACACGGCCTTCCACTCCACATTTTGTCAGACAGGGGTGTCCAGTTTACATCTCTATTCTGGAGAGCTACCTGCAAGTTGCTGGATGTCGCCTTGTACTTCTCTTCAGGCTAACACCCGCAGTCCAACGGCCAAGTGGAACGGGTGAGCCAGATTTTGACGAACTTTAAACGGCACTTCCTTAATGAGCATCACAGTGATGGGTCAAACTCCTTCCCTAGGCAGAGTTCTCGTACAATAACCACGTTAGCGAGTCCTATGCCAAGTCGCCTTTTGTAGGTGGTGTACAGACAGTGACCCAGAATTCTGTTCCCGGTGGCACTAACTGCCAACAATTCTGCAGCCGAGTTCCTCGTCCAGACATTCTCCGACATCTGGGCAGAGACCAAGTCCTCCCTGGAGCAGTCCTCCATCGATATGAAGAGGCATGCTGACAAGAGACACCTAGATCCTCCTTCGTTCCGGCCCGGAGACAAGTTATGGCTCTCTTCTAGATATGTCTGCCTACAAGTTGGGTCCTTGCTTCAGCGGTCCTTTTGAGGTGCTCCAGTGGATTGAGGTGTTCCAGAAGCTGAGGCTTCCGTCTTCTCTATTCATCCCCAACTCATTCCACGTGTGCCTCCTTAATCCTGTGGTCCTGAGTTGCTTTCATCAGGATCCTGGTGCCTAACCATCTACAGTTTGTGATGAAGACATCTACAAGGTAAAGGCCATCCTTGTGGTGAAGGAGGTCAGAGGTAAAACCTACTTACTGTTGGTCCTGAGGAGAGATCGTGGTAGCCATAAGAAAATATTAATGCCCCTCTTTGCCTTAGAAGATTCCTGAAAAAGGGGGGCATAAGAGGGGGTACTGTAACCCCAAGACCTGCATCCTCACATCTCTGCTGCCCTCCCCTCGTGTGGACACCGGTGTTCTCACCTGGCTGGGTGTCCTGCTGCAGGGGGTTCTATCTCTGTCTCATGCTGCTGCCTCCCGGAGCGTCTGTACACTTTGCAGAGCTCCAGCTTCTGTCCTTAGGGTACGCCTGTGGGCACGCCCCCTTTTTTAAAGAGCCAGTACCCGATTACCCGAAAGTGCTTCCCAGATCAGCTCAGAGGCTGTAGGTATTTAAGGCTCCCTAGCCCTATGCTTTGTGCCTGGGTAATGAGTTTTGTCATTACTAGTTGTCAGGTCCTAAAGCACTGTGCTGCTTCTGCTGCTGTTCTCTGTTGCCAGTCATATTGCTCAGACCTGTCTGTATTGCAGAGTTCCACTGCTGGTCACACTATCTGCTGCGAGCCATCTGTCCATCCATCCATCCATCCCAGATGGACCCTCTCTACCAGCTGCTGCCATAATCCTATACCAGAGACTGTCACTCCCCTGTGGCCAGCTGACGCAACACCAGTCTTCCCGGGTGGTATCCAGACCAGTCCTGCAGCGCAACACCTCCACCATCAGGAGCTCTGGTGAAAACCAGGTTCAGGTCCGTAGTCAAGCCCCTCTGGGTTTTCTGTGTGTTGCGGCCCAGTGGGTCCACTATATCCCTGCTGACCCGGTGGGTGTAATACAGGTCTGTGAACTCAGTCACCTCATCTGAGGTGAGGTCACTGACTTTACTGAGGTCACCTCAGGTCAGGTTACCTGCGATGACAGGTGGAGGACCGTGGGAACCTCCAGCTGTGACTGCAAATAACCTGAGTGACGTCACCGCTGATCACACAGCTCATTCATTCTGTGCCTGACTCCCACTTTGGGCAGTCATGTTCTATGGCCACCCCATGTCGCTTCAGATGTAGCAGAGCTGGAATAGTCATGGGACCTCGTGTGGATTATGTCGGACCTTGGTGCTTTGGGGGTTAATAAATTGGTGAAAGAGGGGTTTTTTTGTATTTTATTTCAAATAAAGGATTTTTTCGGTGTTTGTGCTTATTTCTTACAGATTAGTAATGCAGGGGTGTCATAGACGCCTCCCATTAATCTAGGGCTTAGTGGCAGCTGTCGGCTGTTATTAATCTCTTATTATCCCAATTGCCACTACACCAGCGCAATCGGGATGAGCCACGTAAGGTGCTGGGATTGTCACATCTAATGGATACGACAATCCTGGGTGACTGCAGGCTGCTATTTTTAGGCTGGAGGGCCCAATAAACATGGATCTCCCCAGTCTCAGAATACCAGCCCCCAACTATAGGGCTTTATCATGGCTGGGTATCAAAATTGGGAGGGACCACAAGCCGTTATGTAAAATTATTTATTTAAATAAAAGAAACCACATGCGGTTCCTCTTATTTTGATACACAGCCAAGATAAGCGCACAGCTGGGGGCTGCAGCCTATAGCCATATGCTTTATCTCTGCTGGGCATTATAACATGGGGGATCCTACAATGTTTTGTTTCTTTATTTCAATACCACGTTAGTGATACGCAGACAGGGTCTGTGATTGCAAGCAGTCAGACACTGTCACACAGGCTGGGGGCACGTCTGACTTCTACCAATCACAGACGCTAGGACTGCCAGTGGGTGGGGGAAGCAGTGCATATGTATGAGTGAGCTGCCCGAAAGCAGTTACAACTACACTGGAGACTTGGTAAGTATAGCGTGCTTGCTTTATTTGTATTTTTCCTTTATTTGTATTTTTCCTTTATTTGTTTTTATTTCCCATGTTGCCGGATTATTAGCCGGAGTTCCCTGACAATTCCAAGCCTGGGTCTGGCACCCGGATACCTTTGAAACCACGCGGATACTGACTTTTACAGTTCGGGTGCACCCATCCTACTGAGTATGCCCAATATCCTGTATGTGGTGCAAAACTACTGTATTGGCGCACAGCAGGACTCCAGAAGAAGCACCAGTCAACTTCTGGAGTGCAAAATTGGCTGGAATAGTAATGTCGCATTTGGAAAGCTCCTGATGTACCTAAACAGTAAAAACCCCCACAAATAACCCCATTTTGGAAACTACACCCCTGATTGAATTTATTTAGAGTGGTGAGTATTATTAGAGTTTTAAAATTTTGAGCCTTGAAATTGAAAAGATACATTTTTCCTATAAATATGTTGCTCTTGTCCCATATTTAAAATTTTCATAAGGACAACAGGAGAAAATGCACCTCACAATTTGTTGTGCAATTTCTCCTGCATACACCTATATCTCCTATGTGGTGAAAGCTACTTTTTCGGTGCATAGCAAGGTTCAGTAGGGGAAGAGGGCTATTTGAATTTTGGAGCACAATTTTGGCTGGAATAGATTGCAGACGCCATGTCACATTTGAAGAGCTCCTGACATGGCAAAACAGCAGAAACCCCTCACGTGACCCCATTTTGGAAACTACACCTCTCAAGGAATTTATCTAGGGGTACAGTGACTTTTTTTTTTTACCTTCTAGCGATTTACAGAATTGTAAAATATTGGGCTGAGTAAATGAAAATTTTCCATTTTTTCCAATACAATGCTGCTTTGGCCCCAAGTTTTTAATTTTCAAAAGGGATAATAGAAGAAAATGAACAGTAAAATTTGTTGCACAATTTCTCCTGAGTTCAGCAATACTACTTTTGAGGCACAGTGCAAAGCTCAGAAGGGTAGGAGCGCCATATGGCAGTCCAGATTTTCCTGGGATTGAGGGTGCCATGTCACATGGATAGAGCCCCTGAGGTGCTAGAAAAGCAGACTCCCTCATAAGCATCCCAATTTTACAAAGTACACCCCTCAATAAACTCATCTACGGGTGCAATGAGCATGTTGACACCATGTGCGTCAAACAAAAATGTTATCGTTGGGTGGTAAAAGAGACTAATTAGATTTATACTACTAAAATTTTCAATTTTTATAATCGCTAATAGGAGAAATTGCATAACAAACTGGTCCATTTTTTTCCTGAGTGTGCCAATACCCTACAAGTAATCAGGAACTACTTTTTAGGCACAGTGAAAGCTCATTAGGGAAGGAATGTCATATTATAGTGAAGATTTTGCTATTATGGTTTGCAGGTGCCATGTTACACTGGCAGTGCCTCTGAGGTGTCCAAACAGCAAACCCCCATAAGTGACCTAATTTTACAAAACACACCTCTCAAATCAAAGGGTACATTGGTCATATTGACACCACAGGTATGTCACAGAATTTTATACCATTGTGCAGTGAACAAATAATAATTACATTTTTACCAGAAAAAAATTGTTTTAGCCCAACATTTTACATTTTCACACAGGAAAATTTGTAACAGTGGCACCAAAATGTGTCACACAATTTTTGCTGAGCGTGAGAATACCACATATATGGCTGTAGACTACTGCTTAGGGCTTTTGTCCACTTGCGTTAAAAAAAATCTCTGCGATACTCGGCTACAAATGTGAGTCGAGTGTCCTGCTTATGGTCTGCATAAGTACGGTGTTTTTTTTTTTCTCACATAGCATCCGTATGACATGTGAGCGTCATGCGAGTGCTATGTGAGTGTTATGCAAACAGTGTCAGACTGGCTACCGGAGGAATCTCCAGTAATACCAGGCCTGGCCGTGGTTACCTGCATTGAACTCCGGAGGTGTCACTTGAGCTCCAGAGTTCAGCCCGGTCTGTTTGCAGCTATCATGAACTGAACAGCAATCGCCGGGGAATCAATCACTCGGCGCTCCATGTTCAGTCCAGGCTGCACTCCGGAGTTCAGGTGACAGCTCTGGAGTTCAGTGCAGGTAATCGCGGCCAGGACTGGTATTACTGGAGATTCCTCCGGTAGCCAGTCCGACGCTGTATGCAAGTGTCAAGGATTCGTGTGACATGCGTATGCCATCTGTATGACATGCGCATGCCACCCGTATTTGATTTTTTTCTCGCTCCCATAGGCTTGCATGGGGGTGCGAGAGCTGAGACTCGGTGCAATTCACAGCATGCTGCAATTTCACCGAGAGCACGAGTCGTGCTGTTAAAAATTTAGCAAGAGGCCACGGCCCTGGTGCGAGTGAGATCCGATTTTTTTATCGGATCGCACTCGCACATGGAAATCGCAAGTAGACAAGAGCCCTTAGCTACATGGCGAGATGTCTGAGGGAGGGATGGAGCGCTATTTGACCCTTGAGCACAGATTTTCCTAGAATAGTTTGCGGTCCCCATATACAGAGCCCCTAAGTGCCAGAAGAGCAGAAACCACTTCACATGCCTCCATTTTGGAAATGACACCTGTCTGTGAATTTATACACAGATGTAGTGACTATTTTGACTCCATGAGTATTTTCCAGAAACAAGCAGCAATACATTTTCTGAAGTGTACTCTTTCCAAAAGGAAATTTGCATGGATAAGTCCCTAATCCACTTCAAGTGCAGGGTGAAATTCCGGGAATACCTCAGGGTACTCCCACAGGTTTAGGGTTTATGAAGGGAAGGACACCAGTATCCAACCCCCTGAATAGCCCCCTGTACTGGAAGTGAGTGGAAAAATTGTGTGGGATTTGGTGCACCCACTGCTGGTTAAGCATACCTCCCAACTTTGAAAGAATGGAAAGAGGGACAAAGTTTGCGGCACGCGGATGACCACGCCTCTAACCACATCCAGTCAGCAGTGACAATCATTGTTTTAGAAACAATAATTAAAAAAAATATACATAGATTTATTTCTAAGTAGTAAATTAAAATATAAATGCAAACCTGGCAGTGTTACTTTTAAACTAGAATATTTTAGACCAAAAAATTCTGTTTTAAAGCAGATCTTTCCCCTAAATCTGCCCCATGTACAAAACTGCAGACTTCATGACAGAACCGCTCTTTTAGATAAAATATCTGTAATACTGTGCTTTTGGTTAATGGGAGGAATTAGTGAATACGGGCGATTACTGTTCTGATTGTTCCAATTGTGGAGACACAGGGGTCAGTGGGTGCTCTCGTCCACTGATCCAGTCGCCTTTAAAAAGACAGCGTGGCCAAGGGCTAAACCCAACTGAACGCCTGACATCCTTAATCCCTCCCTCTCCTCCTCAGCTCTGATCCAATTGCAGGATCAGATCACAGTGTAATGGCTCACGCTCACAGCACAGCAGGAGCCGAGGGTCATTAGCATATCGCATCACATGTGATATGCCAGTGTGACCTCAGCTTGGTATGTGCACACGTTGCGTTCTGTGCAGTCTGGAAAAGAACACACCCTCTGGCAGACTAGACAAATGTAAACACTGTGTTTGTAAAAAAAAAAAAAAAATGCATCCAAAACGCATGCATTTTGGATGCATTTTCCATGTGTTTTGCATGCATTTTTGGCAGTGCGTTCCCCTGTCAATTCAGCTCTACTACATGCCCGCTGACAGCAGACACAGACAGAGTCGCGCGATGAGAATGAACTCGGATGACCCGACTTCATTGTCACCCCGCGGCTCTGTCTGTCGCGTCCTCGTTAGCGGTCACCCGTGAAGGACTCACCAGTGACCGCAAATCCCGAGCGACTGAAGTGAGCAGCGCGATCAGCGGTAACGTCACTCAGGTTACCCACGGCCAGCTGGAGTCCTCCATCTGAGACCGCAACTCACCTGTGATGTCATCGCTGATCGCGCTGCTCACTTCAGTCACTCGAGAAACTTGCTGTAACAGTTGGAGGATCCAGCGGTGGCCGCGGGTAACCTGAGTGACGTCATCGCTGATCGTGCGGCTCACTTCAGTTGCTGTGTGGAGCTGATAGAGAGCGGTCTGGTCTGTGACCGCCCCTGTCAGCTTCATGTAGCAGAGCTGGATGCATCGCGGAACCTCATGTGGATTACGTCGGACCTGGAGGGGTATTTGGGGATTAATAAAGTGGTGAAAGAGGGTGGGTTTTTTTTGTCTTTTACTCCAAATAAAGGATTTTTTCAGGTGTGTGTGTTTATCTTCTTTAACTTACAGGTTAATCATGGAAGGTATCTCAGGGAGACGCCTGCCATGATTAACCTAGGACTTAGTGGCAGCTATGGGCTGCCATTAACTCCTTATTACCACGATTGCCATCACACCAGGACAATTCGGGATGAGCCGGGTAGAGTCCCGGGACTGGCGCATCTAATGGATTCGGCAATTCCGCGCGGCTGCTGGCAGATATTGTTAGGCTGGGGGGCTCCCCATAACATGGAGCTCCCCATCCTGAGAATTCCAGCCTTCAGCCGTGTGGCTTTACCCTGGCTGGTATCAAAATTGGGGGAAGCGGGGACCGCACGTCGTTTTTTTAAATTATTTATTTATTTTACTCCACAATATAGACCTGCCCACTGGCGGCTGTAATTGGTTGCAGTGAGACAGCTGTCACTCAGCGTGGGGGCGTGTCTGACTGTAACCAATCATAGGTGCTGGTGGGCTGGGAAAGCAGGGAATATGAGATGGAATAATGAGCGGCCGGCATTTTCAAAAGAGGAAAAGCCGCCGGAGCAGTGTGAACGCTGTGCAGCGAGACTCCAGTGAGCTGTGAGTATGAGAGAGGGAGGCGACTGACAGGCAGAGAGAGAGAGAGAGACCGACCGACGATAGTACAGCTAGTACACACATATTTGAAGAAAAATTCACAAAATTCACATAAACAGACGTAAATCTACACACAGTCATACACACATCATACACATAGACACATTAGAGGATTAATATGGGGAAGCCGGCAGCAGCCTTACTCACCTCCCCCGCTTGTCTTCGTCCAGCTCCTCTATGGTATGTGGCTGTGCAGGCCGTACTGCGTGATGGCTGGGGGCAAATACAGCACAGGGGGCATAGACAGCACTGGGTGGGGCATATATGTTACTGGGGTCACCAGGGGGTATACACATTACTGGGGGTGCATAGACATCACTGGGGGCATCCATGTTACTCGGGTGGCATACACATTACTGGGGTCAGTGGGGGGGGCATAAACATTACTGGGGTCAGTGGGGGGGCATACACATTAATAGGGCCTGTGGAGCCTACATACTGACAGTGGTGGACTGTGGGGCATACATACTGGCCCTAGGGATGCTTAGGGCATAGGCTGGCAGGGCTGGAAGACGCTGAGGGCCCAAGCTGGCAGCACTGGAGGGTGCTGAGGGCATAAGTTGGCAGCACTGCGGGGGGGGCGCTGAGGGCACAGGCTGGCAGTACTGGGGGGGAGGGTGCTGAGTGCACTGGCTGGCAGCACTGGGGGGCACTGAGGGCACAGGATGGCAGCACTGAGGACACAGGATGGCAGCACTGGGGGGGCACTGAGGGCTCCTCTCGTTGCTTTCTCTGAGTCCCCTCTGTTTCTGCTTTTTTTATTGCAGGTACAGGGGGACCTGAGAAGACACAAGTGCTGGACTCTCCCCTGCTCCCCCCTCCTGCACTCACTCTGCACTGTCCTCCTGCAGGTACACTGCTCCCCCCTCCTGCACTCACTCTGCACTGTCCTCCTGCAGGCACATTGCTCCCCCCCTCCTGCATTCACTCTGCACTGTCCTCCTGCATTCACTCTGCACTGTCCTCCTGCACTCACTCTGCACTGTCCTCCTGCATTCACTGTGCACTGTCCTCCTGCACTCACTCTGCACTGTCCTACACTCACACTGCTCCCCTTCCTGCACTCACACTGCTCCCCCTCCTGCACTCACACTGCACTGTCCTCCTGCACTCACTCTGCACTGTCCTCCTGCACTCACACTGCTCCCCCCTCCTGTAGGCACACTGCACTGTCCTCCTGCACTCACTCTACACTGTCCTCCTGCACTCACTCTGCACTGTCCTCCTGCACTCACACTGCTCCCCCTCCTGTAGGCACACTGCTCTCTCCCTGCTGCACTCACTCTGCACTGTCCTCCTGCACTCACACTGCTCCCCCCTCCTGCACTCACTCTGCACTGTCCTCCTGCACTCACACTGCTCCCCCCTCTTGCACTCACTCTGCACTGTCCTCCTGCACTCACTCTGCACTGCCCTACTGCACTCACACTGCTCCCCCCTCCTGTAGGCACACTGCACTGTCCTCCTGCACTCACTCTGCACTGTCCTCCTGCACTCACTCTGCTCCCCCCTCCTGCACTCACTCTGCTCCCCCCTCCTGCACTCACTCTGCTCCCCCCTCCTGCACTCACTCTGCACTGTCCTCCTGCACTCACTCTGCACTGTCCTCCTGCACTCACTCTGCTCCCCCCTCCTGCACTCACTCTGCACTGTCCTCCTGCACTCACTCTGCACTGCCCTCCTGCGCTCACACTGCTCCCCCCTCCTGCAGGCACACTGCTCCCCCTCCTGTAGGCACACTGCTCTCTCCCTGCTGCACTCACTCTGCACTGTCCTCCTGCACTCACACTGCTCCCCCCTCCTGCACTCACTCTGCACTGTCTCCTCCTGCACTCACTCTGCACTGTCCTCCTGCACTCACTCTGCACTGTCCTCCTGCACTCACTCTGCTCCCCCCTCCTGCACTCACTCTGCACTGTCCTCCTGCACTCACTCTGCACTGCCCTCCTGCACTCACACTGCTCCCCCCTCCTGCACTCACACTGCACTGTCCTCCTGCACTCACACTGCTCCCCCCTCCTGTAGGCACACTGCACTGTCCTCCTGCACTCACTCTGCTCTCTCCCTGCTGCACTCACTCTGCACTGTCCTCCTGCACTCACACTGCTCCCCCCTCCTGCACTCACTCTGCACTGTCCTCCTGCACTCACACTGCTCCCCCCTCTTGCACTCACTCTGCACTGTCCTCCTGCACTCACTCTGCACTGCCCTCCTGCACTCACACTGCTCCCCCCTCCTGTAGGAACACTGCACTGTCCTCCTGCACTCACTCTGCACTGTCCTCCTGCACTCACTCTGCTCCCCCCTCCTGCAGTCACTCTGCTCCCCCTCCTGCAGTCACTCTGCTCCCCCCTCCTGCACTCACTCTGCACTGTCCTCCTGCACTCACTCTGCACTGTCCTCCTGCACTCACTCTGCACTGTCCTCCTGCACTCACTCTGCTCCCCCCTCCTGCACTCACTCTGCACTGTCCTCCTGCACTCACTCTGCACTGCCCTCCTGCACTCACACTGCTACCCCCCTCCTGCAGGCACACTGCTCCCCACTCCTGTAGGCACACTGCTCTCTCCCTGCTGCACTCACTCTGCACTGTCCTCCTGCACTCACACTGCTCCCCCCTCCTGCACTCACTCTGCACTGTCTCCTCCTGCACTCACTCTGCACTGTCCTCCTGCACTCACTCTGCACTGTCCTCCTGCACTCACTCTGCTCCCCCCTCCTGCACTCACTCTGCACTGTCCTCCTGCACTCACTCTGCACTGCCCTCCTGCACTCACACTGCTCCCCCCTCCTGCAGGCACACTGCTCCCCCCTCCTGCACTCACTCTGCACTGTCCTCCTGCACTCACTCTGCACTGTCCTCCTGCACTCACACTGCTCCCCCCTCCTGCACTCACACTGCACTGTCCTCCTGCACTCACACTGCTCCCCCCTCCGGTAGGCACACTGCACTGTCCTCCTGCACTCACTCTGCACTGTCCTCCTGCACTCACTCTGCACTGTCCTCCTGCACTCACACGGCTCCCCCCTCCGGCACTCACTCTGCACTGTCCTCCTGCACTCACTCTGCACTGCCCTCCTGCACTCACCCTGCTCCCCCCTCCTGCAGGCACACTGCACTGTCCTCCTGCACTCACTCTGCACTGTCCTCCTGCACTCACTCTGCTCCCCCCTCCTGCACTCACTCTGCTCCCCCCTCCTGCACTCAGTCTGCACTGTCCTCTTGCACTCACTCTGCACTGTCCTCCTGCACTCACTCTGCTCCCTCCTCCTGCACTCACTCTGCACTGTCCTCCTGCACTCACTCTGCACTGCCCTCCTGCACTCACACTGCTCCCCCCTCCTGCAGGCACACTGCTCTCCCCTCCTGCACTCACACTGCTCCCCCCTCCTGCACTCACTCTGCACTGTCCTCCTGCACTCACACTGCTCCCCCCTCCTGCACTCACTCTGCACTGTCCTCCTGCACTCACTCTGCACTGTCCTCCTGCACTCACTCTGCTCTCCCCTCCTGCACTCACACTGCTCCCCCCTCCTGCAGGCACACTGCTCCCCCCTCCTGCACTCACTCTGCACTGTCCTCCTGCACTCACACTGCTCCCCCTTCCTGTAGGCACACTGCACTGTCCTCCTGCACTCACTCTGCTCTCCCCTCCTGCACTCACACTGCTCCCCCCTCCTGTAGGCACACTGCTCTCTCCCTGCTGCTGCTCTTATCTCAGTTGCAGAACGGGCGTGGTTTACTATGCCACATGCCCGTGCTCCCTGATCTACGTGGGGCTCACCTCCCGTGAGCTCCGCATTAGGGTCAGGGAGCACGTGCGCGATATTGAGGCTGCCAGATCTACCGATGGTATTACCTTCCTAAAGACCATTCCTCGACATTTCAAAGCGTTTCACTCCTGTGACTCCTCTAGGCTGCAGATAAGGGGTATCGACGTGGTGAGTGGTGGATCCAGAGGCGGTGACCTCAAAAAAAGGTTGGCCCAATGTGAGGCCCGGTGGATCAGCACCCTCAACAAGGGACTGATCAAAACTATTAGTTTTGCACCATTCTTATAACATAGCTGCCCACCCTTATCAACCCCTTTTATTATGTTATGCATATTCGTTTTTATGGTTTTAAATTTCCCTTATTCTTTTGTCCCCCTTCGCATAAGCGCATGTTATACGCTTTGTACTAAAAGTACCATATTTTTCTCTTATTTAGTTCAGACCTGGATTATCTGCCATTTATTGTGTCTTGAGAGAATGACCTATTGAAGATTCTTACGTTGGATGACTTTGCCCTTTACATTATGGATAAAGAATGAAATGGATATCATCTTTGTTCCGGAATTGACATAGAACTCACTAGAATCTCTTTATATAATTATGTATAACGTGGCATTTTTTCTTTTTTCTTTTTATGTGATGATATTCCGAAACTTTTATACTCTCCTCTCTCATGGTAGCCCTGGTCTATTTTTTCCTGTTGTCACCATCTGTGCCCGTTGTGCATGTCAAACTGGCCCTTGGTTACTTGTTATTACCATCTGTTCCCGCTATACACGTCATCCTGCTGCACGCGTGCGCTGCTGGCCCCCGCGTCATCGCTGGCTGGGTGCCGTCTTGGTGTCGCCGGCGCATGCGCGGGATCGGAATGACGCATCTCCGCTCCCGCGCCCTGTTTGTCTGACGGCTTCCCCGCCCGCGGTGACGCTGTGGACGGCCGCACATGTGTCGACCAATGTGGTGACGTGGGCGGAAGTAGTACAAGGCGGTACATTTAAATGTACCTGCCTTTAGCAAAGCGCTTATGACTTTCTCCCTTCCTGATGAAGCTAACGGGGTGCACAAGCCCCCTAATAGCGAAACACGTGTTGGTGGGTTGGGGGGAACTCCTCTCCCTGGTATCTGGCTGTTTGGGCTTTCATTATTGACATCTGCACGATTGCACTTTATTGGTGGGTACCTACATCTAATGGTGGCTACTATGCCCTGTGAGTTAGGCTATTTATGCATGTGACACTTTAAAATCATCTGATATGCAGGCATCTTACTGTCTATTCCTGTTATGAGTTATTATGGAAGTATATGCACTGACACTTTAATACAGTATCTTGCCTGCAGTTTTTACATCCTCTACCCTACCTGTATTTACTACCCTTATGTACCCATCTGTTTCAATTACAGCTATGCATAATACGTGTACCCTATGCCCACACCCAAGCCCCATGTTTTGTATGTTTTTAACCACTTAACGTTTTATGTATATCCACTCGAACCCCCTCTGTTCCCTCTTCTTTGATAATAAAATATTTGCACTATTCATTCCCTTTTTTTTCTCCTGTTTATTACATTTTATCAGGTTGTATTCATTAGAGTTAAGCGCGGTTCGCGGTTCTCCAGTTCGCGGTTCGAGTGATTTTGGGGGCTGTTCTAGATCGAACTAGAACTCGAGCTTTTTTGCTAAAATTCGATAGTTCTAGATACGTTCGAGAACGGTTCTAGCAGCAAAAAGCAGGGCTTTTTACAGCTACAGTGTGCAGGAGCCATCGCTGGCAGCCTGCCACAAGCTGGTAACCAAGATAAACATCGGGTATCCAACCAAAGCGCTTTGGTTAGTAACCCGATGTTTATCCTAGTTACGTGCAGGAAGCCCACACTTCCCCGCTCAGCTCACTCCGCCCCCTCCTGCCCGCGGTATGTACACACGTACACACACACACACACACACTCTGCACACATGGTCCCGCTCGGCTTACCTGCGGTGATGAAGTCCCGCCATCCCGACCTCAGCGCTGTCACTGTCCTCCATGGCCGCCGCTTGTCACATCACCTTCTCTCGCTTCCGACCCGAGACTGACTAGCGGTGACGTCACGGGCCTCTCGCGATACTTGGCTGTGAAGGCGGCGGTCATTGAACTCAGTGACAGGTGCTGTCAGTGTGCTGGAGATCAGCGCAGGTAATGTACCTCGCTGACAGCAGCACTCGTCATCCCCTGCAGTGACCTGGGCTGGCCCATTGATGTTAGCTCAGGTCACTGCATTGCTCTCCCAGCCAATGGGGAACATTCTGCTCTTCATTGACTGGGACAGTGTGGATCGTCATGGCAACCCCTTGGATTACACCAGACCTGGATTTGTTTTTCTTTCTAATAAATTGGTTAAAGAGGGAATGTTTTGGGGAGTGTTTTTTCAAATAAAAATGTGTTTGTCGTCTATTTTTTTTTATTACTGACTGGGTTGGTGATGTCGGGTATCTGATAGACGCCTGACCTCACCAACCCCAGGGCTTGATGCCAGGTGACATTACACATCTGGTATTAACCCCATATATTACCCCGTTTGCCACCGCACCAGGGCGCGGGATGAGCTGTGACGAAGCACCAGGATTGGCGCATCTAATGGATGCGCCACTTCTGGGGAGGCTGCGGCCTGCTATTTTTAGGCTGGGGAGATGACCAATAACCATGGACCTCCCTAGTCTGAGAATATCAGACCCCAGCTGTCTGCTTTACCTTGGCTGGTGATCCAATTTTGGGGGGACCCCTACGTGTTTTTTTTTTTTAAATTATTTATTTAATTTAAAATAACAGCGTGGGGTGCCCTCAGTTTTGGATTACCAGCCAAGGTGAAGCTGCCAGCTGTGGTCTGCAGGCTGCAGCCGTCTACTTTACCCTAGCTGGCTATCAAAAATAGGGGGAGCCCCACGTCATTTTTTTTTTCATTTTTTTTGCTAAATACAAAGCTAAGCACCCCTTAGTGCCACATGAAAGGCACCAAAGGGTGCAAAATTACAAAATGCAGGAGAGTGGGACATTATGTGTCTTTCTGCCATTATAATGACAGAAAAGACTGATATGAAGTGTACAAGCACAAGAAAATCACCAGAGCGCTCTACGCTGTGAAAAGCAGTAGAAAATGGCACTGGAGTGAACATGTGACCGCCTCATGTAGGATGAAGCTATGGATCCTGGGTAAATTTATGCATTTACCCTCCTTCAGTTTTTTTGCAGTACACAAAAAAAAACGGAAGGCACACGGACGACAAACAGATGACATACGGACCGTCTACGGAACGGAAACGGATGCCACACGGATGAACCCGTGAAAAAAAAACAGACTGTTTTTTGCAGACCGCAAAAATGGATCGGTCGTGTTAATGTAGCCTTATTCTGATCTGCCGTTTATAAACAGCAGGCAGAAATAAGTGAATAACGCCCCCCAGCGTCAGAAAATCTCCGGGGTTTCAGGGCTAGCTGAGACCCTGGAGATCATGATTCAGGACGGTTTTTCCGGTCCCCGCTCACGTGATCACAGGTATACACCGTACACCGATGATCACGTTACAGTAAATGACAGCGCCGGTAAAAAATTATTTATCTCCCATCTGGCATGAACAAACACTTCTTCTCCACTTCTTCTCCACTTCTTCTCCACTTCTCCACTTCTTCTCCACTTTTTCTTCATTTTTTCTCCACCTTTTCTCCACTTTTTCTTCATTTTTTCTCCACCTTTTCTCCACTTTTTCTTCATTTTTTCTCCACTTTTTCTACATTTTTTCTACATTTTTGTTCTACATTTCTTCTCCACTTTTTCTACATTTTTTCTCCACTTTTTCTCCACTTTTTCTCCGTTCTTTTTCTATGGTCGGTCTACCCATTAGCTCTGCCATGCATAGTGTAGCTCTACACCTACTGCACATGTTACTTTGATTGACATCTCTTTCGTACCAGAGCTGTCTAAGCCTACTCTGACCCCATATTTGTCATTACTATATTGTCCTTGTACTGTATTATGACATTTGTATCATGTGTTTCATTTCTTGCTGTGTTGCAATTTTTTTTGCTGCATCCCAATTGTACCTCTACATTGTTCGAGTTTATGTTATTGTTCTCTCACTCTTATGTGATACTGATTATTGTCATTTTTCATGATTACATGCAGATAAGTCCAATCTGACGAAGGCTCAGGCCGAAACGTCATTTGTAACTTGTTTTGGACAAAAATATATATGCTTATGAAAAAATTTTTTTTCTTAATACGGACCAATAAAGATTTTGCATTACTATCCGTTGTGACTTACTGACTTAGTCTGGGAGATTTAGAGTGCCGAGGTTACTCACTAATTTTATCTATTATTACCTCTGAGCACCTATATACCAGTGAGCTTCCTCTACAGTAGTTCTCCTGATTAGGCATGCCCTTACCTCATGAGCAGGGCATTGCAGCTTTGGTAGCAACCATTACGACATGGACTCTGCTGCTGTGGACCCGGGGAGAGTGAGTGCAGATTCATTGCACCCACACTCCTCACATGAAGGGTCCGCACTCCTAGAAAATGGGGGATACGTTCCCTGAGTGCCCCCCCCCCCCCCCATATTCTAGACGGTCCAGAGTCGTCGTGGGACCCCTTTATTTTTTTTCTTACAATAAATTGGTGAGAGAGGAAATGTTTTGGGGACTGTTTTTCCAAATAAATTTCTTTTGTCGATTTTTTTTTTTTTTGTTAGTACTGACAGTTTATGATGTTGGGTGTCTAATAGACGCCATGACATCACAAACTGCTGGGCTTGATCTCAGGTGACTTTACAGCTAGTATCAACCCGATTTATTACCCCGTTTGCCACTGCACCAGGGCACGGGATGAGCTGGGGTGAAGCGCCAGGATTGGCGCATCTAGTGGATGCGCCACGTCTGGGGTGCCTGCGGCCTGCTATTTTTAGGCTGTGAAGGCCCAATAACTATGGACCTTCCCACCCTGAGAATACCAGACCACAGCTGTCCGCTTTACCTTGGCTGGTGATCCAATTTGGGGGGGACCCTACTTTTATTGTGTAATTATTAATATTTATAAAATAATTATAAAAAAGAGCCTGAGGGGACCTCCACATTGGATCCCCAACCACGGTAAAGCTGCCAGCTGTGGTTTTCAGGCTACAGCCGTCTGCTTTACCCTAGCTGGCTATCAAAAATGGGGGGACCCAACGTCATTTTTTTTTTAACTATTTTTTAAATAGAAAAAATTAATGGGCTTCCCTGTATTTTGATTGCCAACCAAGGTAATGGCAGGCAGATGGGGGTGGCAACCCATAGCTGTCTGCTTTATCTGCGCTGAGAATCAAAAATACCGCGGAGCGCTACGTCATTTTTTTTAAAGATTTATTTTTACAGCACTGTGATGTCCAGCAATCAAAATACAGGGAAGCCCATTTTGTTTTTAGTTATTTAAATAAATAATTAAAAAATATATATGGGCTCCCGCTGCATTTTTTGTATTGCTAGCTAAGGGTAATCCAAGCAGCTACTGGCTGCTAACCCCCACTGCTTGGTGTTACCTTCACTGGCAATGTAAAATCCAGGGAAGCATTTTTTATTTTTTTTGGCAAAAAACTACAAAAAAAGGACGTGAGCTTCGCCATATTTTTGTATGCTAGCCAGGTATAGCAGGCAGGTGCTGGAAGAGTTGGATACAGCGCCAGAAGATGGCGCTTCTATGAAAATGCCATTTTCTGAGGCGGCTGCAGACTGCAATTCGCAGCAGTGGGGCCCAGAAAGCTCAGGCCAACCTGTGCTGCGGATTCCAATCCCCAGCTGCCTAGTTGTACCTGGCTGGACACAAAAATGGGGCGAAGCCTACGTCATTTGTTTTCTAATTATTTCATGAAATAATAAAAAAAGGGCTTCCCGTTATTTTTGGTTCCCAGCCGGGTACAAATAGGCAACTGGGGGTTGGGGGCAGCCGTACCTGCCTGCTGTACCTGGCTAGCATACAAAAATATGGCGAAGCCCACATAATTTTTTCAGGGGGCAAAAAACGTCTGCATACAGTCCTGGATGGAGTATGCTGAGCCTTGTAGTTCTGCAGCTGCTGTCTGTCTGTATGGAGAAGAGCAGACAGCAGCTGCAGAACTACAAGGCTCAGCATACTCCATCCAGGACTGTATGCAGAAGTTTTTTGCCCACCAAAAAAATGACGTGGGCTTCGCCATATTTTTGTATGCTAGCCAGGTACAGCAGGCAGCCACGGGCTGCCTCCAACCCCCAGTTGCCTATTTGTACCCGGCTGGGAACCAAAAATATAGGGAAGCCCTTTTTTTTTAATTATTTCACTTATTTCATGAAATAATTAAAAAACTAATGACGTGGGCCTTGATTTTCTTGGCTGTGTGCTTTGGGTCATTGTCTTGTTGGAAGATGAAATGACGACCCATCTTAAGATCCTTGATGGAGGAGCGGAGGTTCTTAGCCAAAATCTCCAGGTAGGCCGTGCTATCCATCTTCCCATGGATGCGGACCAGATGGCCAGGCCCCTTGGCTGAGAAACAGCCCCACAGCATGATGCTGCCACCACCATGCTTGACTGTAGGGATGGTATTCTTGGGGTCGTATGCAGTGCCATCCAGTCTCCAAACGTCACGTGTGTGGTTGGCACCAAAGATCTCGATCTTGGTCTCATCAGACCAGAGAACCTTGAACCAGTCTGTCTCGGAGTCCTCCAAGTGATCATGAGCAAACTGTAGACGAGCCTTGACATGACGCTTTGAAAGTAAAAGGTACCTTACGGGCTCGTCTGGAACGGAGACCATTGCGGTGGAGTACGTTACTTATGGTATTGACTGAAACCAATGTCCCCACTGCCATGAGATCTTCCCGGAGCTCCTTCCTTGTTGTCCTTGGGTTAGCCTTGACTCTTCAGACAAGCTTGGCCTCGGCACGGGTGGAAACTTTCAAAGGCTGTCCAGGCCGTGGAAGGCTAACAGTAGTTCCATAAGCCTTCCACTTCCGGATGATGCTCCCAACAGTGGAGACAGGTAGGCCCAACTCCTTGGAAAGGGTTTTGTACCCCTTGCCAGCCTTGTGACCCTCCACGATCTTGTCTCTGATGGCCTTGGAATGCTCCTTTGTCTTTCCCATGTTGACCAAGTATGAGTGCTGTTCACAAGTTTGGGGAGGGTCTTAATTAGTCAGAAAAGGATGGAAAAAGAGATAATTAATCCAAACATGTGAAGCTCATTGTTCTTTGTGCCTGAAATACTTCTTAATACTTTAGGGAAACCAAAGAGAATTCTGGTGGTTTGAGGGGTTGAATAATAAATGACCCTCTGAATAAACTTTTCACAATTTAAAAAAAAAATAAAAAAATAAATAACATTCTTTTTTGCTGCAGTGCATTTCATACTTCCAGGCTGATCTACAGTCCAAATGTCACAATGCCAAGATAATTCCGAATGTGTAAACCTGCTAAATCTGCAGGGGGTTGAATACTACTTGTAGGCACTGTAATTTGGTATCACCGCATCCATAAAAGTCCATTCTATCAAATGAATTAACACAGTCGGTAAATGCTGTAATGAGAAAAGACAAATTGAAATGTCAGAACTGTGGTTTTTTTTGTTACTATAAGGCTATGTGCCCACGGGACATTGTACCCGCGGATATTTCTGCAGGTTTTTTGGCAGGTTTACTGCAGCTGCTGTCCTGAATGCGCAGCTATCCATTGCTGCGGGATTCGAGCTTTTTTGCTGCGGTAAACCTGCGGGACAAGTGCGGAAATACCTGCGGAATTCCTACCATGTATCCCCATAGTGGAGGAGCGGGATTTCCGCATGAATATTTGACATGCAGTTACATGCGGCTGCGGAACGTCCGCAGCATATTCCGCAGCCGCACATACCGCACCATTGATACACTCCCTAAATTCCATAGGATAACATGAGGAGTGTCTGTACTTGATAAAACCTGCGAATTTAACTAGAAAATTCAGATAAATCTGCAGGCTTCCGCGGCAGAATCCGCGGGTACGTTGTCCCATGGGCACATAGCCTAATGCCGGCATCACACAGTACGATATATCGGGCGATATGTCGTCGGGGTCACGGATTCCGTCACGCACATCCAGCATCGTTAGTGATATTGTGCCGTGTGACACCTCCGAACGACTGTGAACGGCCAAAAATACTCACCTTATCTTTGCTCGTTGACACGTCGTTCATTTTCAAAATGTCGGTCCTCCTTCTGTGCTCCGGATGTTCATCGTTCCCGAGGCAGCACACATCGCTCCGTGTGACACCCCGGGAACGACGAACACAGGTTACCTGCGTCCTGCCGGCAATGAGAAGGAAGGAGGTGGGCGGGATGTTTACGTCCCACTCATCTCCGCCCCTCCGCTTCTATTGGCCGGCCGCTGTGTGACGTCGCTGTGACGCCGAACGTCCCTCCCCCTTCAGGAAGAGGATGTTTGCCGCCCACAGCGACGTCGTCTGGCAGGTAAGTGCGTGTGATGGGGGTTAACGACTTTGTGCGCCACGGGCAACTAATTGCCCGTGATGCACAAACGACAGGGGTGGGTACGATCGCTCGTGCGATCGCACGATAGATCGTACCGTGTGACGCCGGCATTACTCTACACAAAAAACAAAAACGGAATAAGAAGCAATCAAAATGTCGTATTTACACCAAAATGGTATCTTTAAAAAGTCTGGTCTCCATGCAAAAAAACAAGCCTAATTCACATATTGTAATTTCACTGCATTTGGAAGTTTTTATTTTCCATTTTCCAGTACATTGAATGGTAAAATGATTGGTGTCATTCAAAACTACATCATGTCCTGCAAAACAAAAGCCCTCATACATCTATGTGAAGATGTTGCCCCTGGAAAAAGGGGAGGAAAAAATAAAAGTGCAAAAAAATTGAAAATCGCCATGTAGGGAAGGGGTTACATTTTTCTTTTCTAAATGGCTGATAGTGACATTTGTACTGTATATATTTGTACTCAGAGTATTGCTATACCTTTTTTATTCACAGCCTCATGCAGATCCTATTCCCATCTGTAGTTTTTGCCTCGGTACGAAGGAATCCAATCGAGAAAAAAAGCCAGAAGAGCTCATATCGTGTGCTGATTGTGGTAGCAGTGGTAAGTGGACAATTTTGAACATAAAAATTTAATGCAGCCAATAACTTTATAGATATCGTACAAATTGGTTTGATTATGAGTAGTGATGAGTGGATCTGGACTGTAAAAGTCCGGATCTGCGCAGCTTCAAAAGTACCTGAGCACTGACCCTGGGCCTGAAGTTGTCAAGGAACTCCGGGTAACGATCCACGTCTGGCAAAATAAAGAAAAAAATGGCAAAGCAGGAGCGTTGTATTTACAGAGTCTCTTGTGCGGCTGTACACTGCTTCTGGGCCACTCATACTATTTCCGGGACCTCTCATTATCCTTCATGCATATGCACTGCTTCCACCGGCAGTCCCCATGTCTCTGATTGGTTGCAAACTAAGTAAGAAATAACGTTTTTTAACTGCAAGAGAGGACACACATTAACTAAGCACCCCAATGTAAGAGAATGCCGAGACTAGGTGTTGGGGCTCTGTTGTATTGATCAATTCAATAGCTAAATTTCTCTTTATTCTTAAAGTTCATAGCAGTTATGCAGATACCATTGTCATATTTTCATTTTTACATATAGCTATTGTATTTTTCATGTCAGTATTCACATAGCAGTTTCTGCTCTATATTTACTCCCCTTGTACTGTCACTGATGTGCAGCCCTTCTCTTTATATTCTAATTGGTTGCAGTCAGATGTGCCCCCACCCTGTGTGACAGCGTGTCTGACTGCTTTCAATCAGAGGCGCTGTCTGTGTGTCTCTATTGGTGTAAAAATACATAAATAAATAAAATTGGTGTAGGGTCCCCCCATATTATGATGGCCAGTACAGATAAAGCATACAACTACAGGCTATAGCCTCCCAGCCATATGCTTATCTTGGCTGCGTATCAAAATAAGAGGGGCCCCATGCGGCTTTTTTACATTATTTAAATAAATAATTTTTAAAAAAACGGCATGCGGTCTCCCCCCAATTTTGATACCCAGTCATGATAAAGCCAACAGCTGGGGGTTTGTATTCTCAGGCTGGGGAAACTCATACTTATTGGACCCCCAGCCTAAAAATAGGATGCATCAATCCCGGAACTTTACCCAGCTCATCCCGATTTCTCTGATGCGGTGGCAATTGGGGTAATAAGAGGTTAACTAGAGCTCACAGCTGCTACTAAGCTCTAGATTAGTAATGGGAGGCATCTATGAAACCCCCCATTACTAACCTGTAAGTGAAAAGAAATAAACACAAACACCAAAAAAATCCTTTATTTCAAATAAAATACAAAACCCCTACCCTCTTTCACCCCTTTGTTAACCCCCAAAACAACTGACGTAATCCACATGAGGTCAAATAACGATTCTGGCTCTGCTTCATCTGAAGTGATAAAAAGCCACTAGGAAACACTGTTAATATTGAACTATTACTGCGCTGCTGAAGATACAATACACATTCAAGAGAGGTGTAATGCAGAGTGGTTTAATTCAACGCGTTTTGAAGTGTTACCCCACTTCTTCATCAGGAAATCTACCAGTATGACAGACAACAACAGTAGTGCAGTCTATAAATAGCTGCTGGTTATTCAAAAAAGAGCGCCAAAGGAAACACATGACAGTGAATCAAAGTTCAAAGGGTTAAAGGAGGCACTTAGGATGCACATTGTCTGATAAAAATAAAAATACATTTTTCTATTTAATTTACTAAATCACAAGCAAAAAAAAAACAAAGAAGCATAAAGAAAAAATGAAAAACAACAAAAAAGGAAATAAAAATAAATAAATACATTTTTGCCTGGACCCACCAAGGTGGACTAGAACCCACCCATGGTCAATAAAGCTTAATCAGAAATGGCTGGTCCTTACGGCTTGTGCTGTAAGGGAACATTGAAAAAGTGTGATAAAAAAAGGGGCCAATTGACACTATTGGGTTTATATAACTATAAACTAAAAATCATTGTTTTTTGGAAATCTTGTGAATATGAAGAGATTGAAAGATTAAAAAATAATATTGATAATCAAAGAAAAAAGAAATAAAGAATAAAAAAAGTGAACACGTGGATGTAGTAAAATACATATATAACCATGAAAGAAAATACTAGATATAAACAAATATATATTAAAACTCTCCATTTTGGCTAAGTGATGCAGATTTGTTGTTCAAATTTCTACACCATGCTCCTGCAGCCAACCTACATCTCGTGGCAAAAAAAAAAATATGCATTAAAACACTATGTGGTTTTCATGCGATCGTCAATGCAATTTTTTGCCATGAGGTGTAGATTGGGTGCAACACAGTTTTCTGCTAGGAGATGCAAGTGGGAACTCGGTGACCTCACCTGAGGTGAGCTCCCTCAGTTTAATTAAGTCACCTGAGGTCCAGTTACCTGCGGACACAAATGGAGATCAGTGGGAACCTCCAGCTGTAACTGCAAATAACCTAACTGACATCACCGCTCATTGCTGCTGCTGTCATTCACTGTCTGTCCACAGCGAGCGGTCACTTCAGATGTAGCAGAGTTGGAATAATCGTGGTACCTCATGTGGATTATGTCGAACCTGGGAGTTTTTAGGGATAATAAAGGGGTGAAAGAAGTTGTGTGTATTTTATTTCAAATAAAGGAATTTTCGGTATTTGTGTTTATTTCTTTTCAGTTATAGATTAGTAATGGGAGGGTCTCATAAATTCCTCCCATTACTAATCTAGGATTTAGCGGCAGCTGTGAGCTATTAACGCCTTATTAATTTACAATTTGCCGAAGGCAACTAGAACCCTAAACTAAAAACTGATTTTTTAATAACTAACTTTGAAATTTTTTAAGATCTTAGGACAAACACACTAACTAAAAACACTGAGCGCTGTGATCCATCTTAGACTATACAAGCAATTATTTTAGCCATAAGGGATTCCCTATACAGACTTATTAATCAGATGTCTATAACCTAGCTTTTATGTTATTCCTCTAGTATATGACCTGTCATGGTTCCACCTCCATGTCCACATGGTTAGGGGGCAGAGCCTTCTCTCGGGCCTCACTTCCGGAGCTTGGTTGCTTTTAATTCTGTCATCTCTGGTGAACCAGCGCCGGCTATAAGCTTAGCACTACTTTGCCTGCAATTGCTGGTCCCTGTAAGTGTTTCCTGATCCGTCCTTCCCCTGTGCTCTGTCTGTGTTTCGTCCCACCTCCTTCCTTCCCACAATAGCCCCAGTCGTTCCCCCTTCTCCTACCTCCCCACTTGGTTGCTTCCTCTGGTACTGACCTTGGCCTCACCTCGACCCCACTTTTGCTCGTTCCTCCAGTCTTCTTTCTCACTGTACTGTGTATGACCTGGCCTGCCTGACCATCCCTCGCACGCCCCTTAGCCTCAGTATTCTGGCTGACTCTGTAGGGCAGTGCTCCAGCACACACTGTGTGTCCACCTCTATGCTGATTCATGTCAGTGTAGTGTCTTTTCCTGTAGGGCTCCAGCTCCTCCTGGTGGTAGCCTGACATGACCACAGCGTTCGCTATTTAAAATACAACAATCAGTACCCTCCCCAACATGTTTCACCACACTGGCGTCATCAGTATTAGCCACAGCCCCCTGATGATGCCAGTGTGGTGAAACATGTTGGGGAGGCTACTAATTGTTGTATTTTAAAAAGCGAACGCTGTGGTTATTTACTATAGGAATGACATATAAGCTAGGTTATAGACATCTGATTAATAAGTCTGCATAGGGAATCCGTTATGGCTAAAATAATTGCTTGTATGGTCTAAAGGGCCATTTACACGTTGCAACATCGCTAACAATATATCGTCGGGGTCGCGGTGTTTGTGACGCACATCCGGCGTCGTTAGTGACATCGCAGAGTGTGACACCTATGTGCGACCTTAAACGATCACAAAAGAGGTAAAAATTGTTGGTCTGTGACACGTCGTTCACTTACCAAAAATCGTTGTCTGGTCAGTAGCGAGGATGTTCGTCGTTCCTGCGGCAGCACACATCGCTATATGTGACACCGCAGGAACGAAGAACATCTCCTTACCTGCGTCCACCAGCAATGAGGAAGGAAGCAGGTGGACAGGATGTTCGGCCCGCTCATCTCCGCCCCTCCGCTTCTATTGGGTGGCCGCTTAGTGACATTGCTATGATGCCGAACGAACCGCCCCCTTAGATCCTAGCGATGTTGTGCGCCACGGGCAGCGATTTGCCCGTGACGCACAACCGACAGGGGTGGGTACGTTCGCTAGCGATCTCGCTACCAAGATCACAACATGTAAAGTACCCTTAAGATGGATCACAGCACTCAGTGTTTTTAGATAGTGTGTTTGTTCTAAGATCTTATAAAATTTAATTAAAAGTTAGGTATTAATAAATCAGTCTTTAGTTTAGGGTTCTAGTTGCCTTCGGCAAATTGTAAATTGGTATTCATTAACCCCTACGCTGACTGACTGATGAAAACTCGTTCTATTAACCCCTTATTACCTCGATTGCCACCGCACCACGGCAATTGGGAAGAGCCGGGTAAAGTTCTGGGATTGTCACATCTAATGGATGTAACTGCAAAATAGTGTAGATTGCCCCACAGATATATAAATGGGATCTAGACCAATTACACACTGGTACAGACAAGGTGGATACCAAGAAGGAAAGCAAAGGATGTTGGGTATTGGGTGTTGGTATTGGGATCACCACATATGTATGAGATTATGAAATATTTTATTAAAAAAACACCAAGATTCAAAACAACACGAACATTTAAAAATTCCAGGCAGTATAAAATTCCAGCATGTGTGTTCCTGTATGGAATCACACCATCTCCCAACATGCACTCAATACACAATAGAATCAATGGTATTGCGATAAGCAAACAAATATATCACAAATACTGTTGTGCTCAAAAGTTTACATACCCTGGCAGATTTTTTGCTTTCATGGCCTTTTTTCGGAGACTATCAATGATAACACAAAATCTTTTTTTCCACTCATGGTTAGTGGTTGGGTGAAGCCATTTATTGTCAAACTACTGTTTTGTTTTTTTTAAATCATAATGACAACAAAAAACATCCAAATCACCCTGATCAAAAGTCCACATACCCTAGTAATTTTGGCCTGTGAACATGCACAGAAGTTGACACAAATGGGTTTGAATGGTTAATAAAGGTAATATCCTCACCTGTGACTTGCTTGCTTGTAATCGTTGAGTGCATAAAAGCTGAGTGAGTTTCTGGGAGCCAGATAAACTCTTGCATCCTTCATCCAGCCACTGACGTGTCTGGATTGTGAGTTATGGGGAAAACAAAAAAATTGTCAACGGATCTATGGGAAAAGATAGTTGAACTGTATAAAACAGGAAAGGGATTTAAAAATATATCCAAGGAATTGATGATACCATTCAGCAGTGTTAAAGCTGTGAATAACAAAATGGAAAATCAGGCGCTCTGTAAAAACAAAACCACGATCAGGTAGACCAACTTTCGGCCACAATTGCCAGGAAAATTGTTCGGGATTCAAAGAAAAACCCACAAACAGCATCAGCTTAAATGCAGGACTCACTGAAAACTAGCGGTGTGGCTGTTTCAAGGTGCACAATAAGGAGATACTTGAAGAAAAATGGGCTGCATGGTCAAGTCGCCAGAAGAAAGCCATTATTGCATAAATACTACAAAGTACAAAGAATGTTACCTAAAATGTGCCAAACAGCACACAGACAATCCTTCAAACATCTGGAACAAGGTAATTTGGAGTGATGAGACCAAAATAGAACATTTTGTCCACAACCATAAAAAATACAGGAGGTGTCAACAAGGCCTATGAACACCATTCCTATTGTAAAGCATGGAGGTAGCTCGCTGATGATGTGGGGATGTGTGAGCTACAAAGGCATAGTAAACTTGGTCACAGTTGAAGGAAAGATGAATGCAGCACATTATCAGCAAATACTGAAGGCAAATTTGCACTCATCAGTCTGGAATCTGCGCATGGGACGTACTTAGACTTTCCAACATGACAACAATCCAAAACACAAGGTCAAGTAGACCTGTCATTGGCTACAGCAGAACCAAGTGAAGGTTCTGGAGTGGCCAGCTCATTCTCCTGACCTCAATTTCATTGAGCCACTTTGGGGAAAACTCAAGCTCGCAGTTCATGCAAAAAAAAAAAAAACAAAACAAAACAGGAATTTACAGGAACTGGAGGCTTTTTGCCAAGACGAATGGGCAGCTTTACCATCTGAGAAAATAAAGAGCCTCATCCACAATTCCCACAAAAGACTTCAAGCTGTAATTGATGTTAGAGGGGGCAATACATGGTATTAAGAACTGTGATATGTGAAGTTTTGACCAGGGTCTTTTGGATGTTTTTGCAGTACTGTATGGAGTACCATCAACACATAAAGAAAGGTCTCTTTAAGCCTGTTGGAAAAAAAATATCACAAACAGGACCCATGAAAATAATAACAGCATGTCAAAAATTGGGGGCCAAGATGGAAAATAACATCACATGTGGCTGACCAAGCGATACATGGTAGATTGGATAAAAACAAAAAAGTGAGCCGGAGTATGAGATGGTATACATGGAACTTGTGAGACCGTGTTCACACTGGCCATGAGACAAAGAGAAACCAAGGAAAAAATTGTGAAAACATACCCTGCTGTAACTAAATAAAAGCATAGTGCATATAAACATAGGGTACTTAGTAAACACTGTTTTTGATCAAAAAAAGCATAAAGCTATCTCACCAAACGTCAAGGTGTACCCAGTTGGGATAGTACCTACACTCTCTAATATTAAAACCTTACCATGGGTCTAAAATAGGCCTCAATGTGCCTAAGGGCAGAGAGCGACCGGGTCCCAACAGGACACGCACAGTCAGGGGGATTCACAGAATGAAATGTCCAGCTCGCTGAGAAGGGGGCCACTCCCTGTTTGTACTGAATAAAAAAAAAAAAACAACAAAAAACCAAACCATGGTAGATTGGATACCTAGAGAAAAACATTTAAGATTAGATTATGGTGTTGCAGAGACAACTGGTAACCTGATACCAAACAATAAAAAGATCTGAAGATGGTAGTGAAAAATGTGGGGAATGCAGAATGACCCCACAACAATCCTGGTCGGCTGCAGACTGCTATTTTTAGCCTGTGGGGACCTAATAAGCATGAGTCTCACCAGCCTGAGACTACCAGCCCATAGCTGTTTTTTTATAATGGCTGGGTATCAAAATTTGGAGAAACTGCACACCGTTTTTTAAAATTATTTATTTCAATAATTTTAAAAAGCCGCATGTGGTTCCTCTTATTTTGACACACATCCAAGAAAATTGCATGGCTAGGGGCTGCAGCCTGTAGCCGTATGCTTTATCTGTTCTGGGTATTATAATGGGGGGAACTTATTACAATTTATTTGTTTTTTTATATATTTTTATACCAATAAAAGGCACACAGACAGCATCTCTGAAAGCAATCAGACACGCTGTCACACAGTGTGGGGGCAAGTCTGACTGCAACCAATCAGAGGCACTGTCAGTGGGCGAGGGAAGCAGTGCATATGCATGAGAGATAATAAGTAGCCCCAGAATTAGTGTTACAGCCGGGCAGAGACTGGTAAGTATGAAGCACTTGCTCATATTCCCCTATCCCTTCTATCACCATTTTTATGCGCCTGTTTTGGGTCACCATAGACTTGCCAGATATCTAGAATCAATTTTTTAATTCCGGTTGGCCCCCCTGATCCTGTGTATTTGTGAGTCCACCCATCATTTTTTATGGGCACTGTACATAGTTAAGATAAAACCTTCATTTTTGAACAGGAAATCATAGAATTGCTCTCCCTGTAGTCACAGCAGTAGGCCATCCTCATGTACACTTCCTCCAGTGCTCTAATTACTGGCTAGAGAATATACAGGTGGGAGGAATTTGTATGAAATACTGGGCAGATCAGGAACAAGGTAGATGTGGAACTGTTACTGCGCTGCTGAAGATATGACAGAAATCCATGAAAGTTGAATGAAGGTCGTTCACCTTCATTCAACTTTCCTGGATTTCTGTGTGCGTAAGTGGTGCTTTTATACTTAGATTGTGTGGGGTATGTGTTAAGGGTAATGTTTATTATTAAATTTACTAAAAAAGTAGAGGAAAAAAAAGTAAAAAAGTTAGTTGTTAAAAAAACTGTGTATAAGAATATAACAGTCACGTTCAGTTCACTAATGTATTACTTATGAACTACTTGGCGCTAACCATTTCTGCAAGAGAAAAACAGACGTCATCAACACTTTGATGTCCGCTCCCGTAATACCCTACCTATGAAGCTACTCAGTGCTATTTTTTTTCTGCAAGAAAAAAATGGACATTACCAACATTGCATCGTTCATTCCACTAATGCTCTTCCTATGAAGCTACTCAACACTATTATTTTTGTGCAAGAGAAAAACGGATGTCACTAACATAGCGACTTTCGCTCCCCTAATGCTCTACGTATGAAGCTACTTGCTGCTAACTATTATTATTTTTCTGCAATAGCAAAAGAAACATCACTAACATAACGACATCCGCTCCCATAATGCGTTCTCTATGAAGCTACTTGTGCTATTATTATTTTTCTGCAAGAGAAAAATGAAGATCACTTGCACTGCAATCTCCGCTCCCTTGATGCTTTACCTGTAAAGCTACTTAGCGCTATTATCATGTTTATGCAAGAGAAAAATGATTGTCACTAACACTGTGACATTTGTTCCCCTAACGCTCTATCTATGAAGCTACTCGGTGCTATTATTTTTCTACAAGAGAAAAAAAAAAAGAAAATCACCAATATTGCGACATCTCCCTTGATAAAATGTAGAGTTTCATCCAGTGTATCACTCCAAAAGGCGGATTCGTGAATTAAAAAATAACTTATACAAAGATTAAAATTACAAAGATTAAAATGCCATCTTTCATGTCTCTGACAGACTAAAGCATATTCTTAGATGTTCACTTCAGACTACGCGTTTTGGCTTGCTAGACGTCTTCATCATGGTCTAAGTTAAAAGGAATATCCCTCCACCATTTTAAAACATGGGTATTAAGCCATGTGGTCCGGTAATTGGATTAATTAGCTAAATATAATTATAGAAACTAAAAATCCACCAAAGTGACGAGAAAAGAAAAAGGATAAATGACCATGTATAAGCGCTACTCCCTTAGACGAATACGTATCAACTATATATAATTGGAATATAATTAATATCCAGATAAGGAAAAAAAGAGCAAATCCATATTTGATATATATATATATATATATATATATATATAAAAGTTTCAAATGAGGTGATATTAATTATAAAATATGAGCGGAGTATACTTTTATGTAGAGACAAAAATTATTACATTTAGGACTAAATGAAAGATATATACTAAGAAGGAAATGGTTAAATTACAATTACAGAGTGTATATCAAATATTTATATTTTGTGGTTCAACATCAAAAATCAGTATCAATATATAGTATGGGAGATCTGTTAAATGGTTAATAGTATGTGATCAGGTCTCATATGAAATTCAAAACCGGCAATGTCCTTGCTTTGAATGTGGTTAGGCTTATCATGGGAGGAAGATGGTTAAATAACAAAGTCTATATTCAAATATTTCTTCTTTGCTTCTTTCTGTAATCCAACATCAAAGTAATAATTTTGAGAATGAAGAAGGTCTCCTCCACAGACCGGTCTGAAGACTTTTTCAATGCCGGAGAACGTAAGGTGAGAGAGGTCTCCTCCATGTGTATTCGCAAAATGCTTTGATACTGCTGATATATTAACTGCTGTAGGGCTCACTGTGTCAGACAGGCGTTTTCTGATACGTTTTATAAAGCACCCATTGTACATCCAGTATATTGTAATTTGCATTTATTGCAGTTAATTAGATAAATAACATGACTTGTATTGCAGTTAGTGAAAGATGATATATTGAAAGTACTGCTATTCGACATAGAGGTGAATGTTTTAGTTTTTTGCGCAAAAGAACAACATTTACATCTATTAGCTCCACAGCGGAAAAAAACCTTTTGTGTCCAGCCATGTGTTAGACAAAGATGTTGTTTTATCATTGAATAAACTGGGAGAAAGTATAGTGTAAAGGGTAGGTGCCTTTTTGGCCACAAATCTGATTTTATTTTTTCTTACTATCTCTTTCAGGTTGTTATCTCTTTCTAACAAAGGTAAGTGTCTTTGTATTATTCTTTTAATTTCACTGAACTGTGGACTATATTCTGTAGTAAATGTGACTATATCATTTTTAGATGTATCTTTTCTATTGCTTGGTTCATCTTTCAATAATTTTTCACGGCATATATTATCCACCTGGTTGGCATTATTATCATTGTTTTCATTATTAGTCTCAAGTGCATTGTCTGGCTTAAAATGACATTCCGTTTGAGGCGATTTACATCTAAAATCATTTTGAATACATCACATTAGTTTGTCTGTGAGAAACCTAAGCCTCGGGACAATAAGGATATCTGTTGTGCTGATAAAATATAGCTTGAGAGATTCCAGACTGGTATATTTAATATCTCTTGTTTCTGGTGTGTCTAGTTTGTTTTCTGATTTTTATGCCCCTCCCGCGTTTTCTCCGTTTTTTGGAGGTAAAGAATTAAGTGAATTTTTGGAGTTGGCAGTTTCAATTGTACATATTGAGCAATCTGAGAAATCACTAGAGGTATATGGTGACGACATATCTGTGTTATTGTGCTCTTATCTAAATTAAACTCTTATTTTTTGTTGATATTGTCGTTTTTTCAGGATGGAAAAAGGTTTTTGCCAATTATAGACTTGGTTATATTTAGAATTTTCCAAGTCTCGCTGAAACTTCTTTTTGATATCAGTTATATTCTCAACACATTGTCATTCTCAACATATAATAAAAAATATCCCTATTGGAGAGCTGGTGAGAATTAAACAAAATAGATCTGATCCAATCATTTACAATAAAGCCCGTGAAGAAACAAATAAAAGACTAAAAGGGGGCTTTACACGCTACGATATCGTTAATGTTTTATCATCTGGGTCACGGTGTTTGTGACGCACATCCGGCATCATTAACGATATCGCAGCAAGTGACACTTATGTGCGACCTAAAATGAACGCAAAAGCGGCCAAAATCGTTTGCCGCGGAGAGGTCGTCCTAAAACAAAAAATAGTTTACCTCTCATTAGCGATGTTGTTCGTCGTTCCTGCGGCAGCACACATCGCTGTGTGTGACACCGTAGGAACGAGGAACATCTCCTTACCTGCCTCCATCAGCAATGCGGAAGGAGGAGGTGGGTGGGATGTTTACGTCCCGCTCATCTCCGCCCCTCCGCTTCTATAGGCCGCGTGCCGTGTGACGTTGCTATGACGCCGCACAACCCGCCCCTTAGAAAGGAGGCGAATCGCCGGCCAGAGCGACGTCGCAGGGCAGGTAAGCCATGTGACGGGGGAGTGCGATTTTGTGCACGACGGGCAGCGATATGCCCGTATCGCACAAACGATGGGGGCGGGTACGCATGCCAGCGATATCGGTACTGATATCGCTACTGTGTAAAGCCCACTTAAGAATAAGAGGATATCCACAATGGAGTCTAACAAGAGCACATGTGAAAGTGGATAATATATGCCGTGAAAAATTATTGAAAGATGAACCAAGCAATAGAAAAGATACATCTAAAAGTGATATAGTCCCATTTACTACAGAATATAGTCCACAGTTCAGTGAAATTAAAAGAATAATACAAAGACACTTACCTTTGTTAGAACAAGATAACAACTTGAAAGAAATAGTAAGAAAAAATAAAATCAGATTTGTGGCCAAAAAGGCAACCAACCCTTTACACTATACTTCCTCCCAGTTTATCCAATGATAAAACAACATCTTTGTCTAACACATGGCTGGACGCAAACGTTTTTTTCCACTGTGGAGCTAATAGATGTAAATGTTGTTCTTTTGCGCAAAAAACTAAAACATTAACCTCTATGACCTCTATAACAGTACTTTCAATATATCATCTTTCATTAACTGCAATACAAGTCCTGTTATTTATCTAATTAACTGCAATAAATGCAATAAATGCAAATTAGTATATACTGGATGTACAATGGGTGCTTTAAAAAAACGTATTAGAAAACACCTCTCTGACACACTGAGCCCTACAGCAGGTAATATATCAGCAGTATCAAAGCATTTTGTGAATACACATGGAGGAGACCTCTCCCACCTTACGTTCTCCGGCATTGAAAAAGTCTTCAGACCGGTCTCTGGAGGAAACTATCATAGAAAGATCCTGAATATAGAAAGCAAATGGATATTTACGCTGGAAACCAGGACACCGCAGGGTCTGAATTCCAGACAAGACCTGATAACACAGTATTAAATATCCAATAGACCTTCTTCATTCTGAAAATTATTACTTTGATGTTGGATTACATAAAGAAACAAAGAAGAAATATTTGAATATAGACTTTATTTAACCATCTTCCTCCCATGATAAGCCTAACCACATTCAAAGCAAGGACATTGCCGGTTTTAAATTTCATACGAGACCTGATCACATAGTATTGACCATTTAACAGATCTCCCATACTATATATTTCTGATTTTTGATGTTGAACCACAAAATAGAAATATGATATACACTCTGTAATAGAACCATTTCCTTCTTAGTATATATCTTTCATTTGGTCCTAAATGTAATATTTTTTATCTCTACATAAAAGTATACTCCCCTCATATTTTATAATTAATATTACCTAATTTGAAACTAAATATATATATGGATTTCCTCTTTTTTTCCTTATCTGGATTTTAATTATATTCCAATTATATATAGTTGATATGTATTCATCTAAGGGAATAGCGCTTATACATGGTCATTTATCCTTTTTCCTTTCTCTTCATTTTGGTGGATTTTTAGTTTCTACACTAAATAATCCATTTACCAAACCACATGTTTGAAAATGGTGGAGAGATATTCCTTTTAACTTAGACCATGATGAAGACGTCTAGCACATCGAAACGCGTTGTCTAAAGTGAACATCTAAGAATACGCTTTAGTCTGTCAGATGCACACAGGATGAAAACAAAGGAGAGCGCAAAATAGGGCTTTACCAGATAAATGGTGAGTTAGGTAAAATTGAAACCACTCACCTGGCAGGATTGTGGCAGGCACAACTCCTATATAAGGTATAATTTAGTGGCGGTTGCTGCAGCTCCATGTGAATAATCTGGATTGATTATTAACTGAATGTTGTTGATTTCCATGGTCCTGAGGAAGGGGACTTGATCCCAGAAACGCGTCTACCTGTAAAATGAATTACTAATATTAATCAACACTTCTTCGCATTGGTGGTAGCGCGGCAATACATCCATTCTTTCTCCAATACCTTCCAGATGCAAGCAGGATGGCTTTTTTAGCTTTGAAAAAATAAAAAAGTTATTTTTATAATTCACGAGACCACCTTTTGAAGTGATACGCTGGATGAAACTCTACATTTTATCTTGATTTCTGGGTGTGCTTTCACCCCTTCCTCCTGTGTCGGATCCTCCTGAGTCCACAGCCATCTAATCGGAACACTCTACTTGGGTAAGCTGGCTCTTGTATTTTTTTTTGGATTTGCTTCCATGATGCTCTACCTGTGAAGCTGCTTGGCACTATTATAATGTTTCTGCAAGAGAAAAAAGGACGTCACTATCACTGTCATTCGCTCCCCTAATACTCTACCTATGAAGCTAACTATTATTATTTTTCTGCAGTAACGTCAGTAACACTGACATCTGTTCCCCTAATGCACTACCTCCCTACCTATAAACCTACTCGCTACTAATTACTATTATTTTTTTCTACGAAAAAAAAATAAAAAAAAATCAGGCGTCACTTACAGTGCAGCATTCACTATTCTATTTACAGACGAAAAAAAAATTCCCTTGGAGCAGACTCTGATCAGCCACAATATTGATCAGAGCACTGCGACCACGGGAAGTGCATAGGTTAGTGTTGAAAAGAAAACTGCGCGATAAATTGAGCATGGACGCTCAGCACAATATTAAATTGAGATATGTACTCAGGATGCGCACACATTACAGATGCAAAAAAAGTGTGCCAAAAATGCAGTTGGGAAGTGGGAGGATTAGGGGTGTGGTATGGGTGAATTGGGCGTGGGGGATCTGGAACAGGGATTTCATAACTGCTGCTGCTGTGATCACAAATCAGTCACACAGACAGCACAGAGGAGCACAGATCGCAGGACCTCCACCAGGATTGCACTGGCCACCAATGATTTATTTTTCTCTCAAGCAGCACGCAGGGGATATACAACCACTCTACACACCAGTTCTGAGGAACAGATGGCGCAGAGTGGCAATCATAATTTTAAATTAACCCTTTTGGTGCCAATTGGTCAAAAACTATTGATCAGGCAATCAGCGCCAAATGAGTTAACAAACAGCAGTGACGTCGCAATCACCCAATCCATTTTGACTGCTGTGATTGGTGCGGTTTCAGACCGCACCAATCACAGCATGCCATATTGATTTTTTTTTTTACAATTTTGTTGTAAAACAGTGTGATTGGCTGGTCAGAATTGGCCAGCAAATCACAGTTATCGCCAGTGAGTTGGTACAGCCCCCTGGGGCAACGGTGCAGGGTGGTGGCCGGAACTTTCAGTGCCGTACACTTGCAATGCAATGCATTTCCAGCACTGCTGTACATGTACAGTGGGATTTCATGAAGGGGTTAAGGTCCACTTACAACTCAGGTGTGTCTATGTATTCAGAGTATTGTTGTATTCAGTTGCGGCGTGTCTAAGACTAGCCACCATGCAGTTCCTTCATCAGCATTTTCACTGCAGAGTGCTTTTAAGATATTCTGGTTATCCCATCATTTGCTGTAAGCATTATGAACTGTGATTAGAGTCTGTTCATATTGTGTTGCAATCTGTTGTGGTTTCTACAACTTGCATCTTTTGTTTCTCAGATCTCTTAATTTACACGTAGTGCGCTGTAACATGACACATTGCTGTTTAGGACTGTTCATGCTGCACACTCCTGTGATTTGTACAACCTACATCAAAGTACTGATTCAGACCTGTTGTTTTCTTCTTAATTTGTTTCCTGCGTCATTGGCTCTCTTACAACCTAAACTATAAAACCAACTTGTCACTAAAGCCTGCTTTACACCGTACAATTAAGCATACGATATCGTATGCGATGTGACACGCCCCCATCGTATGTGCGACACGTTCAATTTATTGACCGTGTGGCACAAACGATTAATTGCCATCACACGTACTTACCTTTCCATACGACCTCGATGTGGGCGGCGAACATCCACTTCCTGGAGTAGGAGGGACGTTCGGCGTCACAGCGACCGGCCAATTGAAGCGGAGGGGTGGAGATGAGCGGGACGTAAACATTCCACCCACCTCCTTCCTTCCGCATAGCCGGCGGGACGCAGGTAAGATCTGTTCATCGTTCCCGGGGTGTCACACACTGCGATGTGTGCTGCCTCGGGAACATTGAACAACATGACGTGCAATTTTTAGCAAATGAACGACGTGTATGTGATGAACGTTTTTACGTTAAATCGCAATCGCACGTAGCTGTCACACGCGACAACACCACTAACGATGCCAGATGTGCGTCACTTACGACGTGACCCCGCCGACACATCGTTAGATATGTTGTAGCGTGTAAAGTCCGCTTAAGTTATTCTTTTTTTTTTATTATCAGTTGCCATTGATTTGTTTTTTTTTTTACGAAGAATAATAAAAAGACGTCACAAGCCCAAACATTGCACAGAATAAGATGACGGATTTTCATATATAAGTAAGACCAGTACTATACTAGCTCTACAATTTTGAATGTAAGCATACCTTTTCTTCTGAGATTGGATGTTTTATTTCAGAAATATGTGCAAGTAACGTTCCAGAAATGCACTGCTATTTGATTGACAGGTGAAACAGGAAGGGAATATATGGGTCGGGTTTTGCTATCTATTACCGCCCATGTCTGCTGCCTGGCCTTGGTAGATGCTAAACATCACAGCATATGCATAAGGAAGTCACCCTATCAAAAGGGACAGACAGAACCAAATGTAAATAAGGAATAAATTACCTTTAGTAGTTAGTGGGGATCACCGGGTACACAGGACGCCCTACACGTGTTTCGGCACACGCCTTTGTCCAGGGGCGATAAACAGGTGGCAATGATGGATATTTAAACCTATGTGCGATGACATAATTGGTGACGCATGCGTTACCATGGCAGCCTCCGACGCCCACCAGCCGCCGCATCATGTCCGGGCAGTGCCAACCATGTCACATGATCGGACCGCCGCCCGCCCATAGATATACGGCAGACAAAGGGGCCCAGAGCGGCCATGGCACGCATGCGTACAAAGCATCTCCACATAGATCATAAAGGTTAACGGGGAGGCCACAAATCGTCAGTAAATCTAGTCAAAAACACTCATTTTTAATCAAAGGTGCATATAGAGGAGGCTTATTGTGATTTAATCTGCTACCTGAACTTAATATATAAAAAATATCTAGCAATTTCGAAAATACCATAATCTATGTATTCAATCAGAGTATTGTTGTGTTTAGTTGCTGCGTCTCTAAGACTAGCCACCACCCAGTTCCTTCATCAGCATTTTCACTGCAGACTGCTGCTAAGATCTTCTGGTTATCCCATCATTTGCTGTAAGCATTATGAACTGTTAGTAGAGTCGGTTCTTATTGTGTTGCAATCTGTTGTGGTTTCTACAGCTTGCATCTGCTATTTGATTGACAGGTGCAACAGGAAGGGACTATGTGGGTCGGGTTTTGCTATCTATTCTCGCCCCTGTCTGTCTGCCTGACCTTGGTAGATGCTAGACTGTATGGGCTGCATTTCAAACACGCCCCTATGACGTCACAGAAATGACTCATACCTGGAAGGAGCCCATACAGTTAAGCATCTACCAAGGCCAGGCAGCAGACAGGGGCAGGAATAGATAGCAAAACCCGACCCGCATATTCCCTTCCTGTTGCACCTGTCAATCAAACAGCAGTGCATTGCTGGAACTTTACTTGCACATACTGTATTTCTGAAATAAAACATCCAATCTTAGAAGACAAGGTATGGTTACATTTTATAACAATAAAATACATGGCAAAACAATGGTTTTTTTTTTCATCAAATAACCAAACAAAAAGCTGAATAAAACACAATTAAAAAGTTGTATGTATAGTAAATAAAAATAATAGAACTGAAAACAACATCTCATCCAGTAAAAAAAAGTCCCCACTCAGCTCTGACAGCAGAAAGAAAAAGTTAGAGCTCTCAGAATATGGCACTTTTTTTTTATTAAATGTATTTATTTTTTAGTGTGCAAAAATGAAAAAACCTAAAAATCTCACATAAAGCTGGTATCACTGTGATCCTACTAACCCAAAGAAAAAGGCAGTCTTATTGATTTTACCACACTGAATAGCATAAAATAAGAAATTAAAAATTCAGCCTCCCAAAAAACATGTTATGTACCTCAAAAATAGTACGAATAAAAACTTCAACTTGTCCTACAATAAACAAGCGTTCACATGACTGCAGAAGAATACAGAAATTATAGCTTGCAATATGGCAAAAAAAGGATGAAAAGGAAGTGAAACATAAAATAGGATATAAAAAATCCTATTTAAATCTGGTATCCCGGTAAACTCACTGACCCAAAGAATGCAGTTATTTTTATCATTTACACACGTGGTCAAAATTGTTGGTACCCTTCGTTTAATGTAAGCAAAACCCACAATGGTCACAGAAATAACTTAAATCTGCCAAAAGTAAATAAAAAAAAATCTATGAAAATGAACAAACGAAAGTAAGGGCAAGCACGTACTATGCGTTTCCACTGCTTTTTTGGTCCGTTTTGAGAAGCACCTTTTTCTGCCTAAATGCATCCGTTTTGATTTTCCAGCAAAGTCAAAGGAAACTGTTGATTTTCAGACCACACTTTGCGTTTTAAAGTGCTGCGTTTAATTTGCATATTTTGTGGCAAAAACCATGCGTTCAAAGAAGCAGCATGTCAATTGTTTTTGCCATTTTGGGTGTGTTTTGCTAACATTGAAGTCAATGAGAAATGTCAAAAACCAAGATTCCTTCAAATTCCTGCGTTTTATCTGCTTTTTCAGTGCAGAAAACATGCGTTTTGGACTACCAAAACGCATGCTTTTTGGACATCAAAATAATGATTTCATATGTCCCTTTACACACACACATAATCCGACAATTTAATTTAATAAAAATATGCATTATTGCTATTTTAGTGATAAAATGTATATTACCGCTATAATTTTATGAAATATAGCTATTTTCATTATTTTTTCCATTAATATAGATTTGTCCCATTTTTTTCTCTTTTTTCATTATATTTGACTGCTTAAACTTTATTTAGCAGTGTCTTGATGTTCAAAACGCATCTGTCAAAACGCAGATGAAAAAGCATGCAAAAAGCGCTGAAAACGCATCTAAAACACGGTAAATACGCATGCTTTTTCAGCGCTAAAGTTCTGAAAAAGGCAACTTTGGTCAAATCAATTAAGCCAAAAACGTGCGTTTAGAACTGCAAGTAGGAGAACGCAAAGTGCGTGCTTGCCCTAAGACATTGCTTTTCAACCATGCTTCCACAGAATTTAAAAAAAAAAAAATAAAACAACTCATGAAACAGGCCTGGACAGAAATGATAGTACCCCTGAATATAATGTGACAAAAGGGATGTGTTAAATCAAGTTGTGTCCACTAATTAGCATCACAGGTGTCTACAATCTTGTAATCAGTCAGTGGGCCTGTATATAGAGCTACAGATACTCACTGAGACATGGTGTGTACCACACTCAACATGGAGCAGTGGAAGCAAAGAAAAGAGTTGACTCAGGAGATTAGAAAGAAAATTACAGACAACCATGTTAAACGTAAAGGATATAAGACCATCTCCAAGCATCTTGATGTTCCTATGACTACAGTTGGATATATTATTCAGAAATTTATGATCAATGGGACAGTTGCTATGCTCCCTGGATGTGGCCACAGGACAAAAATTGATGACAAATCAAAGAGACGGATAATACAAATGATAACAAAACAGCCCAGAAAAACCTTCTAAAAAGATTAAAGATGAACCTCAAGCTCAAGAAACATCAGTGTCAGATTGCACCATCCATCGTTGTTTGAGCCAAAGTGGACTTCATGGGAGACGACCAAGGAGGATGCCATTGTTGAAAAAAAAAATCATAAAAAAGCTAGACAGCAATTTGCCAAACTACATGTTGACAAGCCACAAAGCTTCTGGGAGAATGTCCTGTGGATAGATGAGACAAAGATGGAACCTTTTGGCAAGACACATCAGCTCTATGTTCACAGATGGAAAAGTAAAGCATATCAAGAAAAGAACACTGCCACTACTGTGAAACATAGAGGAAGCTCTGTTATGTTTTGGGGCTGCTTTGCTGCATCTGGCACAGGGTGTCTTGAATCTGTGCAGGGTACAATTAAATCTCAAGACTATCAAGGGATTCTAGAGAGAAATATGCTGCCCAGTGTCAGAAAGCTTGGCCTCGATCGCAAGTCATGGGTCTTGCAACAGGATAATGACCCAAAACACACAGCTAAAAACACCCAAGAATGGCTAAGAGGAAAAGATATCACTATTCTGAAGTGGCCTTCTATGAGCCCTAACCTAAAATCTATTGAGTATCTTTGGAAAGAGCTGAAACATGCCGTCTGGAAAAGGCAACCTTCAAACACGAGACAAAATGGAGCAGTTTGCTCTTGAGGAGTGAGCCAAAATACCTGTCAAGAGGTGCAGAAGACTCATTGACAGTTACAGGAATTGTTTGATTGCAGTGATTGCCTCAAAAGGTTGTGCAACAAAATATTAAGTTAAGGGTACCATCATTTCTGTCCAGGCCTATTTCATGAGTTTTATTTTTTTTAAATTTCTGTGGAAGCATGGTTGAAAAGCAATGTCTGACTTTCATTTGGTCATTTTCAGAGATTTTTTATTTAATATTACTTTTGTCAGATTCAAATTATTTCCATGACCATTGTGGGATATTCTTTCATTAACCCTAGAACGCACAAGCAATTCAATCTACCATAGAAAACAAATGACCTAGCAGGCCTGCGAGGCCCCAGGTATGCGTTCTAGGGTTAAACGAGGGGTACCAACAATTTGACCATGTGTGTATACCCCACAATTAAAGCTTAACAAATAAATAAAAGCAATTGTTGATTTGTGCATTTTGTCTCCCAAAGATCACAGTAAGGCTATGTGCGCACTTGTGCGTAATTCATGCAGTTAACTGCATGCGTCCTGCGTCCCCTGCACAATCTATGGAGATTGTGCAGGGGCCGTGCGCACGTGGCGTCTTAGAGCGCAGCGCTTCGGCTGCTGCCCGAAGCGCGCGTTCTAAGAAGTGACATGTCACTTCTTCCGTGCGCTTTGCCGGCAGCCCCTGATCTGTCTATGGCAGGAGCTGCATGCAGAGCGCACGTTCTCTGCCGGCACCATGCAATTCAGAACGGAGCTTTTCAGCTGCGCTCTGAAGCGCACCTTTTAGGTGCGGTGCAGAGCGCACACGTGCGCACATAGCCTTAGGGCGGCTTTGAACGTTGCAACATCGCACGTGCGATGTCGGTAGGGTCAAATCGAAAGTGACGCACATCCGGCGTCACTTTCAACATCGTAGTGTGTAAATCCTAGATGATACGATTAATGAGCGCAAAAGTGTCATTATCGTATCATCGGTGTAAGCTCCGACTTTTTCATAATTACGCTGCCACGACAGGTACGATGTTGTTCCTCGTTCCTGCGGCAGCACACATCGCTGTGTGTGAAGCCGCAGGAGCGAGGAACATCACCTTACCTGCCGCCGGTGGCTATACGGAAGGAAGAAGGTGGGCAGGATGTTTACATCCTGCTCATCTCTGCCCCTCCGCTTTGATTGGCCGCCTGCCGTGTGACGTCGCTGTGACGTTGTACGATCCGCCCCCTTAGGAAGGAGGCGGGACGCCGGCCACAGTGACGTCGCAGGATGGGTGAGTGCATGTGAAGGTGGCGTAGAGATAATGTTCGCTACACCAGAAATCACAAGATATCGCTACTGCGACGGGGGCGGGGACTATCACACGCGACATCGCAGCATCGGCTTGAGATGTCGCAACGTGCAAAGCCCACCTAAAGCTTGGCTCACATTTATCCTGTGCTCTATTCTGAACACTTTCATCTAAATCTGTGAAAAACGTAATTCAGAAAAAACACCCATGAAACCATTAACTCTTAGGCTATGTTGATATTGTGGATTAACCCCTTCACGACCTTGGACGGATCTATCCGTCATGGAGCGTGTCACGTCAAGCCCCGCCCCCTGCCGCGGGCAGGCGTCGGTGGTCGGCACACATATCAGCTGTTTTCAACAGCTGACATGTGTGCCTGCATGTTGTGAGTGGAATTGATTCCACTCGCAACATTTAACCCCTTAAATCTCGCTGCCAAAGTCTGGCAGCGAGATCTATATGCGCGCGGCCATGATTTTTACTTACCGCCGCCTCCACCGGAAGTCACGTGCATGATCACGTAACTTTCGGTGGTTGCCATGGTAGCACAGGGTCATGTGATGACGCCTGCATCTATGACGTTTCACTTGCTTTTTCACCTGGCCCGGATCCGAATGAAACAGGAAGTGAGCGTATCTACTGTTTACAGCTGTGTAGCTGTGATCAGCAGATAGATCAGAGCGATCGGATTGCTGATCGCTATAGCCCCCTAGGGGGACTAGTAAAATAAAAAAAGTTAAAAAAAAAGTTTTAAAAAATAAAAAAAAAAAGCAAAAAACCTAAAAGTTCAAATCACCCCCCTTTCACCCCATTGAAAATTAAAGGGCTAAAAAATAAATAAATATACACATATTTGGTATCGCCACGTTCAGAAATTCCCGATCAAAATATAAAATCAATTAATCTGATTGGTAAAAGGCGTAGTGGCAAAAAAATTCCAAACGCCAAAATTACGTTTTTTGGTCGCCGCATGTTTTACGCAAAATGCAATAATAGGCGATCAAAACATAGCATCTGCGCAAAAATGGTACCATTAAAAATGTCAGCTTGAGATGCAAAAAATACGCCGACACTGAGCCATAGATCCCGAAAAATGAGAACGCTACGTGTTTCAGAAAATGGCGCAAAATGTGCGCCACTTTTATTGGACAAACTTGTGAATTTTTTTTAACCCCTTAGATACAAGTAAACCTATACATGTTTGGTGTCTACAAACTCGCACCGACCTGAGGCATCACATAGATACATCAGTTTTACCATATATTGAACATCGTGAATAACACATCCTAAAAACTATTGTGCGATCACACTTTTTTTGCAGTTTTTCCCACACTTGGAATTTTTTTGCTGTTTTCCAGTACACTATATGGTAAAACCTATGGTTTCATTTAAAAGTACAACTCGTCCCGCCAAAAACAAGCCCTCATATGGCAAGATTGACAGAAAAATAAAAATGTTACGGCTCTCGGAAGAAAAGGAGCAAAAAACAAAAACGCAAAAACGGAAAGTGCCCGGGGGCTGAAGGGGTTAAAGTACAATCAGTGGCTCATTGGGGCTTTTGTCTGAAACCCTAGAAAACAAGATTTGGGTATTAATTGTAATGATGTAAACGTAATTTTTTTTAGCATACCTGCCTATTTGAGTCAGGCTCCAAGATACAGTCGACCACGTTTTGGAGCCCACTTAAAATAGGCTGAAAATGATGGACATTGAGTCGTTGCTTGCTCTGTCGTACATCATTACAGTACATGGCCCTGTCATCCTATACCTGTCCCTATACATCCTACATATAGTCACTTAAAATGCTATTTCCAGTGATCCATCGGTGTCTGACACTGCTCAATAGAGGCCAGCAAGAGTCTAGAGTAACTCTGCCTGACTCATTATTGTGATTGAATCTGTCGCTGATTCCATCTGAATTGCGTATTGCGGAGATTTAGATTAAAAACCCCGATGCTAGTGCCCAATATAGAGCAAAGGATAAATGTAAACTAAGCCCTAAAAGTGTTCCAAAATCTTATGCTATGTACTTCAAAATACTACCAATTAAAGCTGCAACTCATCCCATAAAAGAAGAAAAAAAAAAAAAAAAAAGAGTCCCCACTTAGGTCAGTCATCTGTTAATGGAAATTTAAGGAGTTGCTATGTTACTGGTAGCATAAATGCTCTGAAACAGTGACATTGCACACACACACACTTCCCAGATATTTAGTGTTCATTATTATGTATTAGTATTACTGTATCTTGAAGAACCAACTTAACAAATTTTGTGGAGCTTGTCTCCAGAAGCACAAACTGGGCACAATGCATTTGGTACTGCACTGTATTTGGCACGACTACAACAGCACATTTGCAATTTTCTCTCAACATCTATTACATGTGTGATGTTGCACTCACTGAATGTAATGAGGATAGTCCAGATAGTAAACTGTGGAAAAAAGAAGCGCAAATAGGGTCTTAGGCCCGTTTCACACGTCAGTGAAAAGCACTGACGGTCTTCACTGACGTGTAAAACATGCACATGTTACTCCGTGATTCACGGCACACGTGTGTTGTCCATGTGCAATCCGTGATCCGTGATCCCGTGATTGCATATGGACATTACTCACCTGCCTTCACCGCTGCTGTATAATGGTGCTGAAGTCTCCAGCTCTGCAGCGTCCGCCCACCGCTCTCAGCACTTACTTCCTGGTCGGCAGTTCCAGCTTTCATGAATATTCATGAGCCAGGCAGGAGCTGCCGAGAACAGAGGCTGCGCAGGGAATCGCTGGCAAGGTAAGTTGAAAATGTTTAATATTTAATATGTCCGTGATTTTCTGGTACGTGTTTCAATGATCACACACGGATCCCACCATAGTGTGGTCCATGGGTCATCAGTGATGCCAGACAAAAACTGACATGTCTCCGTGCAGAATCACGGTCAAGGGTGCACGCTGCACGGAGACACATTCAGTGACAAATCACTGATGTGTGAGCAGACCCATTGATTATAATGGGTCTGCGTATGTCAGTGATTCTGGAACGTATAAAAAAAAGCACAAACGTACCAGAATCACTGACGTGTGAAAGGGGCCTTACCCGGTAGGGAGATCGATAATTTCCAAGGGAGTACACTCATCTTACAAGGTTGTGAAAGTCACAACCCCTTGATGCACTTGTAATGGTGGTGATCAGCTGCAGCCCCGAGATGTGCAAATAAGTATCCAAGGAAGAAGCAGTCGGGTTAAATGCCGCACTACTCCACAGGATCCGATTATTGATGAAATCCCTTTATTGTTTATACAGGTCTATCAATCAGATACGATTGCTTTTGAATGTCCTGATGAAGGAGATGGATATCTCTCTGAATTGCGTAGACCTGTATAAACAATAATGGTATTTCATCAATAATCAGATCCTGTGGTGTAGCGCGGCATTTAACACGACTTCTTCTTCTTCCTTGGATACTGAATGTAATGAGGGACACTCGCTTGGCTGCTAGACTGAGGCACACAGGAACGGTTTTGTATTTAAATATTCCAGCCGGAATATTAACCCCTTAACGACCGCGGCCAGTAATATTACGTCCTAGCGGTCATAGTGTTACTGCCCACGGTCTGCTGCCGGCAGCACGCAGCGATCAGCGCACATCTCAGCTGATTTTTACAGCTGAGATGTGTGCCTGCTAGGCACGAGCAGAATCATTATCTGCTCATGCAGTTTAACCCCTTAAATGGCGCTGTCAATATGTGACAGCGCCATTATAACGGCATCGGCGGTAAACTTTTACTTACCGGCCGATACCGGAAGTCACGTGATGTGATCACGTGACTTCCGGTGGTTATGGTAGCACAGGGTCATGTGATGACTCCTGTACTACACATGAATTACTTTCAGTTTCACTCGGCCCGGAGCCGAGTGAAGCAGAAAGTGAGCGTATCTGCTGTTTACAGCTGTGTAGCTGTCATCAGCAGATAGGGCAGAGCGATCGAATTGCTGATCGCTATAGCCCCCTAGGGGGACTAGTAAAATAAAAAAAAAGGTTTAAAAAAAAAAAACCCTAAAAAGTTCAAATCACCCCCCTTTTGCCCCATTGAAAATTAAATGGTTAAAAAAATATGCACACAGAATCGTTATCTGCCTGTGCCGTTTAACCCCTTAAATGGTGCTGTCAATATGTGACAGCGCCATTATAACGGCCTATGTGGTAAACATTTACTTACCGGCCGATACCGGAAGTCACGTGACGTGATCACATGAGTTTCGGTGGTTGTCATGGTAGCACAGGGTCATGTGATAACTAGAGATGAGCGAACTGGTCCCGGTTCGGCTCGAGGCCGGTTCGCCGAACGGGGGTCCCGTTCGAGTTCGGTTCGGCGAACGTTCGACGAACCGAACTCGAACGTATAGGCTATAATGGGAGGCAATCACAAACACATAAAAATGCATTATAAATGTACACAAACAGTTAATAAACATTGCCATAACACTTACCGGTCCTCGCGATCCCTTCTGCACTCTGTCTCCTGCCGCTATTCCATCCGATGATCGCTGAATCCTCCCGGTGACCTGCACTGCCAGCAGAGATGCAGGACCTATCGTGACGTCAAAATAGCCATGTGACCAGTCACGTGGCTATTATCTCATTGGCTACAGACTGGTCACATGACTATGACACGTCATGTAGGACCTGCGAGTGCATCTCTCCGGTACACGGTGCACATATGTGTATCGCCGTGTACCGGCGACATGCTCTAGCACACGGTCGACTCCCCGTTCCGTTAGGGACCGGCTGACACAGCCGGTCATTAACGGAGATCACCGTTGCCATAGCAACGCAGTTAGCGGTGACGTCACCGCTAACCGCGGCTCCGAGAGCACCGTTGCTATGGTAACGCGTCTGTCAGCGTTACCGCTAGCAGCCAGCAGTGATCACTCACGGAGTGAAGGCTGCACGCTGCTTCCCGATTGTAGTGATGATTGTAGTGAGGATGGAGGTTCCCCAGCCCCAAGTGATGAGCTGGTGAATCTCATCCTTCCTCACTACAATCGTCACTACTACTACACTAGTGATGATTGTAGTGAGGATGGAGGTTCCCCAGCCCCAAGTGATGAGCTGGTGAATCTCATCCTCACTACAATCGTCACTACTACTACACTAGAAAGAAAGAAGACAGAAGAGCAGGATCGTGGAGGGCTGACAGGGGGTAATAAAGATGGAGTCTCTAATGTGTCTGTGTATTTATTTCTATTAAAGTATTTTTTCTCTGTGTGGTGTCTTTTTTTTAACCCTTTATTGGAGATTCTTAATGGCCGGGTCAAACGTGCCTGACATTAAGAATCTCTGGCTTAATACTGGCTGGTAAAACAAAGCCAGTATTAACTCATGATTACCCAACAAGCCACCCGGCTCCAGGGCTGTTGGAAGAGTTGGATACAGCGCCAGATGATGGCGCTTCTATGAGAGCGCCATTTTCTGGGACGGCTGCGGACTGAAATCCGCAGCAGAGGCGCCCACAAACCTCGGGCTAACCTGTGCTGCGGATTCCAATCCCCAGCTGCCTAGTTGTACCCGGCTGGACACAAAAATGGGGCGAAGCCCACGTCATTTGTTTTTTAATTATTTCATGAAATAAGTGAAATAATTAAAAAAAACGGGCTTCCCTATATTTTTGGTTCCCAGCCGGGTACAAATAGGCAACTGGGGGTTGGAGGCAGCCCGTGGCTGCCTGCTGTACCTGGCTAGCATACAAAAATATGGCGAAGCCCACGTCATTTTTTTGGTGGGCAAAAAACTTCTGCATACAGTCCTGGATGGAGTATGCTGAGCCTTGTAGTTCTGCAGCTGCTGTCTGCTCTTCTCCATACAGACAGACAGCAGCTGCAGAACTACAAGGCTCAGCATACTCCATCCAGGACTGTATGCAGAAGTTTTTTGCCCCCTGAAAAAATTATGTGGGCTTCGCCATATTTTTGTATGCTAGCCAGGTACAGCAGGCAGGTACGGCTGCCCCCAACCCCCAGTTGCCTATTTGTACCTGGCTGGGAACCAAAAATAAAGGGAAGCCCTTTTTTTATTATTTCATGAATTTCATGAAATAATTAGAAAACAAATGACGTAGGCTTTGCCCCATTTTTGTGTCCAGCCAGGTACAACTAGGCAGCTGGGGATTGGAATCCGCACCACAGGTTGGCCTGAGCTTTCTGGGCCCCACTGCTGCGAATTGCAGTCTGCAGCCGCCTCAGAAAATTGCATTTTCATAGAAGCGCCATCTTCTGGCGCTGTATCCAACTCTTCCAGCACCTGCCCGCTATACCTGGCTAGCATACAAAAATATGGCGAAGCTCACTTCGTTTTTTTGTAGTTTTTTGGCAAAAAAAATAAAAAATGCTTCCCTGGATTTTCCATTGCCAGTGAAGGTAACACCAAGCAGTGGGGGTTAGCAGCCAGTAGCTGCTTGGATTACCCTTAGCTAGCAATACAAAAAATGCAGCGGGAGCCCATATATATTTTTTTTAATTATTTATTTAAATAACTAAAAATAAAATGGGCTTCCCTGTATTTTGATTGCTGGACATCACAGTGCTGTAAAAATAAATCTTTAAAAAAATGACGTAGCGCTCCACGGTATTTTTGATTCTCAGCGCAGGTAAAGCAGACAGCTATGGGTTGCCACCCCCATCTGCCTGCCGTTACCTTGGTTGGCAATCAAAATACAGGGAAGCCCATTAATTTTTTCTATTTAAAAAATAGTTAAAAAAAAAAAATTACGTTGGGTCCCCCCATTTTTGATAGCCAGCTAGGGTAAAGCAGACGGCTGTAGCCTGAAAACCACAGCTGGCAGCTTTACCGTGGTTGGGGATCCAATGTGGAGGTCCCCTCAGGCTCTTTTTTATAATTATTTTATAAATATTAATAATTACACAATAAAAGTAGGGTCCCCCCCAAATTGGATCACCAGCCAAGGTAAAGCGGACAGCTGTGGTCTGGTATTCGCAGGGTGGGAAGGTCCATAGTTATTGGGCCTTCACAGCCTAAAAATAGCAGGCCGCAGGCACCCCAGACGTGGCGCATCCACTAGATGCGCCAATCCTGGCGCTTCACCCCAGCTCATCCCGTGCCCTGGTGCAGTGGCAAACGGGGTAATAAATCGGGTTGATACTAGCTGTAAAGTCACCTGAGATCAAGCCCAGCAGTTTGTGATGTCATGGCGTCTATTAGATACCCAACATCATAAACTGTCAGTACTAACAAAAAAAAAAATGGACAAAAGAAATTTATTTGAAAAAACAGTCCCCAAAACATTTCCTCTTTCACCAATTTATTGTAAGAAAAAAAATAAAGGGGTCCCACGACGACTCTGGATCGTCTAGAATATGGGGGGGAGACACTCAGGGAACGTATCCCCCATTTTCTAGGAGTGCGGACCCTTCATGTGAGGAGTGTGGGTGCAATGAATCTGCACTCACTCTCCCCGGGTCCACAGCAGCAGAGTCCATGTCGTAATGGTTGCTACCAAAGCTGCAATGCCCTGCTCATGAGGTAAGGGCATGCCTAATCAGGAGAACTACTGTAGAGGAAGCTCTGCTCACTGGTATATAGGTGCTCAGAGGTAATAATAGATAAAATTAGTGAGTAACCTCGGCACTCTAAATCTCCCAGACTAAGTCAGTAAGTCACAATGGATAGTAATGCAAAATCACTCTTTATTGGTCCGTATTAAGAAATTTTTTTTTTTCATAAGCATATATGTTTTTGTCCAAAACAAGTTACAAATGACGTTTCGGCCTGAGCCTTCGTCAGATTGGACTTATCTGCATGTAATCATGAAAAATGACAATAATCAGTATCACATAAGAGTGAGAGAACAATAACATAAACTCGAACAATGTAGAGGTACAATTGGGATGCAGCAAAAAAATTGCAACACAGCAAGAAATGAAACACATGATACAAATGTCATAATACAGTACAAGGACAATATAGTAATGACAAATATGGGGTCAGAGTAGACTTAGACAGCTCTGGTACGAAAGAGATGTCAATCATAAAGTAACATGTGCAGTAGGTGTAGAGCTACAGTATGCATGGCAGAGCTAATGGGTAGACCGACCATAGAAAAAGAACGGAGAAAAAGTGGAGAATAAGTGGAGAAAAAGTGGAGAAAAAGTGGAGAAAAAGTGGAGAAAAAGTGGAGAAAAAGTGGAGAAAAAGTGGAGAATAAGTGGAGAATAAGTGGAGAATAAGTGGAGAATAAGTGGAGAATAAGTGGAGAAAAAGTGGAGAATAAGTGGAGAAAAAGTGGAGAAAAAGTGGAGAAAAAGTGGAGAAAAAGTGGAGAAAAAGTGGAGAAAAAGTGGAGAAAAAGTGGAGAATAAGTGGAGAAAAAAATGGAGAAAAAGTGGAGAAAAAGTGGAGAAAAAGTGGAGAATAAGTGGAGAAAAAAGTGGAGAAAAAGTGGAGAAAAAGTGGAGAAAAAGTGGAGAAAAAAATGGAGAAAAAGTGGAGAAAAAGTGGAGAAAAAGTGGAGAAAAAGTGGAGAAAAAGTGGAGAAAAAGTGGAGAAAAAGTGGAGAAAAAGTGGAGAAAAAAGTGGAGAAAAAGTGGAGAAAAAGTGGAGCACCCTTTGGTGCCTTTCATGTGGCACTAAGGGGTGCTTAGCTTTGTATTTAGCCAAAAAAATGAAAAAAAAAAAGACGTAGGGTTCCCCCTAGTTTTGTAGCCAGCTAGGGTAAAGCAGACAGCTGCAGCCTGCAGACCACAGCTGGCAACCTCACCTTGGCTGGTAATCCAAAACTGAGGGCACCCCACGCTGTTATTTTAAATTAAATAAATAATTTAAAAAAAAAAAAACACGTAGGGGTCCCCCAAAATTGGATCACCAGCCAAGGTAAAGCAGACAGCTGGGGCCTGATATTCTCAGACTAGGGAGGTCCATGGTTATTGGACTCTCCCAAGCCTTAAAATAGCAGGCCGCAGCCGCCCCAGAAGTGGCGCATCCATTAGATGCGCCAATCCTGGTGCTTCGCCCCAGCTCATCCCGCGCCCTGGTGCCGTGGCAAACGGGGTAATATATGGGGTTAATACCAGATGTGTAATGTCACCTGGCATCAAGCCCTGGGGTTGGTGAGGTCAGGCGTCTATCAGATACCCGACATCACCAACCCAGTCAGTAATAAAAAAAAATAGACGACAAATACATTTTTATTTGAAAAAACACTCCCCAAAACATTCCCTCTTTAACCAATTTATTAGAATGAAAAACAAATCCAGGTCTGCTGTAATCCAAGGGGTTGCCATGACGATCCACACTGTCCCAGTCAATGAAGAGCAGGATGTTCCCCATTGGCTGGGAGAGCAGTGCAGTGACCTGAGCTAACATCAATGGGTCAGCCCAGGTCACTGCAGGGGATGACAAGTGCTGCTGTCAGCGAGGTACATTACCTGCGCTGATCTCCAGCACACTGACAGCCCCTGTCACTGAGTTCAATGACCGGCACCTTCACAGCCAAATATCGCGAGAGGTCCGTGACATCACCGCTAGTCAGTCTCGGGTCGGAAGCGAGAGGTGATGTGACAAGCGGCGGCCATGGAGGACAGTGACAGCTCTGAGGTCGGGATGGCGGGACTTCATCACCGCAGGTAAGCCGAGCAGGGGGGGGGGCATGGGGATGTATGTGTGTGTGTGTATGTATGTGTACGTGTGTGTGTATGTATGTGTACGTGTGTGTGTGTATATGTGTACATGCCGCGTGCAGGAGGGGGTGGAGCGAGCTGAGCGGGAAGTGTGGGCTTCCTGCACGTAACTAAGATAAACATCGGGTTACTAACCAAAGCGCTTTGCTTGGATACCCGATGTTTATCTTGGTTACCAGCTTCTGGCAGGCTGCCAGCGATGGCTCCTGCACACTGTAGCTGTAAAAAGCCCTGCTTTTTGCTGCTAGAACCATTCTCGAACGTATCTAGAACTATCGAGCTTTTGCAAAAAGCTCGAGTTCTAGTTCGATCTCGAACAGCCCCAAAAATCACTCGAGCTTAGAACTGGAGAACCTCGAACCACGAACCGCGCTCAACTCTAGTGATAACTCCTGTAGCTCACATGAATGACTTTCAGTTTCACACGGCCGAGAGCTGGGTGAGACATGAAATAAGTATATCTGCTCTTCACAGCTGTGTAGCTGTGAGCAGCAGATATGGCAGAGCGATCGGATTGCTGATCCATATAGTCCCCTAGGGGGACTAGTAAAAAAAAAAAAAAAAGGAAAAAACAATTTTTTTAAAAAAAAACCTGAAAGTTCAAATCACCCCCCTTTCGCCCCATTGAAAATTAAAGGGTTAAAAAAATATACACATATTTGGTATCTCCGCGTTCAGAAATGCCCTATCAAGATATAAAATAAATTAATCTGATCAATAAATGGCGTAGCGTCACAAAAATTCCAAACGCCAAAATTACGTTTTTTTGTCGCCGTAAGTTTTGCGCAAAATGCAATAACAGGCGATGAAAACATAGCATCTGCGCAAAAATTGTATCATTAAAAACGTCAGCTCGAGACGCAAAAAATAAGCCATCAATGAAGCATAGATCCCAAAAAATGAGAACGCTGCAGGTCACAGAATATGGCGTAAAACGTGCGCCACTTATTTTCAGACAAACTTCTTATTTTTTTTTTTAACCCTTTAGATAAAAGTAAACCTATACATGTTTGGTGTCTACGAACGCGCACCAACCTCAGGCATCACACCAACACATCTATTTTGCCATATAGTGAACACAGTGAATAAAATATCTCAAAAACAATAGTGCCATCGCACTTTTTTGCCATTTTTTCGCATTTGGAATTTTTTTGCCGTTTTCCAGTACAGTATATGGTAAAACATACGTACAGCTCGTTCCGCAAAAAAATGAGCTCTTACATGACCATATTGACTGAAAAATAAAAAAGTTACGTGTCACGGAAGAAAAATGGCGAAAAAAAAACGGAACGCGAATAATCGGCCGGTCGTGGAACGGTTTTGTATTGAAATATTCCAGACTGTTTAGCACACTTAAGCCGCTTGCCTGAATCCAAATATGAGCCTTCCTTTGACTATACAGAAACATTTATGTTATACAGTCTGTTTCATTTACGGGTATGTCTGCACAACATTGGATACATCACAGCAGCAGTGACCAAGTGGAAGTATAGCACTGTCCACGCACTGACGTCGGTCAGTATACAACCCCCTTTTGTGAGGTTATTTTTTCTGGAGCTTGAGCCAGGCTCGAATTGACACATAGGAAGAGTGCTTCACTGGGATCACCGACCGGGATCTGTGATGTGCTGCAATCACTAACTCCTGTCAGCCCAGGCCCCAGACCCTCAGAATTTCTGCCACTTCCTAAACACAGAGCCACTGGAGGCTTCACACACACCTGGCCTCCTTGCCAGTGGGTCTCTAGGAAGTCGCTGGCACTTAACACACGATCTCCTCACATGGTGCCTCCAGGAAGTAAACTGTTTCCAAGCACAGAGAGACTATGTGACCAAAAAAACAATTTCATATAACACACCAGAGACATCCATGGGTGGAGGTGTGTCAACAGCCAGACCCATCCAGTTCTCTGACATTTCATGCACCTGGCCATTAATATATTAACAAGACTTGTGGAACTATAAGTCCCAGAGTAAAACATTCCAAGTTTACATTGCAGAGGACCTCCACCTCTATAATACATAGTGGCCTTTTACAATATGGCTGAACACTACGTCATACATGCTTATATATGAAAAATACTAACTGTGTCAAAATCATCAATCCACCTTTAGATGAATTCCCAAAGGCTGCATGCTGCCATTAACCCATTCACTGAAGGAAACCACCCATTCTTTAAACACAGTCATTTACGCAATAGTAACATCATAACAACTGTATACGGGAGATAGCTGACATGTCTTCTTGTATGTTTCATTATAAACACTAAGTGTCTCCTCCAATAGCCCCTTCACTCCTTCCACCTTAGGCTAGTTTCACACATCTGGCTTTTCGCCGGTTTGCCGGATTCAGCGGACTCCAGTAGAGTGTGATACAGTACAATGGCAGCGCAACAAGATACGGTCACCTGCTGTCATGTGACCGTATCGTGTTGCGCTGCCATTGTACTGTATACACTGTACTGGAGTCCACTGAATCCGGCAAACCGGCGAAAAGCCGGATGTGTGAAACTAGCCTTAGTTGTTTCTGTCCTCACTAGTCCTGATCATTTCACCACCACCAGTTCAATATTACAGCACAGTTTGTGAGTCATTCTGTCCTCCCTGCATTTCAGCGTCTTCTTCCTCGGAAAAGCATAATGACAATAATACCAAACTATGCTTGATGCCTACTGACACTTCAGGGACTCCTGACAGGAGCCCTTATCTTGTCTTACATCCAATTATATCTAGGTCCCTTACCTTCAAAAGTTGTAAACTGCCTAGGGCCTTGCAGCTGAGCGTTCAATTTGAGGACTCATCTCACTTGGTCACTCGTTCTTTTTGTCAGTCAGCTGACCCTACTTTGTTGGATCACTCCATATTCTGGTTACCTCTTTTTCACTCTTCTCTGGTTCCAGTCTTCTCCAGCTGCAGGAACTCCGACGTCATGTGGGCTGGTCGGCTAACCACACTTTAGGTCTACTTTAGTCACATGCTGGGCCCTATCTGATGTTAAAGAGGAAACCTTCCCTGCATTCTAGCCACTCCCACAATGGGCTAGTCCCAACTATTAACTGTTTCTGATCCTATTGTCAGCATAAACACATCCAATCACTATTGCACAATAGAACACTGTTCACAATTCACAATTCACATGACACATTACATGACAATAACACAATTGCGGTCTTCGGGAAAAACATGGCAACAAGTCCATATCCTTACTGTCTGCTTATTGCTTCAGCTTCCCTCTCACAGGCAGGCAATGTGGGGAGAGATAAGAGCTGTCAGAACTGTTTGTTTGTAGCTAAACAATATGTTTTGGGGTTTGCATATTGTTATAAATTAAAACTTATCTCTATGTGTAAAACTTTTACTCTGAGTAAATGGTGGCTATATAGTGTCCTGGTCAAGTCACCAAGTCATCTTCTTAAACCAATACCCATTCATGTTGCTCACTCAATTCTGATGTTATCACTGATGTTTTAAAAATCCAGCATATACACTGATGAGCAAAAGGGTAACAATATTTTGAGCTTTTGAATTCAGGTTCCATATCTTACTATCCACTCAATCTTCAAACGTGAGACTACCTTCATTTTTTAAACAATTATCTTCGCTACCGTGTTTCCCCGAAAAGAGGACCTCCTCCGAAAATAAGACCTAGCAGGATTTTTCAGGAAAAATAAGACGTAGCTGCACTCAATAATGAAGTGTCCATGCCGCGGTAATAAGTTAAAGACACTGCAGGACACTTCATTATAGACAGCTGAGACCCTCAGAAGAGAGAAGACAGAAGAAAGAAGACCCCGCAGTCATACTCACCAGACGCCGGCAGGGAGCAGGTGAGCGCATCAAGGTCCTGCGGCGGAACACATACACACACAAATGAGATCACATACACACACACACACACGAGAACGCGCGCGCACACACACTACAGATCGCATACACACCCTCACCACATCCAGCGATATTGCTTGTTTCTCGGCGCATGTAAGGACTTGCGACGCCGTGCAGTGGATCTTCCAGGACCTGCGGGAGGATCACATGTCCGGAAGCACGTGGTATCTCCAGATGTTGTGAGTGTGCGCGCGCGATTGTACAGGTATGTGCGATATCATGAGTGTGTGTGAGTGTATGCGATCGGATGTGTGAGTGTATGCGATTGGATGTGTGAGTGTATGCTGTCTGATGTGTGAGTGTCGGCCGGACGCAGGGGAGGACGGCGTGCAGCACAGCTGTCTGGAGCTCCCACCGGAGATCACAGTAAAGGGTGCTTTACATGCTGCGTCATCGCTAACGATATATCGTCTGGGTCACGGTGGTTGTGACGCACATCCAGCGGAGTTAGCGACATCGCAGCGTGTGACAGCTAGAAGCGACGTTCAACGATCGAAAAAACGGCAAAAATCGGTGATCGTTGACACGTCGCTCCTTTAACAAATGTTGTTGCTGTTGCATGCCGTTGGTTGTTCCTCGTTCCTGCGGCAGCACACATCGCTATGTGTGACACCGCAGGAACAACGAACATCTCCTTACCTGCGTCCACCGGCAATGAGGAAGGAAGGAGGTGGGCGGCATGTTCCGGCTGCTTATCTCTGCCCCTCCTCTGCTATTGGACGGCTGCCGTGTGACGTCGCTGTGACGCCGAATGCATCTCCCCCTTAAAGGAGAGCTTGTTCAGGGTCTCCAGCGATGTCGCTGAACAGGTATGTGCGTGTGACGCTGCGGTAGCGATAATGTTCGGTACGGCAGCGATCACCACATGTCGCATGAGTGACGTGGGTGGGTGCTATCGCGCACAACATCGCTAGCTATCGCTAGCGATGTCACAGCGTGTAACGCACTCTTAAGGAATGATGTAGAATCTGATGTGTGTGTGTGTGTGTGTGCATGCTATCTGATGTGTGAGTGTGATCTGATGTATGTGTGTCAGCCAGATGCAGGGGAGGTGTGCAGCACAGAGATCCCAGGGAAGAATGATATGGAATCTGGTGTGTGTGTGTGTGTGTGTGTGTGTGTATGCTATCTGATGTGTGAGTGTGTGTTCTAATGTATGTGTGTCGGCCAGATGCAGGGGAGGGCGACGTGCTGGGAGATCTGGGAGCCATACAGACGCCCAGGGTTGGCAAGTATGATGATCCTGGGAAGGGGGGGGGGGGTCTGCTTTTTGTGGGGGGTAAACTTACCCCAAACCATGTCTCCTCGAGAATAAGACACCCTCTGAAAATAAGACCTACTGCTTTTTTTTGGGGCAAAAAAAAATATAAGACAGTGTCATATGTCATACATAAATTTGAATTATTTAGCATATGATTAGTTATGTAGATTCTTGTCATATCACTGCTTTTTTACTTTGTTGCTCCTAAAAATCTAAATTTTAATTTTAATTATTTTGTTAATATTTTGTAATTCCACCCTTGGATTTCAACATTGCCTAAATCCTTCTGGGCATGCTCTCGATCAGATTCAAGCATGTCTTTGCCGAAATCTGATCCCAGGTCTCTTCTACACGTTCTCAATGTTGGTGCATATTGGTGGACAGACTTGGATATTGTGAGGCATCAACCGGCTGCATTATAAATGGCCGGTATGTTTTGCAGAAGCGTGGTGCTCTGCAATGTGAATATTGGCTGGGACCTGTGGTTCCACAGGATTGCATTACATTCAGAGTCATGGAAGGGAGTATGAGGCTGATTAAACACTCCTTACCATCTGTGGGTGTGGCTCCAAGGGTTAAATCAATCCTGTGTTTCTGAACCTGGAGCAGAGTGTCTAGGGCAGTCTAGGGGAGACTGGCTCTAGGCTGTCAGTGTGTGTTCTGCAGAGTGTGAGAGCAGAGCAGGGAGCTCTGGGTGTATCAGCCTGTGTGGAGGCTGAACAAAGGGCTCTGGAATTCAGTCTGGGTTTAGACTGGAAGTAGTGTGCAAGCCAGGCTGGTTACTGCTGTGGCTACAGAACCAAATCTCTCCTGGAGTGGAGAGACAGACAGGAGTCTGCAGAGTGTCTCTGGGTTCCTGGAAGGAACCACAGCAAGTGTTGTTCGCTGGTAGGGGCCAGTGTGTACAGGCGCCACACCTCCAATAGAGACTGTATTGGACTGGAAGCCCACGGTATGTGGTCATGCTATGTTTTTGCCTTAAGCCAGGAGAGGCCTGTTATGTTTAAGGTTTGCCGTTTATGACAAGTTTTTTAATAAACGGCTGGAATTTTATGAAGTTACTGTGTTGTCCTGTGACCCTGCCTTTGCCTACCTGATCAAAGACTTACAATATGTATACAGCTTTTTCTTCAACTCTACCCACAAGTGTTCGATTGGGTGGAGATCTGAGCACTGTGGGGGCCAACCCAGTAGCTTCATTGTCATTGAACCATTTTTTCGCAAACCTCGACTTATGCTTTTGGTCGTTGTCCTGCTGGAACACAATTTTGTCTTTGTTATACCCATAGTACTCAAGTGTACAAAGTAACTCATCTTGTAGGATACCAACACATAGCTCAGCATTGAGACCATCATCGATCCTGGTCAAGTATCCAACACCTTTTGGCTGTGAAACAAACCCATATCATCTGGCTTCCTCCACCGAACTTGACATTTCATTCAATTTCTTGATTCTTTATTAGGGATGATCGAATACCTCAAATATGCGGCAACGCCCATATTCGCCGAATAGGTTGCCGCTATTCAACTATTTACGAATATTCGATGCGCAATGTAAGTCTATGAGAAACCCGAATAGTTGCCGAATAGCAATTATTCGGGCTTTCTATGGACTTACATTGCGCATCGAATATTCGCATAGCGGCGACCTATTCGTCGGATATTCAGAAAGCCGAATATTGCCGAATATTTGTGATATTCGATCATCCCTATTCTTTATCCCTTTTTCCATATTTCTTCCAGAGCCATATGACTTTTGTCTCTTTGCTCCAAATCACCTATCTCCAGTCAGTCTTCTACTGTCCACCTTTCATACTTTTCTGCAAACTCGAGCGAACGCTTCTTATGACACTACTGAAGTAGAGTCTTCTTCACCTTTTTTCAGTCCACCATTCCAGACTTGTGTAATCTGCCTTGCTCAGTGCTTGCTTGGACATCTGTGATCTCACTATTACAAAGCATACGAGCCACCTCCACTGCCTTGTTTGTCGCACCAGAACTGATGTACCTTGTGATGGTCCAACTTATTGACTGATATTTTGCCTGGACGTCCACCTCTTGGCTTTTAAATTGATGGTTGAATTTCATGTTGTATTCTTCAAACTGTCATGGCACTCGCATGATGCAGATTGGCAATATTCTTGCACGAGAGACCGCTATCGATGAGCTGGATGATGCTGTTTCTCTTTTCTTGGGAAATCTTCATGGATGCTCCTCATTTCGAACCAATGACCTTTTCCATGTGAGTCAACCTAATAACTCACTGAGCTATTAGGGAATGTGGCAACAGGTTGTGATTTATAATATACAGGAAGAAACATAATTTTTCCACCACCAGCAAAACAGTAACAATTCAGTAACATGACATTTTGCATAACTAATTATATGCTAAATAGTTGCAAGTCAAATTTCTGTATGAGATAGCCACGATCATTGTCTATAAACTGAAGTTAGTCTCACATTGTTGTGGATGGTAAGATATAGATCCTTAAAGTCAAAAGTTCAAAACATTGTTACCCTTTTGCTCATCTGTGTATATTTGCAGGATCTGGGCTTAGAATGCAGTCACCATACTGCTCTGCCTCTGTAATACACCTCAGCCTCATTGAGCTCACTGTGCCCCTGCAGGTGTTTTCAGTTCAAAGCTTTAGCAAAACCACAACACACATAGAACCAATTCATCAAGATCAGTGTTGTCTAGAGTTGAGCGTGGTTCGTGGTTCTCCAGTTCACGGTTCGAGTGATTTTGGGGGGTGTTCTAGATCGAACTAGAACTCGAGCTTTTTGCTAAAAGTGTGTTAGAACTGTTCTCGAACGTAACTCGAGCTATCAGCAAAAAGCCAAGCTAATTACTAGCTGGCTTTTCACTGTAATAGTGTAAGTCACTCTGACTCACACTATTATGAAATTTCAGCGTATAGTGTGCGGGGACTGCGCGTTCAGATCACTACTGCGGGATAATGGCGAGCGCCATTTTTTTTTCCTTTTTCCCTTTTCTTCCTTCCCTAAGCGCGCGTGTAGTGGGGCGGGCCAGCATGTCAGCCAACCCCAGACACACACACAGCTAAGTGGACTTTTGCCAGACAAGCAAGGGCATGTGTCATAGGCTGTCCATGTCACATGTCCTTGCATTATAAATACGGCAATGTTCCCGTCTGGACGCCATTATCTGCTTTCTGCGTCTGGGTGACAGTCACCGCTGACGCAGCTCCTGCCGCCAATCCTGCTGTGTACGCTTTACACACAGCGCTCTACAGATTAGGGAAAGAAGTTTAATTCGGCCCTTTTCAGGGCTAATTTCATCCGGCTCAGAGCCACAGGTGACAGTCAGGTCCGTTGAAACAGTTTTTAACAGCTACAGATAACAGCATCTGTGTCACTAAGCACAGGGACTTCCTTGCTGCATTTCACCATTAGGAGGGATAGAAAGTGAGGCTTCCTTTCCTCTACACTGACCCAAAACCCTGCCACTGTACCCTCCTGCCCTTTTTAGCAAAGCCATTTTAATTTAGGAGTGCTGCCAGTTAGTGCTATCCAAAGAGTGGCTGCTGTCCTCCATTATTGTGTCACTTGTGCCAAGCAAGTCCCACCACCTCTGCATTCTCCCCTCCTGCACATTTTTGCAAAGCCATTTTAATTGAAAAGAGTGCTGCCAGTTAGTGGCATCCAAAAAGTGGCTGTTGGACTCCATTAGTGTCCCACTAGTGCAAAGGTATTTGCAGCACCTCTGCATTGCACCCTCAAGCTCATTTTTACTAAGCTATTATAATTGCAAGCTGTGCTGCCAGTTTAAGGGCAATAGATGAATTGTCAGGGATAGTCTGTGTTGTTTCTTCTGCTGTCAATAAAGCTAGACCACCTCTCAATTTTTACTACCACATTTTAAGTGGACAATCTTGTCGCAAGCAAAATGAGTGGCAAAATGACAGATGCTGGTGGAAAGGGGAACAGGCGTGTTGGAAAAGGAAAAAGTTTGTGTCCGTGGGGAAGGTGGCAAAGCTCCATTAACATCTGCTGAAGATAGGCCATCTTCCAGCAAAAGTAAGATGTCTACTACTTTCCGTGGACAATCCGATGTGCTCCCTTTTTTACGGACACGAACAACTGGAACAAAGGTAGATGATGCCCAAAAAAAAGAACATGCTTGAATGGATCTCAAGTGGTCCAACAAGAGCCCTCTCCTACACCTCAACTACCGCATCCAAAAAAAAACAGTCCTCTGAGTTGTCATCCCAATCACACTTGCTTTCTCCCAGCTCTCAAGTCTCCATCCGCCCTGCACAGTATGGTGAAACAGAGATGGCTGAGTCTGCAGAGCTGTTCAGTCACACTACAGCCTGGGAATCAGAGGTCTGCTCCCAAGCTTCAGTGAGTACAGACCAGGAAATAGTCTGCAGTGATTCCCAGAACTTTTGTGACTCAGATTCAGGCCGTGATGACCACGTTTCTGAGCATAATGTTGACCCTTATTCACAAACTGTAACACCTGTTGTTATAGACAATGAGGAACATACTGATGACGATGAGACGCAGATACCAGATTGGGATGACAACTTAAATATTAGGTCAGGGCAGGAAGAGGCTCGGTCTGAAGGTGAGCGGAGTGCAAACACAACGCTTGATGAGGATGTTCTAGATCCTACCTACTGTCAACCCACAGTCTGGCACTCGAGGGGGTCAACAGAGGGGGTGGAAGAGGATGCAACTGACGACGAAGTTACCTTGCGCCTCCCTGGACAGAGTCGGAGTACTGGTAGCACATCTACAACTGCATCCTCAGCCACCACTCTGCCTCTGAGCACTAGTCGGGGTGGCTCAGCAGGTCGCATGTCCTCTAAGCCTTGCCCAGCCTGGTCCTTTTTTGACCTTGCAAAGTATCGCCCAAATCATGTGATCTGTAAAATTTGTCGGGAATCTGTTAGTAGAGGACAAAACCTCAGCAGTTTGACAACTTCTTCCTTGAATCGTCACATGAATAAGTATCATATGTCCCAGTGGGAAGCTCACCATGCTCCAATGCGGCCTAGAGCAGCGGACCATCCACCGCCTGCCCCTTCCAGTGCATCCGCGTGCTCTTCATCTTCTAGGACTGTGGGGACAGCTGTCGCACCTGGTTTTCCACACACAACTTCCACCACTGTAACCGCAACAGGCAGTTTGCTTGGTAGGTCGTCAGTTGGTTTGGAAGGGGAAACAAGTGAGGGTGTACAGCTCTCTCAGACATCGATAGCACCAACGTTGGATGAAGGCAGCAACATGTCTACGCCTGCACTTTCCTCACAAACCTGCATTTTTTCCAGGGACACCCTACTCACCACCGTCTACACACAGCAGCCAGATCTCTGTCCCTCAGATGTGGACAAATAAAAGGCCATTTCCTGCGACCCATGACAAAGCTAAGAGGTTGACTTTATCCCTCTGTAAGCTCTTAGCTACCGAAATGTTGCCTTTCCGCCTGGTGGACACACAGGATTTTAGAGACCTTATGTTTGTCGCTGTGCCCCAGTACCAGATGCCCAGTCGCCGCTACTTCTTTGAGAAAGGTGTGCCTGCGCTACACCAGCATGTCGCACACAACATCACCGCTTCCTTGAGAAACTCTGTGTGTGAATGGGTGCATTTCACCACCGATACTTGGACCAGTAAACATGGACAGGGACGTTTCATGTCGCTGACTGGGCACTGGGTAACTATGGTGATAGATGGTGAAGGGTCTGCTGCACAAGTCTTGCCGTCCCCACGACTTGTGTGTCAATCCTCTGTCTGTCCAAGTTCCTCCACTGCTTATGCCTCCTCAACCTCGTCTGGGTCCTCCGCCCCAAGCCTGCCTGGTCAGGCCACCAGCATGGTAACTGCACAGAAGGAATCACGCACCCCTCATTACTATGCTGGCAGCAGAGCGCAATGGCATCAGGCGGTCTTTATCTTGAAATGTCTTGGAAATAAGAGTCACACAGCGGCTGAGTTGTGGGCAGCTCTGGAGACTGAGTTTGGTAAATGGTTGTCTCCACTCAACCTGCAGCCTGGTAAGGCCGTGTGCGACAATGCTGCAAACCTGGGTGTGGCCCTTCGCCTGGGCAAGGTGACATACGTGCCTTGTATGGCTCACGTGTTGAACCTTGTTGTACAGCAATTTTTAACACACTATCCCGGCCTAGATGGCCTTCTGAACAGGGCACGAAAACTGTCTGCTCACTTCCGCCATTCAACCGCCGCAGCTGAGCGACTTGCATCGCTCCAGAAGTCTTTTGGCCTGCCGGTTCATCGCCTGAAATGCGATGTGCCGACACGCTGGAATTCGACTCTCCACATGTTACAGCGACTGTGGCAGCACCGCCGAGCCCTGGTGCAATACGTCATGACGTATAGCCTGGGCCAACGAGATGCTGAGGTGGGGAAGATCACCCTGATGGAGTGGTCTCAGATCAAGGACCTATGCACCCTTCTGTACAGTTTCGACATGGAGACGAATATGTTTAGCGCTGACAATGCCATTATCAGCATGACAATTCCAGTCATTTACATGCTGGAGCACACGCTAAACACTATTCGGAGTCGGGGTGGGACAACAGGAAGGGGAGGAACTACAGGAGGATTCATATGCGCAAGGGACAACAACATCATTAAGGTCCAGACGTTCATCATCACCAAGGCGGCAGGCATGGGACCATGGGGGACAGGGATCAACAAGGGCGCATGGTAGCAGGCGAAATGTTGAGGAAGGTGCAGGAGAACATGAAGAAATGGAGGACGAACTGTCCATGGACATGGAAGACTCAGCGGATGAGGGAGACCTTGGTCAAATTTCAGTTGAAAGAGGTTGGGGGGAGATGTCAGAGGAAGAAAGAACGGTTAGCACCTCTATGCCACAAACACAGCGTGGACTTGGTCCGCATGGCTGCGCAAGACACATCAGCGCCTTCTTGCTGCACTACCTCCAACATGACCCGGCTCGGCTTTTCCACCAAACAACCGTGGTGCATGGAGTGAATCTCCCAGTTGTAACTTCACAAACATGGGGACGGTCTAGTCATCTTCAACAGTCTACCCATACCAGCAGCACCGTATGTGGTGCTGGTAACAGCAATTTTATTGAATCTTTTCATAATTTTTTTAGACCATCCTTTGCAAGGCCACCAGAGACAATAAGTCTGAAACATAGTCAACGGCTGGAGAGGATGATACAGGAGTATCTCCAAATGAACATCGATGCCATGACCTTCCAAATGGAGCCTTTTGGGCTTCAAATCTTGAAAAATGGCCAGAGCTCTCCACTTACGCCTTGGAGATCTTGTCGTGTCCAGCTGCCAGCGTTGTCTCTGAACGTGTCTTCAGTGCTGCAGGTGTGTGCTGACAGATAAGCGCACGCATCTGTCCAGTGACAATATGGACAGACTAACGTTCATCAAAATGAACAAGTAATGGATCCACAAGGAGTTTACTACCCCTGTGTCATCCTGGGGAGAGTAAATCTTTGTGGATTTGGAATGTGCTTGATGCAAATATACCTGTGAAGTGTACAACTGGGGCACAAGTGCTGCCACTGAAGGGGTTGTCTGTGTGGCCCAATTTTTGGAAAAAAGGGAGACTCTGCTAGGAGTAACCCTTGCTTGCAGTGTTTATAAAAATGATCCAAGATTAACAGATCTGGGATCAGCAGAGACTTTGCTACCTACCCCGGTGTCATCCTGGGGACGGTTAAGGATGGCGTATTTTTGAATGTGCTTGATGCAAATCTACCTGTGAATTGTACAACTGGGGCACAAGTGCTGCCACCGAAGGGGTGTCTGTGTGGCCCAATTTTTGGAAACAAGGGAGACTTTGAGTCACCTTGCGGTGTTTTACATGATTTTAGAAGGGCATACCATGCCTATATCTGTGTCTCATCCTCTTTTTCCTCGTAACGCTGTTTTGTTTTCGCATGAGAATTTGTTCTTGTCACTTTCCCATGTGTTTGTGTTGTGAGTTGTTTGTCACCTTTTGGACACCTTTGTGGGTGTTTTCTAGGTGTTTTTATGTGTTTGTGATTGCCTCCCATTGTTTCCTATGGGTTCGAGCGGTTCGCCGAACCGAACTCGAACTAGACCTCCGTTCGACGAACCAAGCTGGAGCCGAACCATGACCGGTTCGCTCATCTCTAGTGTTGTCCATGGCAGGCTTAATGAATGTGGTAGGGTGTAGTATGACATGCCTGGTTCATTAAGACACGCACTCCTCTTAATGAATTACGTGAGACCCAAAGTAGCGTGTGCCATCACTTTAGTCAAGATACAGAAGTAAGATTTGTGTTGTAAAGAATGCCATCACGTGTTATGAATTTGACAGGTGGGATTCACCACACCCTGTTCTGTTGAAGAAGATCTTCACCTACATTGTCAGAACTTGGCAAAAATTGCTTGGAAATGCCAAAGTTGCAAACACACGAGGCACATGTGGCCCCTCAGGCTGCTTTTTGCGACTTCTTGTGACCTGGTAACGATCGCAGCCGGTGCAGGAGCCGCAGCTGTCAGAGCTTTATTTTAGATGAACATTTTGCCGGTGCTGCAGAGTCAAGCTCTCTATGCACAAATCAATTCTGCCGCCGGGCAATCAGAGCTAAGCAACTGAAGCGTATGACCTTAGTTGCTTGCCTCTGATTGGCCGACGTCTGCTATGGAGAGCTTGACTTGCAGCGGCAGCAGAAAGTTCATCTGTGTTTCAGATGAAGTGCTGACAATGGCTACGATTGTTGCTGGGTCCACGTGCCTGCGGCTGCATGAAGCAAAGAAGAAAGAGGACGCTGAGTGAACGGATGATAGATGAGAAGAAAGTTTTGGTGTGTGTGTGTGTGTGTTTTCTGCTGAGGCTGGTCAGATCAGGGTGTGTGTGTGTGTGTGTGTGTTTAAGAAGAATGGCACAACAAGGGACCAAGAGGGGACATTGCTACAAGGAGAGGTCCAGTAAAGAAAGGGGACATTACTACAAGAAGAGGACTTGCATGGGCACATTACTACAGGATGGGGACAAGGATGGGCACATTACTACAGGATGGGGACCAGGATGGGCACATTACTACAGGATGAGGACCAGGATGGGCTCAATACTACAGGATAGGGATAAGTATGGGCACATTACTACAAGATCGGGACAAGGATGAGCACATTTTTACATGTTGAAAACCAGGATGGGCACATTACTACAAGATGAGGACCAGGATGGGGACATCACTATAGGATGGGGCACATTACTACAGGATGGAAATGGAAAATTAGACAAAAATTCCATGCCACCATAATAAAGAAAATCCCGTGGGTCCAATATTTACAAGGGCCCCTCGGGTAGCACAAACTCAAAATCATAGTTCATAGAGACGAGGAATCTGAGTTTTTATAGTGCAAACAAAAATCATTTATTGTAGAATAAGTGACAAATTTCAGTAAAAAACTTTTTTAAAAGCATAGAACGCCATGACTAATCTGGGTGTTAAAAATTATGGTCTGAAGAGTAGAAAAAATCCCCCATCAGTAAAATGCAAGGCACATTAGATGTACAATAATGCATGATCACAAGGCTTAATAACAAATCACCGATATTGTATGTGCAATTATATACATAAAGTGAATCGTGCATAAACTCCAATTATTATAATGCAATACCGCAATTCAATACCAGAATGAAAGGACATGGGGTCCAATGTGTTTACCAGTCAATATTATTAGGTCCCAATAGTCCTAGTTGAAAGATTCCCTGGAATGCTGATAACGCATAAAATGTATGCCAGCGAATAACCTCAGGAAGTTTGTAAAGGAGGATAGACAGTATACCGGAAAGTCCAGGCGTTAGGAGGACCCCAGAATGCCCTACGTATGTTTCAATTCATAAGGGTGTAGAATCTTCCTCAGGGGAGGAGGTGCCGTGGTGAAGAATCCTCAGAAAAGCCAGGTTTAAATACCGCTCCAAAATCGCGAACCCGGAAGTCACGGAAGCGGCACACGCGCGGGTCTGTCTGGGTAGTCTCTCGCGATACTCCGCCGTCTCGTGCGGGAGCGGGGACGCGTCACCATATCTCCAGCGCATGCGCGCGGCATAAAGGCAGTGGTAGTAAGCATGCCGACCAGCCAAAGGACCCGCGCACGCGCACATGAAGACCAGGATTTACAAGGATACTCCGACATAATTATCAAACCCGCCGATAAGGGGGGGGAACATTGTGGTCCTCTCTACTGAAAAATATGAACATGAGGTATTGAGACAACTAAGAGATAGGGAAACATACATAAAACTCCCATCTGCCCCTTTAAATAAATAAACCAGTGAACTTGCTGTGATCCTTGCTAGGGCTCTTGAGATCGGTTTAATTGATAAAAAATGCATGATGGATTATGCAGAAAATACCCTTAGATACCTACCTTCTACGTCCTACCAAAAATACATAAAGATGCTGTCAATCCGCCTGGGCATCCGATCGTGTCCGGCATCGAAGGGTTGTGTGACCCCATTTGTAAAATTATTGATTATCATCTCAAACCTCTTGTGGAATCACTCCCCTCGTATGTCCGTGACACGACGGACTTCCTGCGGCACATTGACGGTATCTTTATGGAGGAGGACATGATTATTGTCACTGCTGATGTAGAGGGTTTGTATACCTGCATATGACATGACTATGGATTGAGAGCGGTCCGCTTTTTCCTTGAGATGTCCGGTCGGGATGGCAATATGGGTGAACTGATTCTTGAGCTGCTCCGCTTCACCCTAACACACAATATTTTTGTCTTTAAAGACAATTTTTATTTACAGAAGCGCGGCACTGTGATGGGCACGGCCTGCGCACCCTCGTACGCTGGTCTCTTCCTGGGTTTCTGGGAGAGGCTGGTTTTTGGCGACGAGGGTCTGCGGGCCGTTGCCCATGTGCAGTGCTGGCATTGATTTATCGATGACGTTTTGTTTATTTGGCAGGGCCCGGTGGAGCAGCTCAATCAGTTCATGAGGCAATTGAATCAAAACGATTTCAACATCAAATTAACTTATAAATGCAGTAATCGCAGGATCGACTTCCTTGATATCCAGATTTTTGTTGATGATAGGGGGTCATGACATGCTGACTTAGCTGCAAATTTAGCAGAATCTGCTGAGGCGTCTGCTACAAAGGCCGCTTCTCCACTCAACCTAGAAAGGGATGAAAACATCTTGTCTCTTGGGGTTTTTGCTCTTATCTAATCTTCGAACTGGTCAATCCATACTGTTAAAGACCTAGCCGTACAGGTAGCTGCAATGGCAGGACGCAAACCTCCGGCAGAAGCCTCCCTAGCATTCTTTAGAAAGTAATCCGCTTTCTTGTCTAGCAAGATTTTTAAGGACACCATGTCCTCAAAAGGCAGAGCGAATTTCCTAGATGCCTTGGCGACACCAAAATCTAGCTTGGGGGCTTTGTCCCAGGTTGAACTTGAGGCATCGTCAAAGTGATATTTCCTCTTAAAGGCTCCCAGAATGGATCCCTTCTTATCCAGCCTCTTCTATTCTTTTGTAATCAGGGCCTGAATCCAGTCTAACAAGGAAGGTGCGCCATTTCCCTTGCTGCAGGCCACTAAACATATGGTCTTGGATACACTTTTCAGTCTTCTTCTCCGGGATGCTCATAGTGGATCATACTGCCTTTACTAGCTTCCTCGTGTTTTCGATTGGGAAGCATTGACGACCTCCTAAGTCAGTTTCTGATGAGGAGGGGAGACGGCGAGGCAGAAGAATCATACTCCCCCTTCTGACCTATCTGACTCTTCACAACCATGGCAGGGAGGTCTGGATTTTTCCGAGCTCTGACTATCCTTGGACAGAGGTCTAAGGGAGTCCCTGACCTCTGCCCTAATTATAGACCTCAGATCAGAGGCAAATCCCGGGGCTTCCCCTGACAATGTCTGCTGAATGCATTCTCCGCATAGCCTTTTTGTCCAGGAACTAGACATTTCCTTTTTACACAGAGCACATTTCCTATGCCTGGTTTTGGAGACACATTGTGACGGGGTCCTTCTCCCATATCACACAATAAACAGAGCGAGAGATGACTGTACAATCCAAAGAGCATTTATTCCAAGCAAATCAAATGGTCCATAACATAATCCACAAAACAGAAGGTAAAATTAGTCCAGTGACACAAATATAGTCCGGTAAGCGATAAATATCCAGGTCTCTCTGAGAAGCTAGTTTCTCCCAGATGTTCAATCTTCCTGCTTCTCTCTTCAAGTTCTCAAACAAACTGCCTCTGCCCCAGGTAAGCAAAAAGGTTACAATAGGTGGACTCTAGGACCACCTCCCCCCACACCAAGGGACGGAAGCGCCTCAAGAGGCTATAACCTTGCACTATAGGGGGTGATTACTTACAAACAATAGAATATACACAGAATCAGTACAAATAATGGACAGTGAAGCAAGCTTAAAATAGGAATCTGTACAGCAAGATACACCTCCCACCCATATCCCACCATCACAACCTCTCCCTCCTTCTGAATAAGTGAGTATGCCATGAGGTCTACACAGAACTTAGGCCATCTCACTTAAGTCTATGTTGCTCAGCTGTGGATAGTCTATGGTTCTTCTTGCCGGGAGAGTCCATCAGCATTCTGGTGTTGGCTTCCACGCATGTATTGAATGGAGAAGCTGTAGGTATTCCCTTGTACAGCGATATGGTTGAAAGGACAAGCTTCCCTTTGTGTCCTCCTTCACTCAAACTGTGTTTCCTGCACCCACAAATTGACATTGTAGATTTCCCACATCATTTCTTAGGAGAATATCTGCAGGCAGTCCACTTATCACCCCAACCACACATTGCTTGACCCCAAAGCCAAAGTCCACATCTACAGTCGCCTTTGGGATATTCCTCCTTTGTCCTCCAGCCAGTTCAATAACAATCCCTGGTCCATGATGTATTGCCTCTGGATGAACCACTCGGGGATCAGCTATTGGGAAAAATGCCTCAGAATCACAAAATCCAATCACTCTCTGTCCATCCAGCACAACCTCCTGTAAGTGCTTACTTTGATGGTGAGAGGAACTCAATCTACTAGCAGGGCAAGTGTTTTGCAAATGCCCAGGCTGCCCACATCGATAACATCTCCTCTGCGTCGGACTCCTTCTAATGTGCATTCTGGAGAAGGCAGTAGGAGAACCTGGTGACAAAGGCCGGAGGCCATACACTCCAACAGGGGCATCTATGGTGCAGGGGTCAGCGGTACACTCCGGTGGAGGTGGTGGTAACTCTTCCTCAGGCAATATGGAATACACAAAATGTACTAGACGAGATGGAGGTGTGTGAAGCTCCCTCAGAGTCCTTGTAGGACAACTAGATTGCAGGTGCCCAGATTGTCCCCACCCATAACATATCCTCTCTGTGATCCCCCCAGGGCGTGGTCGGAACTGTTGGGGCCCAGGATTGTGAGCAGTGGTTGCCATCGGCCTTTGGCTTGTTGGAGGGGCAGATATAACTGGAGAGGGCTGGGGAGCAGGAGCAAGCTGTGGCTTATTGTCTAGAAGCGGTCGGATAGTAAGGGCCTCATCAGCCAGGGCTGCAGTTCTATCCAAGGAGCCTCCTCCTTATACTGCTGAGATACACCGGGGCCAAGAGCTGCCATCTCTTCTTCAAACCACACCAACCACTGGCTTTTTGGGGCGGGGATCCTCATCCCCAGTGCTTGTCCGTCAGATATCTGGGAGGAGGCAGACTGGCTCTCACCCACAAGTAGATCAATTAAGGCTTCTTTACTCAGTCCCTGGTAGTTGAGGCCCAGATCTTTGGCTTTTTCCTTTAGACTGGATGCAGTCCAGTTTCTGTACTCACTCTGTTGGTGGATCTCCATTAAGCTGCACTCTGTTGATCCACTGCTACCAGTTGTGACAGGGTTCTTCTCCCATATCACACAATTAACAGAGCGAGAGTTGGCTGTACAATTCAAAGAGCATTTATTCCAAGCAAATCAAATGATCCATAATATAATCCACAAAACAGATTGTAAAATTAGTCCAGTAACACAAATATAGTCCGGTAAGCGATAAATATCCAGGTCTCTCTGAGAAGCCAGTTTCTCCCAGAGGTTCAATCTTCCTGCTTCACTCTTGAAGTTCTCAGACTGCCTCTGCCCCAGGTAGGCAAAAATGTCTGGAAGGGAAAGAAAGTGATCAAACTCAGCTGTGGCAAGGTCCGGCATGCTAGGATAACACTCTGGTAGTGCAGGGATCCAATAGAAGAAAAAAATAATCCAGCTTCCGAAATAATATAAAATCTTGTGCAAGCTTAATTTTAAAGGATTTAAAAAATACTTGACATTACAAGGCACAAAATAGGGAGCCCATGTGTGGCTACGCGTTTCAAACGCTACCTGCGTTCTTTGTCAAGCCTGACAGAGGTGCTACCGGGTCAGGAGTGACGCTATCCGAGTCTCTTCCCTTGGAGGGAATACAAAAACCTCAAATTATAACCCCCGATCAGCGTAGGGTTAATCAAGCAAAACACAATTTGCCCAAAGGGCAACAAGAGGTACCCCTAACTAAATTAGGGTACCTCTTGTTGCCCTTTGGGCAAATTGTGTTTTGCTTGATTAACCCTACGCTGATCGGGGTTATAATTTGAGGTTTTTGTGTTTGGTTTAATTGAGGACCAAGATATAGATACTTCTAATTATACCCCTAGTATGGCAGGTTTCTTGTCACATAAAGACAAATTTAGATAGTCTCTTACTGGAAGCCTCTCAGGTTTTCTCTACTGATAACCCTGCATTTGCACAAAGTAATCAGCTTCTCATTATTTAATAACATTACAAAGACATATACACTGCTTTGCGAAAGTATTCGGCCCCCTTGAATTTTTCAACCTTCTCTTAAAAATTTCATATCAAACAAGGAGAAGACTGATTAGAGATGCAGCCAAGAGGCCCATGATCACTCTTGATGAATTACAGAAATCTACAGCTGAGGTGGGAGAGCCTGTCCATAGGACAACAATCAGTTGTACACTGCACAAATCTGGCTTTATTGAAGAGTGGCAAGAAGAAAGCCATTTCTCAAAGATATCCATAAGAAGTGTTGGTTAAAGTTTGCCACAAGCCACCTGGGAGAAACCCCAAACATGTGATAGAAGGTGCTCTGGTCAGATGAAACCAAAAATCGAACTTTTTGGGCACAATGCCAAACAATATGTTTGGCATAAAAGCAGCACACCTAATCACCCTGAACACACCATCCCCACTGTCAAACATGGTGGTGGCAGCATCATGGTTTGGGCCTGTTTTTCTTCAGCAGGGACAGGGAAGATGGTTAAAATTGATGGGAAGATGGATGGAGCCAAATACAGGACCATTCTTGAAGAAAACCTGTTGGAGTCTGCAATAGACCTGAGACTGGGACAGAGATTTGTCTTCCAACAAGACAATGATCCCAAACAGAAAGCAAAATCTACAATGGAATGGTTCAAAAATAAACGTATCCAGGTGTTAGAATAGCCAAGTCAAAGTCCAGACCTGAATCCAATCGAGAATCTGTGGAAAGAATTGATATCTGCTGTTCACAAACGCTCTCTATCCAAGCTCACTCAGCTTGAGCTATACAGTGCCTACAAGTAGTATTTAACCCCCTGCAGATTTAGCAGGTTTACACATTCGGAATTAACTTGGCATTGTGACATTTGGACTGTAGATCAGCCTGGAAGTGTGAAATGCACTGCAGCAAAAAAGAATGTTATTTCTTTTTTTATTTTTTTTTTTAAATTGTGAAAAGTTTATTCAGAGGGTCATTTATTATTCAACCCCTCAAACCACAAGAATTCTGTTTGGTTCCCCTAAAGTACTAAGAAGTATTTCAGGCACAAAGAACAATGAGCTTCACATGTTTGGATTAATTATCTCTTTTTCCATCCTTTTCTGACTAATTAAGACCCTCCCCAAACTTGTGAACAGCACTCATACTTGGTCAACATGGGAAAGACAAAGGAGCATTCCAAGGCCATCAGAGACAAGATCGTGGAGGGTCACAAGGCTGGCAAGGGGTACAAAACCCTTTCCAAGGAATTGGGCCTACCTGTCTCCACTGTTGGGAGCATCATCCGGAAGTGGAAGGCTTATGGAACTACTGTTAGCCTTCCACGGCCTGGACAGCCTTTGAAGGTTTCCACCCGTGCCGAGGCCAGGCTTGTCCGAAGAGTCAAGACTAACCCAAGGACAACAAGGAAGGAGCTCTGGGAAGATCTCATGGCAGTGGGGACATTGGTTTCAGTCAATACCATAAGTAACGTACTCCACCGCAATGGTCTCCGTTCCAGACGAGCCCGTAAGGTACCTTTACTTTCAAAGCGTCATGTCAAGGCTCGTCTACAGTTAGCTCATGATCACTTGGAGGACTCTGAGACAGACTGGTTCAAGGTTCTCTGGTCTGATGAGACCAAGATCGAGATCTTTGGTGCCAACCACACACGTGACGTTTGGAGACTGGATGGCACTGCATACGACCCCAAGAATACCATCCCTACAGTCAAGCATGGTGGTGGCAGCATCATGCTGTGGGGCTGTTTCTCAGCCAAGGGGCCTGGCCATCTGGTCCGCATCCATGGGAAGATGGATAGCACGGCCTACCTGGAGATTTTGGCCAAGAACCTCCGCTCCTCCATCAAGGATTTTAAGATGGGTCGTCATTTCATCTTCCAACAAGACAACGACCCAAAGCACACAGCCAAGAAAACCAAGGCCTGGTTCAAGAGGGAAAAAATCAAGGTGTTGCAGTGGCCTAGTCAGTCTCCTGACCTTAACCCAATTGAAAACTTGTGGAAGGAGCTCAAGATTAAAGTCCACATGAGACACCCAAAGAACCTAGATAACTTGGAGAAGATCTGCATGGAGGAGTGGGCCAAGATAACTCCAGAGACCTGTGACGGCCTGATCAGGTTTTCTAAAAGACGATTATTAGCTGTAATTGCAAACAAGGATTATTCCACAAAATATTAAACCTAGGGGTTGAATAATAATTGACCCACACTTTTATGTTAAAAATGTATTAAAATTTAACTGAGCAGCATAACTTGTTGGTTTAAGTTATGAGGATGAGGGCAAGATGTGACATTAAACATAGCATTATATGCAGACTAGACCCTAATACTAATAATGCAGAACTAAGTGAACCAAGGGAATGGTAGTCATAGGTCATAAACAAGACCGATGCATCAAGAATTACATCAGCGCAACTTTTTTGCAAAAATGTGACAAATATTTATTAAATAGAATAAAGGGCAAAAAAGTGACATCTAAAATACAGTATCAAAGAGATATGCAAAGAACAATGATCAGCCTCATAAGGGTGTCACTGAAGTTAAACACATGGGTCCACCACCCATCAGGGGAGCAGTATCAAGTATAGCAGGGACATGACCTGATGAACTCCTAGCAGTAGGTGGACAATTGCTCTAATACTCCAGCACAACTGCATGAAACATCCGAGAAACGCCAAGACATGCATCCTATAATGTGGAGCTACAATTTATATAGAATATATAGATCGGAGAGTCAGGTCATGAACCAAATACCAATTGCATAGCGGACAGGTAACAATAGGCGGTATCAACAACATCATTAATCAATCCCTGTCCTGCACTCACCCATAGTGGTTAGCATGGAACCCGAGAAAAACGTGACCCGACGCGCACGTTTTCGCTGTCTTCGGGGGGCCGTGGTGTCTCACACGGGGATTGGTTAATGACGGACGGGTATTGATTAATGATGCTGCTGATTTCGCCTATTGTTACCTGTCCGCTATGCAATTGGTATTTGGTTCATGACCTGACTCTCCGATCTATATATTCTATATAAATTGTAGCTCCACATTATAGGATGCATGTCTTGGCGTTTCTCGGATGTTTCATGCACTTGTGCTGGAGTATTAGAGCAATTGTCCACCTATTGTTAGGAGTTCATCAGGTCATGTCCCTGCTATACTTGATACTGCTCCCCTGATGGGTGTTGGACCCATGTGTTTAACTTCAGTGACACCCTTATGAGCCTGATCATTGTTCTTTGCATATCTCTTTGATACTGTATTTTAGATGTCACTTTTTGCCCTTTATTTTATTTAATAAATATTTGTCACATTTTTGCAAAAAAGTTGCATTGATGTAATTCTTGATGCATCGGTCTTGTTTATGACCTATGACTAATATTCCCTTGGTTCTCTTAGTTCTGCATAACTTGTTGGTTTGTAAGATTTATGCATCTGTTAATAAATCCTGCTCTTGTTTGAAGTTTGCAGGCTCTAACTTATTTGCATCTTATCAAACCTGCTAAATCTGCAGGGGGTTGAATACTACTTGTAGGCACTGTATGTATGTATGTATGTGACGGGGAATAAATAAATATATATATATATATATATATATATATATATATATATATATATATATATATATATATATATATATATATACATACATACATACATACATACATACATACATACATACATACAGCTCTGGTAAATATTAAGAGACCACTTCCACATTTTCAGTTTTTCTAATTTTTCTCTTTATAGGTACATTTTTGAGTGAAATGTAAATTGTTGTTTTATTCTTTATGGCTGTGTGCAGTTCCTGACACATACTAATGTATGAGCTGCATTCAGGTTACTCTAACAGACAATCACAGACGCCCATTCTCTCTACCGGGTCTGTGATTGCCTGATATCACAGTACTGTTAAAATAAATAAGTCATTAAAATAAGTGACGTAGCACTCCGCAGTATTTTTTATTCTCAGTGCAGATAAAGTGGATGGCTATGGGCTGCCACCCCATCTGCCTGGTTTTACCTTGGCTGGCAATCAAAATACAGGAAAGCCCATTCATTTTTTTTTTCTAATTATTTAAAAAATTAAAGAAAAAATGTGTGGGCTCCCGCCATATTTTGATTGCCAGTCAGGTAAACCCAGGCAGCTGGGGGCTGGGATTCTCCACAGCCGCCCCTGGAAATGGCGCATTGTTTATTAGCGCTATTTCCAGGCGCTTTACTTGGCTTGTCCAGCGGCCCTGATGGCAGTGGCACGCTGGTTAATAAAGGGATTAATACCAGCTTTGTATTCTCCGCTCATACTAAGCCCGAAATTCATGGTGTCACGCCAAATTAGATATGGCCACTATGAATATCTAGTAAACAGTGAAAAAAAATACACAACACAAACATTTTTTTTATTAGAAATAAAAAAAACATTTAGAGACTCCATCTTTATTATAAAAAAAGCTCCTTAGTCCGATGTAGTCCACAGGAAGAGCCATGTCAGCTCTGCTTCATCGCTTTGTACAGAGCGAGAAGCAGGCTGACACTGAAGGTATGATTCCACTTTCGTATGACTCCTGCGAGTCTCGCATTGGTATCACCCAACACGGCGCACACTCTCCTGACAGGATAACCTCAGTTGCATGAAAATACATGCAGCCGACCCTCTCCTGTCAGGAGAGTGTGCGCCGTGCCGGGTGATACCGATGCGAGACTCACACAGTGACAGTCAAAGTTTAATCGAGTCCATGGCTCATGGACTAGGGTGTACCCTGACGTCACCCTGAACATGGCCGAAAACAGGCGAAGACTGCCAAGTGACGAGCAGTGCAGTAAATACCACCGGATGTTAATGATCGGACCCGGAAGCAGAAGCGGCCGGGAGACAGTCTGTTCGGGATCTTGTGCACGAACACTATGTGTTTGGTCCGGACCACTAACTTTACAGTTCGAGTTCGCCCATCACTACAAAAAACTGTACATTTGTTATAATAAAGAAACACAAAATGTTGAAAAACAGTGATCCAAATGTGTAGAGAAAAACAATAGGTACCAATAAAAATGTCACTTTGACCCAAATTATTTTTTTCCATGTGCGGCCCTTATACCCAGCCGAGTTAAGACCCCTGATCTAGAGCATAGTTTAGCTACAATGTAATTGCCATGCTCAGCATGTCCAGCAGAACGTTCTAAATCATTTAAAAGCACTCCTGGTCTCTCTGTCGGTCTATCTCTCTCTCTGTCAATGTCGGTCTGTCTCCTTCTCTCCCCCTCTCTCATACTCACCGATCACTGTCACGGCACTGCACGGCTGTCACACTTCTCTGGCGGGTTATCTTTTGAAAATGCTGTCCGCTCATTATTCCATCTAGTATTCACTGCTTCCCCCGCCCACTGGCGCCTATGATTGGTTGCAGTCAGACACCCCCCCATGCTGAGCGACAGCTGTCTCACTGCAACCAATCACAGCCGGTGGGCGGGTCTATATCGTGCAGTACAATAAATAAATAATTAAAAAAAACCTGGCGTGCGCTCCCCCCCAATTTTGATACCAGCCAAGGTAAAGCCACATGGCTCAAGGCTGGTATTCTCAGGATGGAGAGCCCCACGTTATGGGGAGCCCCCCCAGCCTAAAAATATCAGCCAGCAGCTGCCCGGAATTGCCACATCCATTAGATTCGACAGTCCTGGGACTCTACCCGGCGTAACCCAAATTGCCCTGGTGCGGTAGCAATCGAGGTAATGAGGAGTTAATAGCAGCAAGCCCATAGCTGCCACTAAGTCCTAGGTTAATCATGGTAGGCATCTATGAGACACCCACAATGATTAACCTGTAAGTGAAAGTAAATAAACACACCCGAAAAAATATTTTATTTGGAATAAAAGATAAAAAAAACACCCTCTTTCACCACTTTATTACTCCCCAAATACCCCTCCAGGTCCGGCGTAATCCACACGAGGTCCCGCTACGCATCCAGCTCTGCTACGTGAAGCTGACAGGAGCGGCAGTAGAACACTGCCACGCCTGTGAGCTCCACGCAGCAACTGAAGTGAGTCGCGCTGTCAGCAGGGACGTCACTGAGGTAGTGTGTGCGGTGATGATGGGGGCGGTAGTTGCGGGGTTGTGTGTGGTGATGATGGGTGCGATAGTGTCGGGGTGTGTGCGGTGAGGATGGGGGCGGTAGTTGAGGGGTTGTGTGCGGTGATGATGGGTGCGGTAGTGCCGGGGTGTGTGCGGTGATGATGGGGGCGGTGGTGCCGGGGTGTGTGCGGTGCTGAGTGCGATAGTGCCGGGGTGTGTGCGGTGATGATGGGGGCGGTGGTGCCGGGGTGTGTGTGGTGATGAGTGCGATAGTGCCGGGGTGTGTGCGGTGATGATGGGGGCGGTAGTGCCGGGGTGTGTGCGGTGATGATGGGGGCAGTAGTGCCGGGGTGTGTGCAGTGATGATGGGGGCGGTAGTGCCGGGGTGTGTGCGGTGATGATGGGGGCGGTAGTGCCGGGGTGTGTGCGGTGATGATGGGGGCGGTAGTGCCGGGGTGTGTGCGGTGATGATGGGGGCGGTAGTGCCGGGGTGTGTGCGGTGATGATGGGAGTGGTAGTGCTGGGGTGTGTGCGGTGATGATGGGGGCTGTAGTGCCATGGTCTGTGATGATGATGATGAGTGCGGTAGTGCCTGCGTGTGCAGTGATTATGGTGATGATGGGGGCTCTCTCTCTCGCAGCTAGAAAACTTAATGCAACACGTTATGTCACAGGAATCCGTTGCCTTTATTATCACACTATTTGCAAGGCATCCGTCACATGCGTCACACAACGCATTGTGACGGATGCCGCACAACGCAAATGTGAAAGCGCCCTAAGATTCCCATTAGGCTCAAGGAAATGGATTATGTGGAAATTGTGTGACACATTACTGTTCATGTAGAAACTGATGGAATACTTTATTGTACCCAAATGTTTTCAGTGCTTTAGGAGTTAAGGTATTTATGGTGTAGGATCCACAGCATGTCCCACTACCGCCTTCTCTTCAGAGACAAAAATCTACAGTTTTATGGATCAGCCTCCCTCCACATTAGCAGCTGATCCACGCTATGCCTCATTAAGATCAAATTATCTCCTGCAATGTCCCATGTAATATGCAGTGTTTAGAAGACGCTTCAGTATAAGTAACTGCTCTCTTTGTAATCATGCTGGAGCAAGGCGCTATTCACTTCTGTCTGACTGCTTGCATTGCAGGAGGCATCCAGAAGACCTGGCCTTCTGTGTATTTATTAAAGTGTGAGATAATACGGCTTTTCTAACAAATAATGTTCTGTATTTCTTAACTGCTTTGAAGCTGCTCTATGTAGCGTAATCTTCTGGCGCTCTGACCAATATTGTGCACATTTTCTCTTAAAGTGTACATCACACAATTTACTTTAAATGATTTTATAGTTTTAACAACATTAAAATTAAAATAGAACAATCCACTTATATTCAATAACATTAAAAAAGTTGACAGTTATTAAAATTATCATTAAGCATTTGAGTATAAGTATAAAAAGCTTGATAAGGTATGAATATATGCTTTAGAGTTATAATTTATGTGTATACTAGAGGAATGTAAAGAAGAAAGGAGGGCGGAAAGAGACAAAATGGGAAGGAAAGGGAGATGGGGCATATAAAAAAACAAAACAGAACCACAACCTTTTGAAATCAACACTTTAGAAGAGATCACACTCACCACAATATTCTATTTTAAGGATTATTTCTGTCAACCAGAATGCCAGGTCATTCCACTCTCTGAATAGTATCCAACATGGCCATTGGTGATGAAAAGCCTTTCGTCGATTATCATCTACAATCAAGTAAAGAATGACATTTCCAGGAGATGGTGGTGACGCTGCATTTGGAAATCATGCTTTCACACCCACACACAGAGCGTGATAAGATGGAAAACGCGCCGACTAGTCTGGGGAACGAACACCCATGCGACAAGTCACAGGCCCAATTTGAATAAGAAAAACTGAGATAAATGCTTTTCTAAAGATACCGTCACACTTAGCAACGCTCCAACGATCCCACCAGCAATCTGACCTGGCAGGGATCGCTGGAGCGTCGCTACATGGTCGCTGGTGAGCAGTCAATCAGGCAGATCTCCACAGCGATCAGAGATCAGCAACCAGCCACCAGCGACCCGTGTAACGACGCTGGGCTTGGTAACCATAGTACACATCGGGTTACTAAGCAAAGCGCTTTGCTTATAGTTACCCGATGTCTACCTTGGCTACGTGTGCAGGGAGCAGGCAGCCCGACTCCTAGAAGCTGCGGACGCTGGTAACCAAGGTAAATATCGGGTAACCAAGCAAAGCGCTTTGCTTGGTTACCCGATGTGTACCTTGGTTACCAGCGTCTGCAAAAGCCGGCTCCCTGCACATTCAAATCGTTGCTCTCTCGCTGTCAAACACAGCGATGTGTGCTTCACAGCGGGAGAGCAACAACCAAAAAATGGTCCAGGACTTTCAGCAACGACCGGCGATCTCACAGCAGGGGCCAGGTCGTTGCTGGGCCAGGTCGTTGCTGGATGTCACACACAGCGACATCGCTAGCAAGAACCCTGTTGCGTCACAAAAAACGTAACTCAGTAGCGATGTCGCTAGCGATGTCACTTAGTGAGACGTGGCCTTTTAAAGTTTTATTTTAGAGAATGATTTTATACAGGGATGGTTAGGAAGGGAATTTGGACATGCAAATATAAATGCTGCTGTCACATGGAGATTTTCACAAACTTCATCGACTGTCAGCGACATTTGGTTCTGTTCTGACTACAGATTCTGACACTGTCTGATAACTACTCTGGTGTCTGATCTACGCAGGCAGACTCGGGCATCAACCTGCTGAGTGCCAATTCAGAGGCAAGCTAGCATGAGTTATTCTCTGCTAGTCTGGTTGTTAGTCTCCTTTGATCACCTGTTCTGAGGGAGCCAATCACATCTGCTCCCTTTCTATATATGCTGTCTGGATCCTTCCACCTATGCCAGCTATAGTTTATCTTAGTTGGTCTGGTGAGTTGTGGTGATGTACGCTATGTTGTATAATACCTGTTGTTGTGTGCAGTTGTAGAGTTAAACCTTATTGCCTTTTTGTTGCTACCTTCCTGCTCTTGTTTTTCTCTTGAGTATCTCTTTGTCTATTTATGTGTGTGTGTGCAGTGTGTCAGAGTTTTGGTTTTCCCTCCTCATTTGTTTATAATTTTATTCCTGCCCTCTGCCTCACTGAGGGGAGGTATTGGTGTAGTATAGAAAGGCATCGGACTCCGGTGTCTCCACCACTAGAAATAATCCGGAGGCGAAGGATAGCCTAAGGTCTCCCAGTGTAAGGGACATCATAGGAGCCCCCTGTCCCTCGCTATCCTGAAGTAACAGTGACAGATGCTGGCTTGGAGGGCATAAGGGACCTGACCCTTTAAAGTGATTATTTCATTCTTCCTAGGGTCAGTATGATTTAATGCCGATGTATGTAACTTATGGTAGAGGTTCTTCATTTCCTAGTATGTTCCCCATGACAACCATACCATAGTAAACAAAATACAACTGATTGGTGGTCAAAGCAGTCAACCATTCCATACGTCTATCCTCGTTATCTCCAACTTAGAAAACATTAGTAACTAGGATTGTAGTATTTTTCCAAAGTGATGCTATAAAGACATTTAACCGCCTTTAGGAAGTGTAAAAGGAGTTTAATGACCGTCTTTCAAAGGTTTTGAGGTGGAACATCCAATAGGTATATAAACAGTCAGTGGCAGATCAAGCTCAAGAAATACTCAAAATAAGGGACTGGTCTATCTTCTAATTTGGAATTATGACCACACAATCTCAAAAAATATGTGAGATAGTACCTTTGTCCCTGTCACATCTTCAACAGAAGTCTGAATATATTGAAAGCAACTTGAGTAGGACTCCAGCTCCTTATTAATAGGATCATCACAGATATTATTAAATAATATCCACAGTGTTGGCATGATCGCTTGTACATTGATACTTTTAGGTAAATACCCCTTATCCTGATATTATTGCGCCAATTGCAATTTTCTTAGTGAGCAACCATATTAAACAGACCTTATTTGCTGGCTGTGAAGATCTAGAATTTGTTTTCGACCATTAGGATGGCCCACAACTTGTAAGACATCATCGTCCAATCTATGTACATTGTCTGTGAGATTTGACAGGCTACAGGTGAGGGAATGTCAGTGTTGTATGTGGTCTCCAACCTCTGCACATATTGCTCCATGTCTTGCTTAGTCGGGATAGATGTTTTCTCTGTTGCTTCATTGGGGGACACAGGAAACCATGGGTGTATGCTGCTGGCTCTAGGAGGCTGACACTATGCAAATCAAAACATTGGCTCCTCCCCAGTAGTAAACACCCACCGACTGGAGCTGAGGAGATCAGTTTTTGCTTAGTGTCCGAGGAGGTTGGCTGGGCTGCTCTCAGCGCCTGAGGTTTGTATTGTTGTGTTTTATTAATGTTTTCCCTTTGTTTTTCAGACACAGCTCGTCTGGCGACAGGGTGTAATTGCTCACCCTGCTCTCCCCAATAGAGACCGATCGCACAGAGTGGGCTCCGTCCGCCACTACTGTTGTCCTCTGTGTCTGTCTGGCAGTGAACCCGCCCCCTCCAACACAGAAGAGTGTTCGAGGTGCATCCGCATTGAGGAAAAGTACGACGTCGATGACAAAGGTGGAGGGTCCTGCCCCCCTCCCCAACTCGGTCACTCCCGAGCCTGATCGTGCGGTAGGAGGATGAAGAGAGTACCTGTGATGGAGAGGTACCCCTCCAGTCTCCCGTCAACTACGCCCGGGTCGACTGTCGAGATGGCTTAGTTCGCCTCCTCCAGCATGGATCACCAGGAGACAAGCTGGAACCTCCAAGAAAAGGTGCCATCCCTGATCCCGGGGGTCCCCCCTTTATATTTATCCCCCTGCTTTTCATGACAGGGCTTTCCCTGTAACCCCTGTCCTTGGTAATGGGTAGGGGGGGGACAGTTTTATATACAGTTCAGAGCCCCCGTTTATTCACTGGGTAGTCCCCCCCCCCACAGCGTGGCTTCCCCGCTGGATCGGCTCCCCTGTGGCCCCCCTCTGGACCCCCTTTGCTTCCGCATCTCCTTTGTAGTTTTTAAAAAAAATACAAAAAAACCCCCACAAAACAAAAAGAAAAAAACCATTTAATCCCGGCGCCATATCAGCCTTCTCCTCCGGCCGGTCCACGCCCCTCCAGCGCCCAGGCCTATCCTCACTCATGTTTTCCGTGCCCTTCCAGGCCACGGCCCCCGCTCTGTTTTTCAAATCTACCCACCTCTATTATCCCCTCGCGCGGCCTCAGTCCACTTCCCGGCACCCGATGTCATTTCCTGGAGCCAATCCCCGGCTCGCGTCATCCCTGCACCTCCACTGACCCAGGCCCCTCCTCCGGGTAAGCGGCGCTGCTACCGCCGCAAGGCCCGATCCTCCCCGCCTAGGTAGGTCAGCACCACTGACCCCACGAGGCCCGAGCCTCCGACCGGGTAAGCGCTGCTACCATCACCGCGAGTTTGCGACAAGCACTTCCCTGCAGGCAGCATTGGGTCTAGCGCTCCCTCACAGGCAGCGAATAATCCACTGCTCCCCCAGACATCAGGGTCAGTCAGCACTTCCTCGCAGCCGAGCCACTATCAGCGCTCCCCATCAGGCATCAAAGTGTCATCCTTCACAATTCTCTCATGGCTCATTCCCTATGGTACTGTTGTTTGTGAAGGAGCAGTATGGCGCACACTTTTAATGTCTCCCTGTATTAGACAGTCATAGGGTCTCGGCCTCTACCCACCCTCCTTCTCTCAAGACCAGGTGGCACAGTTTTGTCACGGTACGCCCTATTTTGTGATTTACACTCACGGACATTATCCTCACATCTTGCCTAGCACAGATATGCTCCTGATTTCTGGGTGTTCACTTTCAGTTGGCCATTCTCTCCCCAAGGTATTATACACCTGTAGCACTAATTACGGAACTGTGTCCAGCAGTATTTTAGACCTGTTACTACAGCATTCTAGATCTTCCCCAAAGTATCGTTCTTTGTGCCTGGTTATCCAGTCACATTACGGATAGATTATGGCACTCTACCCAGCAATCAGAAGCTCATATCGTGTTAAGCACGATGATTATCCAGCGGTCCAAGACATGGCCTTTTCTCTGAGCGCACCAGTGTTTCTGTGGACCTGTCATTATTCCGGTCTGTCAGTGTGTTTCATGCTTACGCCTACTCTTCTGTACACACTGTCTAAGGTGTCAATTTTTCCGTGTGAACTTACGTACACTGACATTCCAGTGATTTTTTTTTAACCTTTCATTTTTACACAGTACACCGGCATTTCCATGTACCTGTCCACTATCCTATGTGTCAGTGTCTCTGCGTACTACCTGTCTGTTACAGTGCGCAAGTGCTTCCGGGACGCTGCCCACTATCCAGTGTGCTTGTGTTTCTATAGGCACCTGTCTTCTCTGGCATTCCAGTGTTTTTTATGAATCAACCCGCTACCCAATATGCCAGTGTTTCTGTATGCATAGTGTTACGCCAGTATAGCAGTGTTTCTATGAACCTGCCCACTGTTAGTGTGCCAGTGTTCGTCTATGCACCTGTTTACTTCAACATGCCAATTCTTCTTTCAACTTATCCACTATCCAGTGTGCCAGTGTTTTTGTATACACCTCTCTACGCCGGTGTACCAGTGTTTCTACTAACCTGCCCACTATTCAGTGTGCCGGTGTCCCTGTATGCACCCACTATGCACTTGTTACTTCAGCGTGACAGTGCTTCGTTCAACCTGTTCATTATCCAGTGTGACAGTGTCTCTCCAGCCTGTTTCTTTGATCCTGTCCTCTATTTGGTGTGTCACTGTTTCTCTAGTTACCACCAACATGTTATCTAGGATGACAGTGATTCATGGGCCACTGTTCGATGAACCTGCCCACTACCCAGTGTGCCAGTGTTCTCCAAACCTTAGACCGAACACAGCAACAGGCTTATGTGCTCTGTCCACGACCCTGTTAGTCAGAGCCACCCTTTCACTCATGACAGCGGGTCAGGTATCCAGATTATCATCATTGAGGCGAGAGGCAAGGACTGCATCCATCCACCAAGGACTACAATACGACACGGCATGGCAGCAGCAGTCATTTAGTCACTTCCCAGTGACCCGGGTCCATCTCCTACCTTGTACCACTCGCCTAAGGTAACCACAGGGTAAGGCACAGTCCTGTAACCAGTACGTGGTCTGCTTCATTCCCTGCAGCAGCAGTTGTTACCTGTCATCTAGCCGATTCCTACTAACCCGGGGCCATCTCCTGCCTCACACCACTCATCTAGGGTAATCACGAGGTAAGGCACACTTCTATGACCAGTACATTGTCTGCTTCAAGTCCTGCAGCAGCACTCATTTCTTCACTTCTCAGTGATCCGGGTCCATCTCCTATCTCACACCATGCGTCTATCGTAATCACGAGGTAAGGTAAGGCTCTGTCCTCTGACCAGCAAGTTGTGTGATTTTACTCCCTGCAGCAGCAGTCATTTAGTCACTTCCCAGTGACCCAGCTACCACACCACACACAGCAGGGTCATGAGGTAGGTTCTGCTCTCTGACTATTAGCTTTTGTCTGCTCCACTTCCAACAGCAGCAGCCATTTACTCACTCAAATACAGTTAGGTCCAGAAATATTTGGACAGTGACACAATTTTCGCGAGTTGGGCTCTGCATGCCACCACATTGGATTTGAAATGAAATCTCTACAACAGAATTCAAGTGCAGATTGTAACATTTAATTTGAAGGTTTGAATAAAAATATCTGATAGAAATTGTAGGAATTGTACACATTTCTTTACAAACACTCCACATTTTAGGAGGTCAAAAGTAATTGGACAAATAAACCAAACCCAAACAAAATATTTTTATTTTCAATATTTTGTTGCGAATCCTTTGGAGGCAATCACTGCCTTAAGTCTGGAACCCATGGACATCACCAAACGCTGGGTTTCCTCCTTCTTAATGCTTTGCCAGGCCTTTACAGCCGCAGCCTTCAGGTCTTGCTTGTTTGTGGGTCTTTCCGTCTTAAGTCTGGATTTGAGCAAGTGAAATGCATGCTCAATTGGGTTAAGATCTGGTGATTGACTTGGCCATTGCAGAAGGTTCCACTTTTTTGCACTCATGAACTCCTGGGTAGCTTTGGCTGTATGCTTGGGGTCATTGTCCATCTGTACTATGAAGCGCCGTCCGATCAACTTTGCGGCATTTGGCTGAATCTGGGCTGAAAGTATATCCCAGTACACTTCAGAATTCATCCGGCTACTCTTGTCTGCTGTTATGTCATCAATAAACACAAGTGACCCAGTGCCATTGAAAGCCATGCATGCCCATGCCATCACGTTGCCTCCACCATGTTTTACAGAGGATGTGGTGTACCTTGGATCATGTGCCGTTCCCTTTCTTCTCCAAACTTTTTTCTTCCCATCATTCTGGTACAGGTTGATCTTTGTCTCATCTGTCCATAGAATACTTTTCCAGAACTGAGCTGGCTTCATGAGGTGTTTTTCAGCAAATTTAACTCTGGCCTGTCTATTTTTGGAATTGATGAATGGTTTGCATCTAGATGTGAACCCTTTGTATTTACTTTCATGGAGTCTTCTCTTTACTGTTGACTTAGAGACAGATACACCTACTTCACTGAGAGTGTTCTGGACTTCAGTTGATGTTGTGAACGGGTTCTTCTTCACCAAAGAAAGTATGCGGCGATCATCCACCACTGTTGTCATCCGTGGACGCCCAGGCCTTTTTGAGTTCCCAAGCTCACCAGGCAATTCCTTTTTTTTCAGAATGTACCCGACTGTTGATTTTGCTACTCCAAGCATGTCTGCTATCTATCTGATGGATTTTTTCTTTTTTTTCAGCCTCAGGATGTTCTGCTTCACCTCAATTGAGAGTTCCTTAGATCGCATGTTGTCTGGTCACAGCAACAGCTTCCAAATGCAAAACCACACACCTGTAATCAACCCCAGACCTTTTAACTACTTCATTGATTACAGGTTAACGAGGGAGACGCCTTCAGAGTTAATTGCAGCCCTTAGAGTCCCTTGTCCAATTACTTTTGGTCCCTTGAAAAAGAGGAGGCTATGCATTACAGAGCTATGATTCCTAAACCCTTTCTCCGATTTGGATGTGAAAACTCTCATATTGCAGATGGGAGTGTGCACTTTCAGCCCATATTATATATATAATTGTATTTCTGAACATGTTTTTGTAAACAGCTAAAATAACAAAACTTGTGTCACTGTCCAAATATTTCTGGACCTAACTGTATGGAAGTTACTCACTGTGACGGGGTATGCGACAGAGCAGGCAGGGACACCAGATCGATGAACAATCCAACAAGTTTTATTGAGGCAGGGAGCATAAAACATCCAATATCCAAAGTGTTCTTTAGAGTCCACAATGAGTCTACACAAAGAAAACAGATGCAGGGCGCCACACAGCAATCCGATGCAACAACAGTCCTTAGATGTGTTCTTTAAATCCGATAGCGTGGCTGAGACAACACAATCCCACGTAGCAGCAGATCGTCAATGTCCCATAGTCCATACACAGGCACAAGGACCTGCCCTCAGCAATAGATCCTAGTCCTTCTCCAGCCGAGATCCAACAAACTGACCTAACATGGATCTCATTGTTCTTCTCTCCTGGGATCAGCCCCTTAGGTGGGCAGAAGAGTCCAACTCTACCTGGACACTTGATACACAAATGGACTTTAGACTCCTGGCTCTGTCTTGTTTACCAAGTTGTAGATTGGAGAAGTCCCATGCTGAGAAGAACAAACAATCCCCCACCAGTAGTAGATACAGGACAGTCAAGGAGAGACAGACTATTACAACATGAGCACGGGCGGAGGAGGGACAGTCTGTTACACTCACTAGGTAAGGCAATGCCCTAGTCAGTAAGTGATCTACTTCACTTTCTGCCGCCTTCCATTGGCGGTTCATAGTGTTTCTGGTATAACAGAGTTCATGGCATGTATGTGTGAAGCCCCGCTAGTATGTGTCGGTGCAGTACCTTCAGGGACTCCACGTGGATGGAACAGTCTGGTCACAGGTAGGGAACCTTCTTTTAGGATTGTCGTGACGCCACTCTCAGTATTGCGGTCAGCGGGGACCGCCACTGCAGATTAAGGGATGCCTGGGGCTGATGGTGGGTGCAGTCAGTATATTAGCCCCCTGAGAGTAAGGCAAGCCCCAGGCCCCGGTGTATGTGTGTGGGACCACAGGTCGCAGAATGACTCAAACACAGTCCAAGAAGTCTTTCAACGTGTTTACTCACTGTTTGGAGGTCACGGTGAGATGCCCGGGCGACACTGTGATAACCAGGTTGAACCAGGAATTCCAGGAGGCCGTTCTGAGGGTAGCTGTCCACTCGCCTTCCTTGCACTCTTTCTGTTTTAGGAGGATCCTTTGCTTGAAGCGTGGTAGGACCCCTCCAGGGAAGCTGCTACCACCCTGCTCCCCTCTCTCTGGCTCGTCTGCCGGCAGCGTGGCCTTGGTGGGATGGCTTCTGGCCCTGTCCCCTTATGGGCCTGGTGATTGCTGCTTGGCTCAAGCTCTGTGTAGTCGTGGTGAGGGCATGAAGTACCCCCTCCACCTGTAGGTTAAGCAGCTCTGGATGATCTGCTGCCTGTACTGGGGACCTAGTTCCCCTTGCGTGCTCGGATACCGGGATCTCCGTACTCAGCCACCCTTCTCTCTGGATGATTTTCAGGCCGACCCACGGTACTCCTTTCTCCCCCGCTTTCAGCTACTGCACTCCTCAGGACCTGTCTGACACGAGAGCTCCTCTGCTCCCTTCCACACACTTCAACTTCTTCCTCCAGACTCCCTCTTCCTCTCTCTCTGCCCTGCTTCCTAGCAACCAGCCCCTGAACACACCCCCATCTGGGAATTGAAAGTTAACCCCTTCTGGCTACCCAAGGGTCCCCTCTGGTAATGTGGGAGGCCTGGTCACTATATGTTTGTGTGTGCACCTCATCCTGGCCTTTGGAGATTACCTGGAAGCATTGCTCCCGCATGGGTGCAATACTCTGTGGTGCCTGACCGGGTCAGGGGCGCCACATTCCCCCTTAGTTATCATCAGCACGTCCTCGGGCTGCAAAGACAAGAGAAAAGGTAAATACAAACTTTTCCCACACAGGGGCAATTATTTACATTTAAACATACCAGGTACCATTCCACCACCAACCACCCACATGTCCGAACCCCACCCAAAAACCTCCAGGAGGTAGGTCGCCGGTCCTTTTGGTGACCAGGGCTGGGCCATCACATTCCCCAGACCTTTCCTCCAATCTTCCTCTCCTGAGGAGAGTGGTGTAAGGTAGGCCCCATAAACAGGCGTACCCGCTTCCGAGTGTTGGAGGGCAGGCCCCATAAACAGGCGTGCCCCCTTGTTGGTGCAGAGCCATGCCCCTCAACAGGCAGACTCTGGGGTTGATACCAAGGAGGCAACTTTTTACAATGCAAAGTTTGTGGTTAAAGCCAGTTCATAACCAGTGGTCTAACATTTTAAGGAGGTCTCACAATAGTCCTTGTGGGCACATTTCGCTTAAACGTTACTTAACTATAAACAGGTTAAACATTACCTTTCATACCGTCACTTTGAACTAAACTGTACTTTCTCTATAGCGTAATGGGAGCTGACCAAAGTTGCTGCGGGTTGACCTACGCAGTACTATACTGTCATCTGTCTGAGGTTGTGTCCTCCCACCCGATGTATGTGTCTCGATGTGAATAATAGGTGTACTAGGTATTGATACCAGTGCATGGTCTTCTGCTTCAGCTACATTTGGCTCTTCCAGGTTCTGAACAGGTTCTTCTGGGTCTCTTACTTCTCCAGATTGAGGGAATGTAATAACCGGAATAACTACTGCTCCATTGTATTGAGGCCAACTTGCTGGAAAATCTCCAAGTACAGTATGGATCATCTTTTCTTTTGGTTCTTGAACTGGCAAAGGGTTGGGAATTTCTTCAGGGATTCTTAGTTGTTCAGGACATTTCTTTAAGCGATCTCTAGAAACGACAGCTGTTGTTTTTCCTCCATCTTTGCTGATAAGGCATGTCTTTTCATTGCTAAGCGTCGATGGTAACACAGTATAGGGTTCTTCTTCCCAGTGATTGTCAAGTTTATGACGTCTTCTCTTTCTTTTGAGAACTATATCTCCTGGCATCAAAGGAACAGCAGGTGCTTTTCGATTGTAGGCCTTTTCTTGTTTCTCACGCTGCTGAGTCAGGCTTCGCTCCACACACTCTTGTACTTTCTTGTATTGGGCTTGGCGGTTGGAATCCCAATCAGCACCTTGTTGATGGTCTTCAGGGGTCTCAACTCCCATTTCCAGATCTACTGGCAATCTCCCTGGTCTGGCCCTCATCAGGTATGCCGGTGTGCAGTTCGTGGAACTCACAGGGATGTTGTTATACATGTCCACTAGATCGGGCAGTTTTTCCGGCCACTGACTTCGTTCTTCTAGTGGGAGCGTCTTCAGAAGGTCGAGAATGATGTGGTTCATCTTCTCACACATGCCATTGGTCTGAGGATGGTAAGGCGTAGTACGGATCTTCTGGCAGCCGTATAGGTTACAAAACTCCTTAAACACTTCAGCTTCAAAGGCTGGTCCTTGGTCAGTGAGCACTTGATCTGGATAGCCATGTGGTCGACAGAAGTGTGTCTGGAAAGCTTTGGCTGCAGTTTGACCTGTCAAGTCCTTGACTGGTACTACCACCAGGAATCTGGAGTAGTGGTCAACCATAGTGAGAGCGTAGTTGTAGCCTTGTCTGCTGGGTGCCAACTTTACATGGTCCAGGGCCACGATCTCCAGGGGCCGTTTAGTTTGGATTGGCTGGAGTGGTGCTCTCTGGCTGGGCTGGTCTTTTCTTCTAAGATTGCAGGGCCCGCAGTTTCGACACCACTTCTCTAGGGCAGATCTCATGCCCACCCAGTAGAATCTTACTTTAAGTAGGGCCTCCAGTTTCTTCCAACCAAAGTGGCCTGCACCATTGTGATAGGCTTCTAGCACCATCCTCGTATCCTTCTGTGGTACAATCACTTGCCACACCTTCTCATGCGTCCTCGGGTCAATGATGCTCCTGTAAAGTTTGTCTTGATAGATGAATAATCGACCCCTCTCCTTCCATAGGTACTGTGCCTCAGGTGGGGCTCCTTTGTCAAGGCTGGCGCCCGGCTGGCTGATCAGTTTCTTTACCAAGCCTACCGCTGGATCATTTTCCTGGGTCTCCTTCCAGTTGTAGTGAGGTAGTGGGTTCAGGGTCACCTCTTGGCGGTTGGCACGCGACTGCCGACACTGTTTTGCTCCATGGCGATGGAACGCTGGCAGCTCAATCTCTTCAAGATCATCTACATCTTCACCCTCGTCTGCTAGGTGAGGCATCCTGGACAGAGCATCTGCGTTGCCGTTCTTGCGGCCAGCTCGATACTTGACAGTAAAGTCATAATTCGCCAGTCGGGCTACCCAACGCTGCTCCATGGCACCCAATTTAGCAGTATCCAAGTGGGTCAGGGGGTTGTTGTCCGTGAAGACAGTGAATTTGGTGGCTGCCAGGTAGTGCTTGAACCGCTCTGTGATAGCCCATACCATGGCCAGGAACTCTAGCTTGAATGAGCTATAATTCTCCGGGTTTCTTTCAGTAGGCCTGAGCTTCCTGCTGGCGTAAGCAATCACACGCTCTTTGCCTCCCTGCACCTGTGAAAGCACTGCTCCCAGTCCCACATTACTGGCATCTGTGTACAGTACGAATGGCAGACCGTAGTCAGGGTAGGCTAGGATCTCTTCACCCGTCAAGGCCCCTTTCATTTGTCTGAAGGAGTGTTCTTCTGCTTCTCCCCAGTGAAATGGCGGGCCGGAGATATTTCCTCTCTTCTTTGGGTGGCCTACCAGGAGCTCTTGCAAAGGCGCTGCCATTTTCGTGTAGCCCTTGATGAACCTTCTGTAGTAGCCTACCAAGCCAAGGAACTGACGTACCTCCCGGACGGTAGTAGGTGTGGGCCATTCCCGGATGACTGTGACCTTCTCTGGGTCCGGTGCTACTCCTTCTGCACTGACCACGTGACCTAGGTACTGGACCTTTGGCTTCAGTAAATGGCACTTGGATGGTTTCAGCTTCATTCCATATCGGGATAGCGCTTCAAAGACTTCAGCCAGGTGTTTCAGGTGGTCCTCGTAGGTCTTGGAGTACACGATGACATCATCCAGGTATAGCAGGACGGTTTCAAAGTTGAGGTGCCCTAGGCAGCATTCCATAAGCCTCTGGAAGGTCCCGGGGGCATTGCAGAGTCCAAATGGCATGCTGTTGAACTCACAGAGGCCCATTGGGGTGGTGAAGGCCGTCTTCTCCCGATCTTCTTCTGCTACAGATACTTGCCAGTAGCCACTAGTAAGATCTAGGGTAGAAAAGTAGTTAGAGGCTTTCAAGGCAGCGAGGGATTCCTCTATCCTTGGCAAAGGGTAGGCATCCTTGTGTGTTATCTGATTTATCCGTCTGTAATCCACACACATCCTCATCGTGCCATCCTTCTTTCTTACCAGGACCAGGGGAGCCGCCCAGGGGCTACAACTGTCCCTTATGACGCCTGCCTCCTTCATGTCCTTCAGCATGTCCTTTGTGCGCTGGTAATGGGCTGGTGGAATAGGCCTATGTCTTTCCTTAATGGGAGGATGACTGCCTGTGGGTATGTGATGTTGCACCCCTTTGATCCTACCAAAGTCTAGTGGGTTCTTACTAAAGACCTGCTCGTATTCCTGCACGACCCTGTAAACCCCATGTTTCTGGTAGACGGGTGTAGAGTCAGTCCCCACGTGTAGTTTCTGGCACCAGTCCTCTAACTGCTTTTGGGAGGTCTCATCCTCTGTTGAGTCAGCTTGTGTCAGGGGACCTACAGGTGTTATGGCGTCATCTGAGCATGTAAACAGTTTGGCTATGGTAGCGTACCTTGGTAGTCTGGCTTCCTCCTCCCCACAGTTCAACACTCGTACAGGCACTCGTCCCTTGTGTACATCAACTACCCCCCTGGCTGTCAGAATCGTGGGCCAGTGGTCTGAATGAGTGGGCTCTAGTACAGCCTGGTAATCTTGTCCTCTGAGACCTACCGCTGCTCTACACCACATCATCATTTCACTCCGTGGGGGTATCACAATGGGGTTTGCATCCATCACCCGTACACTACCAATCTCACCGCCAGCCTGTTTTACCTGTTGCTTCCTCAGAATGATTCGGATCTCCTTTTGCAAGGCTCTTTGCGACCTGCCCTCAGCACCTTCAACAATCTGGTGAAGCAACAACAACACTTCCCCTAGGCAATTTTCTATGACATTAGTGCCTAAAATCATTTGCGGGTTCCTTTCTCTAATATCAGTGTCCACAACAATCAGTCCTTGTCCCTTCATTTCCTGCCTTCCCACCTTTATGGTTACCTCTTTGACCCCGATCTGGTCTATAGGTTGTCCGTTGGCAGCATAGATGGTGAGGGAGGGGTCCGGTGGTCGGAGATCGTCGTCCGACCAAAACCTCCGATAAAGGACATACGGGATCGTGGTGACCTGAGAGCCGGTGTCCAATAATGCCGGGGTAGGGATCCCGTCCAGGACGATGGACAGGACAGGACGTCCACCCACGTACTGATCACAGCAGCGACTTGGGCCTGATCTTCTTAATCCTGAGGACTGGCCCCCGGCCCCAGGTTTGGCTCGTTTAAAGGACAGGCCCTTGCATAGTGTCCTGCCTCCTGGCAACGACGACAGATGGGTTGTCCAGATGAGTCATAGCGATCACTGCTCCTGCCTCGGGTTGGGGGACCTCTTCTCCTCCGCATCCAAGGGACGTCCTCTGGGTTGTCAGCTAGCAGGATCCGATGAGGGACTTTGGTCTCTGAGGGCAACTGCATTGCTTTCAGGATTTGTGCGACGTCCTTAGTGAGCTGTTGCACCTGGGAGGATAGTGTATTTATGGTCTCTGCTGGCGTGTTGAGTCCTTTTGCAGTTACCAGGGCCTGCGAGGAGGATTCCGCTCCTGCAGCCGTGGAACTGGCAGGCCATGCTGGTGCGACGGGGTCTGTGTCCACAGGAGGTTGGAGTGCTTTCACTGCCCTGTCTTTCAGAATGGCAAAGTCCACGTCAGGGTGTTCCAGGGACCACAGCTTCATCTGCTTCCCATCCTCAGGAGAACGCAGGCCCCGCAAGAATTGTTCCTTCATCATCCGGTTTCCTTCCTGATCACTGACAGGGTCCACCAGCTTGAGAGCCCGCAGTGCAGCCTGCAGCCTGAGGGCATAGGCTCTTATGCTATCTTGGGGCTTCTGCCGGCAGTTATAGAAGTCCGTCCTCAGCTCTCCCTCGGTGCGGTGTTCAAAAGCAGCTGCTAGTTTGGCAAAGATGGTCTCAACAGAGCTCCGGTCATCATTGGTCCAGGACTCAGCTTCCAATTCTGCTGCCTCAGTCAATTGTCCCAGCACCACAGCGGCCCTCTGCTTACCAGTCATCGCGTGCATGTCTAGCAGGGTGCTGATCTTCTTCTTAAACCCGGTCAGCGTGTCTATTTTACCGGCGTATTGGGGCAGCCATTGCGCTCCTGGGACATACAGCAAGGAAACTGGCATTATGGGGGAGATTTCAGCCGGCGCGGCTGCGACCGCGGCACCGGCACCAGGCGCTGCTGCGTCCAGCGCGACGGGGGCTGGCATCGCTTGGGCTGCGTCGCCCTGACCAGGGGCATTACCTCCTGCAGCGTCCATTTTTCTTCAAAAATCCCCGCGCCCCCTTTCCACTTCCTGGGTCAGAACGCTCTCCGAATTGTGGGGGTTCTGGGGCGGCCACACCTCTTCGTGGGCGGTGCTCTTCTCCCTCGCGCGGGCTGCAGCGCGCGCTTTTGAAGATGGCAATATGGCGGCGGTTCAATTTTTGCGGTCGGACCTCTGAGGCACACGGTCACCTGTCTGAACAGGTCTAGTCCTTATCCTGTTCGTGACGCCAGAAGTTGTGAAGCCCCGCAAGTGTGGTGTCGGTGCGTTACCTGCAGGGACTCCACGTGGATGGGACAGTCTGGTCACAGGTAGGAAATCTTCTATTTGGGATTGTCGTGACGCCACTCTCAGTATTGCGGTCAGCGGGGACCGCCACTGCAGATTAAGGGATGCCTGGGGCTGATGGTGGGTGCAGTCAGTATATTAGCCCCCTGAGAGTAAGGCAAGCCCCAGGCCCCGGTGTATGTGTGTGGGACCACAGGTCGCAGAATGACTCAAACACAGTCCAAGAAGTCTTTCAACGTGTTTACTCACTGTTTGGAGGTCACGGTGAGATGCCCGGGCGACACTGTGATAACCAGGTTGAACCAGGAATTCCAGGAGGCCGTTCTGAGGGTAGCTGTCCACTCGCCTTCCTTGCACTCTTTCTGTTTTAGGAGGATCCTTTGCTTGAAGCGTGGTAGGACCCCTCCAGGGAAGCTGCTACCACCCTGCTCCCCTCTCTCTCTGGCTCGTCTGCCGGCAGCGTGGCCTTGGTGGGATGGCTTCTGGCCCTGTCCCCTTATGGGCCTGGTGATTGCTGCTTGGCTCAAGCTCTGTGTAGTCGTGGTGAGGGCATGAAGTACCCCCTCCACCTGTAGGTTAAGCAGCTCTGGATGATCTGCTGCCTGTACTGGGGACCTAGTTCCCCTTGCGTGCTCGGATACCGGGATCTCCGTACTCAGCCACCCTTCTCTCTGGATGATTTTCAGGCCGACCCACGGTACTCCTTTCTCCCCCGCTTTCAGCTACTGCACTCCTCAGGACCTGTCTGACACGAGAGCTCCTCTGCTCCCTTCCACACACTTCAACTTCTTCCTCCAGACTCCCTCTTCCTCTCTCTCTGCCCTGCTTCCTAGCAACCAGCCCCTGAACACACCCCCAGCTGGGAATTGAAAGTTAACCCCTTCTGGCTACCCAAGGGTCCCCTCTGGTAATGTGGGAGGCCTGGTCACTATATGTTTGTGTGTGCACCTCATCCTGGCCTTTGGAGATTACCTGGAAGCATTGCTCCCGCATGGGTGCAATACTCTGTGGTGCCTGACCGGGTCAGGGGCGCCACATATGTGTTTAAGTCCAGAGGTTGGTTCTTACATTTTCTCTCTTCCAGACAAAGGTCAGATTTTTCTCCAGCCCCTTGGCAGACAACGGATGAAGCACCGACTATGGTCCCCTTCTCGAAACTGATTCTGGACAATTAAGAGCTAGGCACAGGATCTTTGACAGACATCGATGTTACGGACGACCAGTTTCACCATGAATTTCCTGTTCCCTAACGGCTCAGTCATTTCACTCATTCCTCCCCTTCTGCCTCGGTCAACTGAGGCTACAAAGTGGTTCTGTCTGTCCACTTTCAGCAGCAGAGCTCTTCGGGGATCCCAAAGGTAAGGCCACTCAGTATTTCTGATGTCTACCTGATTCTCTCTCGTCTTCAACACTCAACACCACTGCTAATGGTCCCTTCCCAGCTGGACAGTTGTCTCTAGCATCATAGTCATAACCCACTTGAGTACCAGGCTGTTCAGGGTTCCTATCGCCCCTGTCACTGGTTTGCCTCTCACTACGTCACTCATAGATATTCTAGCCTTAAGGGCCGGTCCTCTAATTCTCTGCCCTGCCGGATTCCACAGCCGATCCCCATTGCTTGGGATCAGACATACTTGTCTATCCCTGCGCCTTTTCTTGTCAGTTCTCCAGTTCCCTTGCTACATTTCCAAGATTCCAAAAGCTCCTCTGGTAGGATAGCATTTATCTTAGTGACATAGTCCAGGCCTCCCTTCGAGTCCCGTATGGAGGGGTTCTCTGCTCCTACTTGGAGTTTTACAGCCAGGTCACGTGACCATTTTCAGTCACAGGAGCTTTTCCCTCTGGAATGGGTTCTCCTTCTCATACCTCACTTCAAGGTCCCCTCAATTGAGCCGAATCTCCAAGATTTGAGTTCCCACGCCCTCTCAGCTATAGAGTTCTTACCTAGTACTTCCCATCCAGAGTACAGGATTACCCAGTGACACGCCATCGTAGATGCTCACTCCCTTCCCTTCTGTCACGTCAGAGTGGAAACTAGTTATTGGACTTCCTTAGCTTCCATGACCCTCTCAATTTCCAGCGCTTTTCTCAGATGTTCTTGTTCCTAAACACAGGGGAATGATCTCTCTGTTTCCTTATCCTGCCTGCAGGACGTTCTCCTGTTCACTATGGTCAGATCTCTACCTTCTGGTTCTGTAGGGTAGTCAGGTCAAGTCCCCCTATGATGGAGTCTTCCTTCTCACTTTTTGATTATTCTAGAACCTTCTCTCAGCACAAATTCCCCTGCACTCTCTTCGGCAGTTGGCTTTGGCAGTTGGTTTCCTTTTCAGTCACTCTGTGGCAGTAAATAGCCACGGCTATTTTGGCCTCCGTTTGTCCCGGCATCCACATCTGCCTGGTACCCTAGCCCTTTGTTTATTCTTACACAATCTCAGAAGAGACACTATGTCCAGTTAGTCTTCTTCCCTTGACCTCGACCTGTTGACGACAGTCTCCTTAGATCTCAGCTTCGTGGACACATATTACACAGGAGATAATGCATTATCTCTCGTTCTTCCACCTCTCCTGTTGGGATTTATCGTCTTTGGACGCATGTCTCAATAGTGGTTCAGTAGTTTCTCTATTACCCTGACTCTCTCCCCCTACATTAGGGTCCCCCCAAGCTTCTCTGTTCAGTTACTATTTTTTTACTTAACAGCTTTTCTTTGAGGGCATTTACGGTGCCCATCTTCTTTTCTCATTCACCGGCAGTCCACCCCTAGCCGGGAAGCGGTGCTTTACAGTGTCTAGCGACAGGTTCTGTTCACGGGACCTCGTCTCTGCTAATCCTATTTTCGAGCATGGGCGTACCCAGGATCAAAACTAGGGGGGACAAGCCATGGTCGTTCAGGTTGTAAAATATTAGAACAGAAAAGGTGAATGAAACGAAAATTTTAAGAGAATTAAATGTAATTATAGCAGTGCTTTATTACTTATTACAATTATTTGCTTGCAAATAAATTTAGATTTTTATTCGATTACATGTCTTATACTTATATAATTTTTCTTGGGTTTGAAGAAAACTTGTTCAAAACTTTTGTTTCAATCTAGTCCTGATTTTCGTTGAAGAATTTCCGATGGACGCTCATAAAGCACAACCCAGTCAGTCTGTCCTCTCCCATTGTACTTCTGAGCCAGGTCTTTACCCTTCGAAGGGTACTAAAAGATCGTTCAACAGTAGCTGTGGTGGACGAGAAAGCACTTAAAATGAAGAGTGCGTGCCTTGTTGCAGGGAAACAAATATTAGCCTCCTCCAAAAGTGCAGCCACTTCAATGTCCTTTAATTTGTCTCCTGCTAAATCTTTCTTTTTCCACAGATTATACCACAAATCTAATTCTGCAGAGATATCACCCAACCCATAAAACTCCATGAAAGACTTTGCATTTTTTTCCCAAATCTTTTGAAGCCATTTTTAACATGTATGAAGGATGAAGATAGGATAAGGCAAAAGCAGGTGTATTTTCGTCTGAGAATCTAACATTCAAAGATAAAGTTATGGAGTCAAGATAGGGGGTGATCAACGACAGTCTCCAGTATTCAATCAGAGTCTCAGATGGTGCATTACTTCTGTGCATTTGCCTTTGAGCGATTTGTGGTACTGATAACTCAAGCCCAACTTTTTTCGCGATATCATGTGATTTGTTAAGTAATTCGTCAGAAACATGCTCAATTTCTTGTCGATCCTTCTTTATGACATCAAGGATTTGGGCAAAATGTTTCCTCACCATAATCAAATCCATATTTTTACCTTGGAGAACGTTCACAATGGGATCCAAAATTGCAGAGTATTTTGTAATTATAACTAAACCTACGATGAAAATTGGATTAGTAACTGCACAGTGCAATTAATTGGCAGATTTTCTTGTAGCATAGTTTCCTTCGACCGAGAGATGTTCTAGTGCATTGACGAGTTCATGGAAGCTTTCTGAAAATTTTCTTATGGTCTTGTATTTCTCAGACCATCTGGTCTCACAAAGTCTTGATAGATTGGGAACAAAATTCCTGCGGCCTGGCGACTCACGAAAGAAGGATATTGTATCCTTAACCGTTGCAATGGTGTTTCTTATATCTGGTAGTTTGCTAGCATCATTGACTACAAGATTTAGTTTGTGGCTTGAGCAATGGAAAAATAAAGATTTACTGTACTTTTTCTTCAGAATGGCATGCACACCACCTTCTTTTCCAGCCATCGTAGAACAACCGTCAAATCCAAATCCAACACAATTCGCTGCTGAAAGATTCTGATCAACTAAAAAACTCTCAATTGCGGTAGCGATTGTAGGGGCATCTTGACATTTCAGCTCAACATAGCATACAAATTCCTCTCTGATTTTTTCTTGCTTCTCATTATAAAACTGTAATCCGATAGAAAGCTGTTCTTTTCCAGCAATATCTGCTGTTTCAGCAGTTATTACAGCATAAGCTTTTGCTTGTTTACAGTGTTCTATAATTCTTTCTTTGACAACTTCACCACATAATCTTATAATCTCATTTTGAATTTTTGGTGAAGTGTAGACTGCATTGTTTCGACTTCTCTCTAAGTGACTCTTTAGCGTCTCATCACCACAGTCAATTCTTAAATTTAAAAGGTCAAAGAAAACCCCCTCATCTCCTTCCTTTCCTCTAAGCGGCAAATCATGAGTTCCACAGAACATGATACAAGAAATAATTAATGACAATATTTCTTTGTTTTTTCAATTATTTTCTGGTGACCACTTTGCAACTGAACATCAACTGGAACATTTTCAAGGAAATCTTTTGCAGCAACTGTTGAAGTTTTGTGGTAGTGACTGCCAATGTGCTTTCTACAATCTTCATGAATATCTTTAAACTTTATGTATGGCCTTACCATGAATGACCCCAAAACTCCTTTAATTGTACCAATAGCAGGAGGAACAGAACACAGTGCATACAAAGAGCACCTTTCAAACGACTTGAGTACACCAACCAAAGAGTATATTGATCTAACCAGCAGCGGTTAAAATTTCTCTTCAAATGGCTGGCGTCAGAACCAAAATCGTAACTTGATGATGGAACCCAGGGATTTGTAAGCAATTCCTTCTTTTTTTCTGGTGGTAACTTAAGGGTGTGACCAACATAACTACCAATGTCATTTTCATGGTAGCCATCGTATTCTTCAATTGTTTTAGAGGTCCCAGTCCCTGGGACAGCTACATGTACAGGTGAAGAATTACTTAACCCTTGTTCCATAATCGACTCCGAATCCGATGGTTTGGTCAGTTTAGTTCTATCTTCATCACCATCATTTGCTTCCACTACTGCCATCTTGATTATTTTTCCACTTGAGAAGTTTTCTGACTGAAAATCAAAGAAATTAACATAGTACAGTTTTTAGGTGATTTATCATACATACTAAAACAATTGCGCGGATAGCGTATTTACACCTTTATCAACTACCATGGAACTTAACACCCCTATTTACAAAGAAAGATAATCAGAATTTGCAAATTCGACATTTGTGAGGTTTTCCTGGAACGTGACTCACGCGAATGTTAAGGGATTACTGTACAGATAAAATATACGTCTTCTTGCCCTTAACTCAAAACCTTAACATGTTGAGATGTTACGTTATTTTATGATGGGTACGATTTTAGAATACTATAAAATTAAGTTGGCCAATGTATGTTTACATTATAGACAAGTTATGAGCGAGTGGCGTAATATTCGCACTCGCTATACTCGTAACGAGTACTTTTTAATACTTGCATACTCGTCCGAATAGCGAGTACAATGTTAGCCAATTAGTGATAGGCTCCACCTACACACATCCGGTCATAAAACGAGTCTTTCCGGGACAGGGCGGGAGAGTGGGAATTTTCACATTTCTACTGTATAAAACACCTTTTAGTGCCCCCCCAGAGAGAGCCTAACGTTCAATCTGCTCTCACTGAGGTGCCAGCTCACTTTATGCAGTGAAGAGAGCTGTCAAATTGTGTCAGATCCATATTGATCGACACATCACTCACGAGCACCAGCGATACTTGCCGAATAACGAATAATGTGAATAGCGAATAGTAATGATTACACTCGCTCATCAGTGATCACTATTATAGACCTATTGAAAAACATGGAATTTATGGTTAAATGTCTCTAGGCTGGGTTGCTTCCTCTCAATTTCATTTCCTACAGAAATTACTTAAGTTACCTCTTTGGAACCAGTTTCTTATATCCATTTAGGCAGCCTCGATGTCTTCTAAATGTAAATAAGAAGGCAAACTAATAAATTATAACTTGAATAAATTCGAACGATTAGTTGTTTTAAAGAAAAAGCTGTGTTCACATGCTGCGTATTTCTGCATTTATGCAGCGCAGGACCTGGAGCAGGACCTTAAACAGCACTATGTGACCAGGCAACGTCACCAGTCACATGGTGCTTCCGGGTCCTAGAGCCCCCCCCACAAACACATATTGTATACAGCCCCCATAGGGCTCCCATCTCACATACAGTCCCCCCTTAGGGCTCCCATCTCATATACAGTCCCCCCTTAGCGCTCCCATCTCATATACAGCCTCTCATAGGGTTCCCATATTATATACAGTCCATCCAGAGGGCTCACATGATAGGAGCCCTATGGGGGGGCTGTATCTCATATAAGGCCCCCCATAGGGCTCCCATATTCATCCCCCCATCATATACAACAGTTCCCAGACCCCCAGACTGTCTGATTTAATATTTACATTTTTTTTTACTTGTGGCAGCAGCTCAGCCTCCCAGCAGTCTCCCCAGCTTGTGACTGTGCCGGCCGCTCTGCACTGCAGGACTCGACACAACGGGGCGCAGGGTGATGATGTCAATGTCATCACTCCAGTCCAGTCCCCACTGTGCTGATTTGCAGTGCAGAGCGACTGGCAGGCACTGAGGATGCGATTTTACAGCTCCTACTAGGAGCAGCTGCGGGAGCAGCGTTCAGCCTGCCCTGCGGTACTAGTAGGTGGCAAGTGCTGATGCACCATGCCGCCCTGTCCTGTCCTTACCACCCGCGCTGCCTGACGCACCCGCTACCTGACAGAGACAGGTCATAATAGGTGCGTGCCCCTGCTTCTGGGGGGGGGGGCAGCTGCACCCCCATGCCACTCGCTGCGGACAACCATGTTTTCGAGTCCTCCTTTTCCCACCCTTGGGGACTGCTTTAGGATGTCCCATGGTTTCCTGTGTCACCCAATGAAGCGACAGAGAAAATAAGATTTTGGGTACTCACCGTAAAATCTCTTTCTCGGAGTCTTCATTGGGGGACACAGCACCCGCCCTTTTTCTTCGGACTTTAGTGGGTCCGGTCTGTTTTAAGATTCAAGCTTCTCCTCTTACTGCTTTTACACTAACTGATCTCCTCAGCTCCGGTCGTTGGGTGTATACTACTGGGGAGGAACCATTGTTTTGATTTGCATAGTGTCAGCCTCCTAGAGCCAGCAGCATACACCCATGGTTTCTTGCAATGAAGACTCCGAGAAAGGGATTTTACGGTGAGTACCCAAAATCTTATTATTGTTTCAAATCAATTATGGCATTCCCCATATCAGAATCCCCTGTAGCTGGGGAGGGTAAAGTCCCCTGTGAAGCATGCTCTGTGGAGTATATGGACTTTGGTTTCTTGTTCCATGTTGTGGTGAGGCAGTAATGGTCAAGTGTGAAGAGAAGCTCTCTGATGAGATACGCTAAATGCCAAAAAAAACGTGCTGACAGAAGAGGATGACCGCAGATTAACCTCTGGCTTCTTGATCCCTTTCATATAAGAGAAGGCATGAGGGAGGCTGTAAATTGCTTGTAATTCCTACAGGAACCTGATCTGAGGAGAGCTCTCAATGTATGCTCTTCTAACTTCTGTATAAGACCTCACGTACATGGACACAACTGTTGTATGGTACTGTTCTGTAGGATGGAGCTGCATGCTTCCGGTGCAGTGCTGTATAGGGTCTGTATGTGTAGATATTTCCCTTTGGAGCAGTGCTTTTAGGTTGGAATTCCGCAGTACATATGGAGTTTTTAACATGTTTTTTTTTTCTGTGAAAATAATACAGACTCTATATCTGTTGCATAGTTAGTTAAAGTAGAGATGACGTTCTATAGCACTGAACAAAATGGAGCTGCTTTACTGACATGTACATACCTAAAGCTGGTGGTGGTCACCATTTTAGCCCCACTATGGGAGGAGCACATTTGAGCCTTTTCATGTCTGCCATGAGTATGGACCAGTCACACAGCACCAAGTTACCAGTCACAGCCGAGAATGTCGGTAATTCTCAGTCCATTCTTTCTACACAACAATAACACTGACCTGTCAATTAGGAAATTGTACAATTGTTAGTGTCTGTTGAATCTTTCTCTTATTTAATTAAACTTTTTAGGTAGTGACAGGCTGCACATTTTTGTTGGTGTACCTCGCTGTAGTTTATAGACAGTGTGTTCTTGTCCTACAGGTCATCCATCATGTCTAAAGTTTTGCCCGGAGCTCACATCCAACGTCAAAGCTTTGAGATGGCAGTGCATTGAATGCAAAACCTGCAGTGCGTGTAGGATTCAGGGGAAAAATGCGGTGAGTCTATTCCCCTCTGTAATAATATTATTATGTATTGTAATGTTTTGTGACAACTTATAGGCAAATTGCCTTATTGGATTGCCTTTGCCTAGGATAGGTGTTTGGCACACCAAGTACCTTCATGCCAACACAGGGGATTAGGTTAAAATTATCCTTTTTTTTTTTTTTTAAATAAAGTTGCAATTAATGAATCAGCTGAAAGCATCTGTAATCATTAAACTTTGAACACAAAGCGGAAAAGAGAAAAAAAAAAAACCACAGGTGAGCACATATAAACTAGACTTAAAAAAATGCGCAAATAAAATGAGGAATTGCGCGCAAAAAAGGCAAAAAAACAGGCGTGAAGGCACTGATGAATCGGGACTAACTTTCTAAACATGTTAGTGCACAATAGTTCTCCAGTCTGTTCCCCAGCACCATAAAACACCATAGCTTATGCCATTCTTCATAGTGGTGATTACTCGGCTAGCAGGGGCTACTCTTCAGGCCAGGAGTAGTTTTGTCTCTATCTCTCTTTTCTTCTGTTACTTAATGAGGCCCGTTAACCTGGATAGTCCCTGGATGGATGTGGAGTGAAGCCTTCTCTATTCATTCCAATGTTACCTTGATTTGGTGTTTTAGACACTTTCTGCACATTATTGAATCAGTGGCATGGCTTAATGTTAATGGAGTGTGGCCTAAAATGTGCCACTGTGCATCAATAGTTTGAAGATTTCTTCCATCCAGTAAGCCAAACTATTAGGTGGCGTCAACTTAAATTAGACTGTCAAAAGATGCACAAAGTGTATTAAACAGCACAAACGGCTCTAGATTACACATTACACAGTCTAAAAATAACATTATTGATAAACACAACCATCCCTCACATAGTTTTTAGAATCTTTTTTTTTTTTTTGTCTTTCAGGATAATATGCTTTTTTGTGATTCTTGTGACAGAGGGTTCCACATGGAGTGCTGTGACCCACCACTGGCACGAATGCCAAAAGGTAGTGCATATCAAAACTTCCAAATCTGAAAATATTTCTTAAATACCTACTGTGGCCAAAGGACAAAATGACCCTGTATGATGGCTAATGCACAGGAAACGTTAAAGGCAGATTCTAATTAGCACTGTGACCAATTTTCCCTTGTATTATAAAGCATAAGACAAATATCAAACATCATTGAGGTGTTCTGATGAACATTGTTCTTACACAGTGTGAGGCTGTGCTCACTGAATGTATTGGGGGACACTCAATTGGCTGCTATAACTGTGGCACACAGGAACACTTTTCCATTTAAAAGTACATTGGCTTATTTTAAAGCCGCATAAACCACACTTGCAACTTGTATACAAAAAACCCTCTTCCGTCTTAAAGGAATATACACGGTATTACGGTCCGCTTAACTGTGGACTCACCCAGTGATCACACTGACCCCAATCAGGATTAATACACAGATTCTCAGTCTGTTCCTCTGAGGAGATTTAGCAGTCTCTACACACATTCACTAATGTGAGCCCACACACCTCTTCATGAGGTTTCTTCATGGAAGCCTGGCAGCTTCCTCACACACACACACACACACAAACAAACACACACTGCCTCCTCAGTCTGGCTTCTTCCAGTCTCTCAACACAGTCTGACGTTCCTCAGCTGTGTACCATACAGAGGCTCCTGCCTCTTAGAGATTAACAACCTCTCTCAGGCTGCTTCTCCTACAGTGTAGCACCACACACTGCTCACAGACTCCACACAGTCTGCTATGTGTCAAACAACAGACTCCATTAAAGAACCATGTGGCCTGTCAACCACATGTCAAACACACCCATGGGCGGGGTATGTGATTATCCAGACCTGTCCAGCACACTGGCTATTCTTAGGCTAGCTTCACATAAGCGTTTTACTGCCGGTCGGCAGAAAAACGGAAAGCACATGTTGCCGGATCCGTTGTCTGCTCAATGCAATGCCAATGGACTAGTGGCAATATGCGTTTGCATCCGTTTGCATGCGGCAGGGTCTGGATCCGGTGAGTTGCAGTTTTTTACCATGTTTCCAAAACGCAACATGTAGCGTTTTATTCCTTCGACCAAAAACTGCAGCTCACCAGATCCTGTACATTGCAGCACTAGCTGCAATGTATTTCAATGGGTGGCGGGTCCTGTTTTCCCACTTGCGGTAGTATGCGGCTGGAATGATCCTTTTTGCCGTTGAAAACATGGTGAAAAGGACATAGTTTTCTTTCAAATACTTCAAAATCTTTATTCAAACCTAAAATCTATAATATACATTTATATATGTATTAATAAGTATATAACTTTCAAAATAGAAATGTTAATGTGTGTGTGTGTATGTGTATATATATATATATATATATATATTGTGAGGTAGCGTGGTCGGCTGCGCAGCAGAAGACACGGGATCCAGGCATTAAGGTTCACAGCACACAATTTTAATGTCCAAACAAAAGTCCATAACAAAATACATGTGCCTCTCGCAGAGAGCTCAGGGAGTTCTGTCCACTCCCCCACACCCGGCACACCTGCCCTTGTTCCTCATTCTATTTAACCCTCCCTTCAGCCTGTAGGGAAACAGCATTAACCCTAGAGTGGATCTACTTTCTATCATGGAGTGAGCACAACCGGGGCGAGACATACCGGCCGTCATAGATAACCCCGGTCACAGTCTCACATACCCCCCCCTCAGTTCAAGCGTGCGGGGTTGAACTCCAGCCATCAAACACGGGCCGCGGGACAAGGCATCGGCGTTGCCCTGCAACCTACCGGCCCGGTGTTCAACCGTAAACCGGAAGTTCTGCAGAGAAAGGAACCACCGGGTAACCCGGGCATTCCGTTCCTTGGCGGACCTCATCCAGACCAGTGGAGAGTGATCCATCACCAAGCGAAACTGCCGTCCCAGCAGGTAATAGCGTAGGGACTCCAAGGCCCACTTGATCGCCAGGCACTCCTTCTCCACTACGCTATAATTCCGCTCGGGAGGGGTGAGCTTCCTACTCAAGAAGGTGACGGGGTGTTTCTCCCCCTGAACCACCTGAGACAGCACTGCCCCCAGGCCGACCTCTGAGGCGTCAGTCTGTACTATGAACTCCTTCCGGAAATCAGGGTGTACAAGAACGGGCTGTCCGCACAGGACCCCCTTCAGGGCCCGGAAGGAGTCCTCGGCCTGCGGAGTCCAGCGCACCATGACGGACTTCTTGCCTTTGAGAAGGTCCATCAAGGGGGCTGATAGTCCCGCAAAATCCTTTACAAACCTCCTGTAGTACCCCACGATACCCAGGAAGGCCCTAACCTGCTTCGTGGTCAGGGGTCTAGGCCACTTCTGGATCGCCTCAACCTTGTTAATTTGGGGCTTAATCACTCCTTGGCCTATCACGTAGCCCAAGTAGCGGGCTTCCGTGAGTCCCAATGCACATTTCTTGGGATTGGCTGTCAATCCGGCTGTTCGAAGCGCGTCCACCACCGCTTGTACCTGTTCCAAGTGGGTCTGCCAATCGGAGCTGTAAATAATGATGTCATCAAGGTACGCTGATGCATACGCCTGGTGGGGTTCCAGTACTAAGTCCATCAACCTCTGGAACGTGGCCGGAGCGCCATGTAACCCAAAAGGCAAGACAACATAGTGGAAGAGACCCTCCGGCGTAACAAAAGCGGTTTTCTCCTTGGCGGACTCCGTCAGTGGCACCTGCCAGTACCCCTTGGTCAGGTCGAGGGTGGAAAAATATCGCGCCTGTCCCAGCCTATCAATCAGCTCATCCACCCGCGGCATGGGGTAGAGATCGAACTTGGATATTTCGTTCAATCTCCTAAAGTCATTGCAGAACCTTAAGGAGCCATCGGGTTTTGGTATTAGGACAATCGGACTAGCCCATTCACTCTGGGATTTTTCGATGACCCCCAGGCGTAACATAGTCTTTACTTCCTCCGATATGGCTTGTCGACGAGCCTCCGTTACCCGGTATGACTTCAGGCGTACCTTCAGGTGGGGCTCGGTGGCAATGTCATGTCGTATCAGACTGGTCCTACCGGGCAGCTCGGAGAAGACATCGGGGTTCTGCTGAACCAACCGTCTGGCCTCTTGCCTCTGTTGCTTGGTGAGGGCTTCTCCAATCCTTACTTCTGGTTCGTCCTCTCCGGAGGTCGCTGGAGCCGGATGTGAACGACCCGAAGAGGAGGGAGGTGGGGAAAAAACAGCCATCAGGCTTTCCCGTTCCTGCCAAGGTTTTAATAGGTTGACATGGTATATTTGTTCAGGTTTCCGCCTACCGGGCTGCAATACTTTATAGTTGACCACCCCTACTCTTTCCTTTATCTCGTAGGGGCCTTGCCACTGAGCCAGGAATTTACTCTCCGCCGTGGGGATTAATACCAACACCCGATCCCCGGGTTTAAAGGTCCGCATGGTGGCTTGTCTATTGTAGCGGCCGCTTTGCGCGGCCTGAGCCTCCTGTAAATGCTCCTTCACAATTGGCATGACCGCGCTTATGCGGTTCTGCATACCCAAAATGTGTTCAATCACACTTTTATGGGGGGTGGGCTCTTGCTCCCATGTTTCCTTTGCCAGGTCCAACAATCCCCGGGGATGTCGCCCGTATAACAATTCAAAAGGCGAAAACCCCGTGGATGCCTGTGGCACCTCTCGTATGGCAAACATCAAATAGGGAAGCATCATATCCCAGTCTTTCCCGTCTTTGGAGATCACCCTTTTGAGCATGGTTTTCAGGGTTTTATTGAAACGCTCGACTAAACCGTCCGTTTGAGGATGATACACAGACGTACGCAACTGCTTGATCTGGAGTAGCAGGCATAGCTCTTTGGTCACTTTAGACATGAATGGGGTCCCCTGATCCGTAAGGATCTCCTTGGGCAACCCCACCCGGCAGAACACCGCAAACAACTCCCGAGCTATAAGCTTTGCTGCAGTATGTCTGAGAGGTATTGCCTCGGGATACCGGGTGGCATAGTCAACGATCACTAGGATGTGTTGGTGCCCTTGAGCGGACTTTACGAGGGGCCCCACCAGATCCATCCCTATCCGTTCAAAAGGGACTTCTATAATGGGTAAAGGTACCAACGGACTGCGAAAATGGGTTAGGGGTGCGGTAAGCTGACACTCCGGGCAGGTTTCGCAGAACCGTTTTACCTCCCCAAAGACCCCGGGCCAATAGAACCTTTGCAATATTCGCTCCTGCGTTTTCTTGACCCCTAGGTGGCCACTCATCAGGTGTTTATGAGCCAAGTCGAGGACCCGCCGGCGATGCGGCTGGGGCACCACCAACTGTTCTACCCCCACGCCCCGTATTTCATCTACCCGGTAGAGTAAATCCTGCTTAAGAGCGAAATGGGGGTACCTTACCTGGGCACCGGGCAGCTGTGCCACCCCGTCAACTACTGTCACCCGACTCCGGGCGTGTATTAACGTAGGGTCCTGGAGTTGGGCTGTCCCAAACGTATCCGGGGACGCCTCCAACTCCGGGATGGGCTCGACCATCTCAGCCTCTCCTGCCAATACCTCTAGGGGTGACCTATCGGGTTCACACTCTGTCCCTATCATGGTGACCCCTACGGCAGGCGTCCCGGATTCAGGATTGTAGGGCTCAGGTCCCGGACTGACCAATAACTGAGGGGACTTAGGGGGTCCCTTCCATAAAGTCCAAAAATAGGGCAGATCCCTTCCTAGGATCACGTCATAAGGAAGAGTGTTAAGAAGTCCCACCTCATGTTGCACCTGACCGCAAGGTGCTGTGATGGTGACAATCCCCGTGGGATAGTCGCGGCGGTCCCCATGTATGCAAACCACCCCCACGGTACGTCCTGTGGCCTTTACTTTAGCCCTCAAGGTGGATCGCACAAGGGTCACTAAGCTTCCGGAATCCAACAATCCTGTAACCGGACATCCATTCACCTGTATTTGGCACAAGTGGGGCTCCGTCTCTGGGGAGACCAGGTCAGCGGTACACACCACCTGAGCATATATTGAACCCCGCCGGGTAACCCCAAAATCCATGGGCTCCGTGGTGAGTGGACACTGGGCTACCATATGTCCCACCCGCTGGCACCGCCAACATCTAATGGGGACGGAAACCCCCTTGACGGGTTGTCGTTTAGGGTACAGAACCTTCCGGACCTCAGGAACGGCGGCCGCGGCCTCAGACGGGACGGTAGGGGACTTCTGTACCGTTGTCAGCGGTGGGTCCTTGGCCCTAGGCTTGGAGGGGCCGGAGCGACGGGCGGTACGCAAAGTCTCAGTGTCCCGTATCAAGTCCTGCGTAGCCACATGCCGCTCTACCAAGGACACTAATTGGTCCAGGGTACTCGGGTCGCCCTGTCCTACCCACCGTTGAACGGTGACGGGTAAAGTGCGCACAAAACGATCCACTACTACCCTTTCCACCATTTGCGCCGGGCTCAGAGTGTCAGGCTGCAACCACTTTTTTACAAGATGCAACAAGTCATAGGCCTGGGAGCGTACGGGTTTGGCCTCCTCATAGAACCACTGATTTACCCGCACATAGGTATTCACCCCCAACCGAGCCAGTATTTCGGCTTTTAGGGTCACATAGTCAATGGCGTCCTCGGTACAGAGGTCCAGGTATGCTTTTTGGGGTTCCCCCGTCAGATAGGGCAACAATACCTCAGCCCACTGGGGGGTCGGCAGCTTTTCCCGCTCGGCCACCCGCTCAAACACCGCCAGGAATGCTTCCACATCATGCCGTCGTCACCCGGTCCCGGGGTTGTTGCTGCCGGTCCGGCACGGATCGACTTGGCCAGGAGAACCATCTGTTCTTGGTGCCTTTTTTCCTGCACTTGCAAGGCTTGCTGCTGACGTTCCAACGCCCGGAGCAGGTGTGCATTGGTCTGTTGCTGCTGTGCATTAGCCTGTTGTTGCTGTGCATTAGCCTCTTGTAGCTGTGCATTAGTCTGTTGCTGCTGCCTTAGTATGTCCTCCATGGCGTCGCCGGGTTTGGGCTGTAGTATAGCCGCTCGAATCCAGGACATGTGCTACTGGGTCACCAGGGATGGATGCTACACCTCACCGGCTGTCATGCCCGCCGATTCTCCACCATATGTGAGGTAGCGTGGTCGGCTGCGCAGCAGAAGACATGGGATCCAGGCATTAAGGTTCACAGCACACGGTTTTAATGTCCAAACAAAAGTCCATAACAAAATACATGTGCCTCTCGCAGAGAGCTCAGGGAGTTCTGTCCACTCCCCCACACCCGGCACACCTGCCCTTGTTCCTGATTCTATTTAACCCTCCCTTCAGCCTGTAGGGAAACAGCATTAACCCTAGAGTGGATCTACTTTCTATCATGGAGTGAGCACAACCGGGGCGAGACATACCGGCCGTCATAGATAACCCCGGTCACAGTCTCACAATATCTATATTTATAAGTAGCATTATATCTAACAAAAAACGGTGTTCGGTTCCCCCCAATTTAGATACCAGCCAGGGTAAAGCCATACGGATGAAGGCTGGTATTCTCAGGATGGGGAGCTCCACATTATGAGGAGCCCCCCAGTCTAATAATATCAGCCAGCAGCCGCCCAGAATTGCTGCATCCATTAGATGTGACAGTCCCGGAACTGTACCCGACTCATCCCGAATTGCCCTGGTGCGTTGGCAATCGAGGTAATACGGAGTTAATGGCAGCAGCCCATAGCTGCCAATTAGTCCTAGGTTAATCATGGCTGATGTCTCCCTAAGATACCTTCCATGATTAACCTGTTAGTTAAAGAAAATGAAGACATAGACCAAAAAATCCTTTATTTGTAATAAATGACGAAAAACAACAACCTCTTTCACCACTTTATTAAAGTCCCCAATTACCCTTCCATGTCCGACGTAATCCACCGAGGTCCCACGACGACTCTTTCAGCTCTGCTACATCAGAAGCTGACAGAGAGCGGTCACAGACCACGACCGCTCTCTGTGACCTTTCCGCAGCGACTGAAGTGAGTTGCGCTATCAGCGATGACGTCACTCAGGTTACCCACGGCCACAGATCTCAGCGGGAGGACTTCTGCTGTGGCCACGGGTAACCTCAGTGATGGCACCGCTGATAGCGGAGATCACTTCTGTCACTCATGGGATTTGCGGGCACCGGTGAGAACATCACTGGTGACTGAAAATCAGGCCATGACACACAGACAGAGCTGCGGGAGGACAATGAAGTCGGGTGACGTTCATCCGACTTTATTCTGATCGCGCGGCTCTGTCTGTGTCTGCTGTCAGCGGCCCTTCAGCTCTGCTAAATGGCTCTGTCTTTGTCTGCTGTCAGCGGCCATGTAGCAGAGTTGAATGGCAGATGACATAGTAAAAATGGATTCCTCAAAACTAAGCCAAAAAACAGCACCCAAATGCATGCAAACCAAGTGAACGGTCCGTTTTTATGCTGGATCCGGTAGACGGATCCAGTAAAAAAACGTTCAGGTCACTAGCGGTGGCATGCGTTGTTCTTTAAAAACGGATCCTGTAACATGCAGTTTGCGTTTTTTTGCCTTAAGGCAAAAAAATGCTGATGTGAAGCTAGCCTTAAAGGGAACCTGACCCTTATACAATATCAAGACTTGTGGAACTACAGGTCCCATAGTAACATTTTCAGGTTCATTTCGCAGGGGACCTTCTCCGCTGTTACACATAGCGACCATTTACAACAATTGTGGTCGCTATCTCACAACATTTAATAGCATACTATTTTAAAAGTTTCTTTCGTTACAGCTATGTCAGACGTCTAGTGGGCCATTTATATATTTCACACAGTTTTTATGTTGTGACAAAAACAGATTTCAGTTTTAACTTCACCATTCTTCTTGGTTACAGTAAAACTGCTGCCTGTTTTTACTCGCAGTGCTGCTGTGATGATTCAGGTCTCTTCCACACCATTATTCCTCCTTATTAATGTACTCTAAAATTGGGTCCCACACTCTCCCTTCTACTTCACAAGTTATCAAAGAAGCTCCTTTTACTGACTTCACGCTTGTCAGGGTAGGCCAATTTCTTTCTAATAGTTCATGGTTGTGTGTAATGCTGGGATCACCTTTTCCACCGCAGTAATACAACTCCATCATCTGTCCTCTCTCAAATCTTTTTACCCCATAATTATTTTGACCTCCTTGACCCTTGTTTAGTTGGCAGTTTTTTTATGTGAGTTTTTATATTAAGAGATGTAAGTTCCTCTTTTAATACATATATACACATACATATACACTCCTCAACAAATAATTATCAATGATAAGAAGGAGGAGTTAAGGGATTATGGAAATTATAGGATGGATGGCCATGTTAATGGTATAAAAACAAAATGTTTAAACATCTTGATTTGTTCAGCATTGAGCATGAGTGTCATTTGCAGAAATACCTGTACTTACACACCTTGGCAGCAATCATTGAGGTTATTAATAGTTATCTGAGGAATGTTCTGCTGTGCCGAATGTATTTGGGGACACAAACCATCAAGATCCACTACTGGCAAATCCCTTTGCAATTGCCAACCAATGACAATCCCAGATGTGCTCAATGAGAGACAAGTCCGGAGATGCTGCAGGCCACGGTAGCACATTTAGGCTGTGCAGGCTGCTCATGGGAGGATGAGCAACACGTGACCTGGCATTGTCATATTCAAAAACAGCTCCTTGGACACTTTTGAGAAATAGCTATACCTTTGGGTCCATGACCAAATCAATGTAACACTGAGCTGTTGGTGAAGCTGGAATTAAAGGGAGGTTTATACACAACGACATCGCTAACGAGATGTCATTCGGGTCACGGAATTGTGACGCACATCCGGCCTCGTTAGCGATGTCGTTGCGTGTGAAACGTACGAACGACCACTAACGATCAAAATTACTCACCTAATTGTTGATCGTTGCCACGTCGTTCTAATCCCAAATATCGTTGCTGTTGCAGGACGAAGGTTGTTCGTCGTTCCTGAGGCAGCACACATCGCTACGTGTGACACCCCAGTAACTAGGAACAACACCGTACCTGTGTCCTCCGGCAACGAAGTGGGCGTCACTTTCTTTTGTCTGGTCTCTGCCCCTCCGCTTCTATTGGATGGCTGCCGTGTGATGTCGCTGTGACGCCGCACGAACCGCCCCCTTAGAAAGGAGGCGGTTCGCCGGCCACAGTGACGTCGCTAGGCAGGTAAGTCCGTGTGACGGGTCCTAGCGATGTTGTGCGCCACGGGCAGCGATTTGCCCGTGACGCACAACCGACGGGGGCGGGTGCTTTCACCAGCGACATCGCTAGCAATGTCGCTGCGTGTAAAGCAGCCTTAAGACTAGAGGGTTCCGGCTACTATACATTATACCACCCCACACCATAATCCCAGGAGTAAGTTCAGTGAGACATTCCCTCGCATAAGCCTTTTCATGGCCTTGCCCATGTAATCTCATCAAATAAGAAGAATGGTGTGTAATTTTCCATGCTGAAATACAAGTGAATTATAGGTCACACACCAAGAATAAGACATCAAACAGTGTGTACCCAAACCATCCAAAATGTTGGGCTATGTGCCAGACGACCAAATTGCTCTGACATCACATCACCACTCTCAAAGGCTATCATGGTGTAGAGCAATACCAAAATAAAGGCGGGGAGTAAAAGTCTTCAAAGATGAGTTCTGTTTTTGTCTTGGACCCATTAATAGCCGCAGATAGGCCTGAGATAATAATGGCTCTGAAGAGGCCTGTGAGGAATGTGAAAGAGTCCCAGAAGGTGTCTCTAATACAACAAGAAGGGGCTGTGCTACTGTGAGCAGTCTGTTTGGCCTAAACCTGCTACAATGGCCTACAGTGGGACTGGGCTTGTCTCCCATCAAGCACATCTAGAGTTAATTCATAAGCAAGCCTTATTTCAATATATGGGATTGTCAGACATATACGACCTAATCTATCTCTTGTTAGCTTTTTAATAGCTTTTTACATTATAAGAATTAAATCAAATGATAGAAACAATCTTTTGGAGTGACAATGGGGACCTGAGACTGCCGCTTTATTAAATCTGTATTGAAGAGATTTGATTGCACATTACCCATGGTGCAATTCAACTTGATCTTTTTTGTCTTAATGCTTAGTGTGTTTAGCACATACCAGATAAAGAAATAAAAAATGACAGCAGAAAATATGGAACAGTAAGAGTTAAATAATAACCTTCACAATGGGATGATTCTATACCTCTGTCTGCTTTAGGGATGTGGATTTGCCAGGTTTGCCGGCCTAAAAAAAAGGGCCGCAAGTTACTACAGGAAAAAGCTGCTCAGATCAAGAGGCGATATGCGAAACCAATGGGTCGACCAAAAAACAAACTAAAACAACGAATGTTGTAAGTCTTTTTATGTTTTAATGTATATTTAATGTAAATGGCCACTTTACATTGCTTGTGGACTCCTTTTTTTAATATATGGGTTTTTTCACTGTAAACACTTATTACTAATATAGCATTAAACTGCTAATACACGGGTTGTCCGGAACCTTCTGAGTGATAGGTCATCAGTATCAGAACAGTGAAATCCAACATCCGTCACTACTAGATGATCAGCTGATGCAGTCACCTGACGGAATCAGCTGACACTATAAGTCGAGCGGTGAGGCCGGCTTTTTACCGCCCGGCCGGCTAAACTATCAGCTGATGCTGTCGGACAGGAGTCTGCACAGAAGTGTGTAGTTTTTTGTTGTTTTTTTTTTGCACTGACGCATCATCTGATTGTATAAAAGCCATTTATACAATCAGCTGCTGTGTCATGTGATTCAGGCCCTTGAACCTGATACATCATCTGATCGCTTTGCCTTCCAGCAAACCGATCAGATGATATTGGATCTGGATTGGACGGAGTGGGTCCCTTGACCCAGGGTTACTGCAGAGGGGGGTTCTTTATTTCAATAAAGATGGAGTCACTAATTGTGTTGTGTTTTATTTCTAATAAAAATATTTTTCTGTGTGTTGTGTTTTTTTTATCTGTACTAGAAATTCATAGTGGCCATGTCTAACATTGGCGTGACACCATGAATTTCGGGCTTAGCGCCAGTTGATAATATACAGCTAGCCCTAACCCCATTATTACCCAGCGAGCCACCCGTCACCAGGGCAGCTGGAAGAGTTGGATACAGCGCCAGAAATGGCGCTTCTATCACAGCGCCCTTTTCTGGGGCGGCTGCGGACTGCAATTTGCAGCAGGGGTGCCCAGAAAGCTTGGGCACCCTGAGCTGCAGATTCCAATCCCCAGCTGCCTAGTTGCACTTGTCTGGACACAAAAATTGGGCGAAGCCCACATCATTTTTTTTTAAATTATTTCATGAAATTCATGAAATAATTAAAAAAAAGGGCTTCTCTATATTTTGGTTCCCAGCCGGGCACAAATAGGCAGCTGGGGGTTGGGGGCAGCCCGTAGCTGCCTGCTGTACCTGGCTAGCATGCAAAAACATGGCGAAGCCCACGTAATTTTTTTGGGGGGCAAAAAACTCCTGCATACTGTCCATGATGGAGTATGCTGAGCCTTGTAGTTCTGCAGCTGCTGTCTGTCTGTATGGAGGAGAGCAGACAGCAGCTGCAGAACTACAAGGCTCAGCATGCTTCATTCACTAGTGTATGCAGGAGAGCAGACAGCAGCTGCAGAACTACAAGACTCAGCATACTCCATCCAGGACTGTATGCAGGAGTTTTTTGCCCACCAAAAAAATGACGTGGACTTCGCCATATTTTTGTATGCTCGCCAGGTACAGCAGGCAGGTACGGCTGCCCCCAACCTCCAGCTGCCTATTTGTACCCGGCTGGGAACAAAAAAAATAAGGAAGCCCTTTTTTTAATTATTTCATAAATTTCATGAAACAAAACAAAATCGACATGAGCTTCGCCACATTTTTGTGTCCAGCCAGGTACAACTAGGCAGCTGGGGATTGGAATCCGCAGCACAGGTTGGCCTGAGCTTTCAGGGCCCCTCTGCTGCGAATTGCAGTCCGCAACCGCCCCAGAAAATGGTGCTTTCATAGAAGCGCCATCATCTGGCGCTGTATCCAACTCCTCCAGCAGCCCTGAAGCCGGGTGGCTTGCTGGGTAATAATGAGTTAATACTAGCTTTGTTTTACTAGCTAGTATTAAGTCAGAGATTCTTAATGTCAGGCAAGTTTGACCCGGCCATTAAGAATCTCCAATAAAGGGTTAAAAAAAAAGACACCACAGAGAGAAAAAATACTTTATTAGAAATAAATACATAGACACACTTAGAGACTCCATGTTTTTTACTCCCTGTCAGCCCTCCACGATCCATGGTCTTCTGTCTTCTTTCTCCTTCAACCCATGCAGCTCTGCTACATCAGACAGCGCAGCATGGGAGGAAGACGCTGCTGCTCCTCGTGCACTGCGGTCTATTCACTCAGTGAGAGTGAGCAGAGGCTGCAGGCTGTAAGCGGTGACGTCACCGCTGACAGGCGGGTTGCTATAGCAATGTTGATCTCCGTTATTGACCGGGGAAGCAGAACGGGGAAGCCGACCATGTGCCAGAGCATTTCGTCGGTATACGGAGATGCTAGAACGATCACCGCGTACCGGAGAGATGCAATGACAGGACCTAGCATGACGTCATAGCCATGTGACCAGTCTGTAGCCAATGAGATAATAGACACGTGACTGGTCACATGCTTTTTTTGACGTCACGGAAGGTCCTATCACCAGTACTGGTTACCGGGAGGATGCAGCGATTATCGGAAGGAAAAGCGGCGGGAGACAGAGTGCAGGACACGTCGCAGGGACCTATAAGTGTAATGGCAATGTTTATTAACTGTATGTGTACATTTATAATGTGTTTTTATGTGTTTGTTTTGCCTGCCATTGGTTTTAATGGAGCTCGAGAGGTTCGTTGAACGATTCGTCGAGCCAAACTCGAACGCGGCCTCCGTTTGACGAACCGAACTCGAGCCTTTAGAGGCTCGCTCATCTCTAGTCACTACCACAGATCAGCTGAAATTTTCTGACAGCTAATCGGTAGGGATGCCAGTTGTAGGACACCTACCAATCTCACATCCATGACCTATCCCACAGGTAGGTCATCATTGGTTGTTTAGTCCCAGGTAGCGCCTTAACTTGTTCATAGATAAGCATTAGACTAAGGGGTGCTTCACACACAGCGAGCTCACTGCCGAGATCGCTGCTGAGTCACGCTTTTTGTGACGCAGCAGTGACCTCATTAGCGATCTCGCTGTGTGTGACAATGAGCAGCGATCTGGCCCCTGCTGCGAGATCGCTGCTCGTTACACACAGCCCTGGTTCGTTTTCTTCAAAGGCGCTCTCCCACTGTGACACACAGATCGCTGTGTGTGACAGCGAGAGAGCGACAAATGAAGCGAGCAGGGAGCAGGAGCCGGCGTCTGACAGCTGAGGTAAGCTTGTAACCAAGATAAACATCGGGTAACCAAGGTGGTTACCCAATATTTACCTTAGTTACCAGCCTCTGCAGCTCTCACGCTGCCTGTGCTGCCGGCTCCGGCTCTCTGCACATGTAGCTGCTGTACACATCGGGTTAATTAACCCGATGTGTACAGCAGCTAGGAGAGCAAGGAGCCAGCACTAAGCAGTGTGCGCGGCTCCCTGCTCTCTGCACATGTAGCTGCATTACACATCAGGTTAATTAACCCGATGTGTACTGTAGCTAGGAGAGCAAGGAGCCAGCGCTCAGTGTGCGCGGCTCCCTGCTCCCTGCACACACAGCTAAGCGGTGTGCGCTGGTAACTAATGTAAACATCGGGTAACCATACCCGATGTTTACCTTAGTTACCAGTCTCCGCAGCTTCCAGACGGCGACTCCGTGCAAGCGCAGTGTCGCTTGCACGTCGCTGCTGGCTGGGGGCTGTTCACTGGTCGCTGGTGAGATCTGCCTGTTTGACAGCTCACCAGCGAACATGTAGCGATGCAGCAGTGATCCTGACCAGGTCAGATCGCTGGTCGGATCGCTGCTGCATCGCTAAGTGTGAAGGTACCCTTATGCCAAACAAAATCGCAAATATTGTCAGGTGTGGTCAACAGTCAGATGTGTTTGAAGCACCAAACGATTCATTGTCACGGTAAATATCAATTTGATGTGTCCGATTATGAACTACAGATTGTATTGTCTCCTGGAGATAAGCTGTCGCCTGATTATGTCTGGTAATTTAATAGAGAATGCAGGAACACTCAGCTAAACATATGCTCCTGTGTATGGGAAGTGGGATGAAAGAGTGTTCCAACAGTCATTTGGCCATCAGCCATCTAATGTGGCCTTAAAGAAATTGTTCCACTATCTTGAAACGTTACACAATTTGATGTGTTTAAAAAAAGATGTTCCTTTCCTGAGATAATCTAATATATGTGCCTCTGCTATGTACTGTGTAATTGCTGTGTCTGACTGTACAGGGACAGGGTCTAATCATGTCACATCTCCTGAGCAGGGGAGTAAGTAAAAAAGTATACAGACATTACAGCAAACATCACAAATGATTCCATCTTTGGGGAAATACATTTTTTTGAAACAGGCAGGGAAATGTTTTACCTCACAAAAGAATAATTTATGATCCTGTGCTGTAATGTCTCTATACTATTTTTCGCATACAACCATTCCACAGTGCATAGTAGATTATCTATTTTAAAATTGTCTCAGCATAGGAAAAAAAAGTTTAAACACGTCCAATTGTGGAACTTAATATTTTTTCAAGGTGTATGGATAAAATCGAACTCTAAAATTAACTTTGTTTCGTGACAAAACCCCTTTAAGAAGTCACAGAACTATGGTCCTTTGGTATTACACATTGTCAAATCTTTATCCTGCTAGAAATGCTGTCTAGTGTGTGTGTGTGTGTGTGTGTGTGTGTGTGTGTATATATATATATATATATATATATATATATACGTATGTATATATATATATATATATATATATATACATATATACATGTGTGCATATGTGGCACCAAGGGGGCTGGGGGTTAACCTTACCCGTCACTAAGCCGGTGGTGTCGGTTTTGGGAATGTCACAGGTGGCCCTGCCCGGCTTCGTACCCCAAGGTGTCCACAATAAAAGGGGGATTAAGGAGTGGATGTTTTTTGTGACGCCACCTGCGGTATGCGGCCAGGGATTAGCCGCCGCTGCTGTCGCTGTCCTCCGGGGCGGATGGTTATAGCAGCTGAGATGGTGTCGCTCCCCACAGGTGGAGCAGGCCCCGGGGAGGGTGATGAGGGGAGTAGCAGTAGTGGCGATGGCCATTGGCGCCGAGGCACAGGGCGCCAGCGCTGGTAATAAGTGTCCGAGTCGGCCGCTGCAGTTCCAGGTGGCTTTACTCACAGTTCTTTAAGTAACCCGGTCGCTGCCACAGTAGCACTGTTCACCTCTGTGATGGGCCCCGTCAACCTCGGATAAGTTGGAAGAAGCCACCAGTGTTTGAAAAAGCTTCTTTGTAAGAGTTGCCCCTCCAGCATTGAGGAACCCGTGCTGAGCGTTCCGCTCCAAGCCTAGGCCCCGTGTAAGAGGAAGATGAAGAGAAGATGGAGGTGTTGTGTCACCAGAACTGATGTCCTGTGTAGACTGACTTAAGATTGTGTGAGTTGCTCCTACTTCTACCCCAAGTGGAACCCACCCCCCAGGTGGCTGTCCTAGTGACCGGGAAATTCCCATGCTTCATGATGGCCAACCCCCTGCCTACCCTAGTTGTTGTGAACCCTGTCTGTGCATGTGCTTTTCTGAAGCTCCCTCTGGTGGTCAGGAATGGTAGTGGAGCTAAATCTGAACCATTGACTTAGACAGGTGTCAGTGTTAATTGTGAATTGGGGAAGTACTATTGCAGACAAGTCTGGTCTATATAGGAGAGCACTTTAAGCCCAGCTGTTGCTAGTTATAATTGTATATTCCCTGTCTCTGTTCCTGGCCTGGAGATTTGTCCTTTCCTGTATCCCTTAGCAAGACATCAGCAGATAAGTTTCAGTTTTGCTTGCTTTCTGGTTTACACCTTTGGGCGTTGTTTTTCCTTGTTTTTGCTGTGTATCTGTTTTCCTGCAGGTGAAGCTTGGTTTCATTTGTGCTGTGAGCACGGGGATTTCCCCTGTGCTCGCTTTCCTGCAAGAAAAGGGATTTCTATCCCTGTCTGATTTGATTATTTGTTTTTTTGTATTTTGTATTCTTTTGTTATTTTTGTTCTCCCATTGTTAACAGGGGTACCTGGTATAGTGGGGGTGAGGTCGTATGATCTCAAGGGCCTTTTTGCTACCAGGAGTTTGGTATTTTGCTATAGGAATTTTGCACTGACCACAATCAGTTCTCTTTCCTTTCCTTTGTATCTAGTTAGTTGGTCCTCGCCTTTGCTATTTCTGTTTTTTCTATCTGAGTATTGTGTTTTTTCTATATCACCGTAATCTTTATATGTGGGGGCTACCTACTCCTTTTGGGTACTGCTATGAGGCAAGGTAGATTTCCTCATTTCATACTGTGAGGAGTAGCTAGTTTCTCAGGCTGTGGCATGGTGTCTAGTATTTTAGGAACGCTAAAAGTCAGGGGATTACAGTTAGTTTAGATTCCAACTACTCCTGTTTCTTGGTGTTTTTTCACCTATGGGAGTTTTTTGTAATCTTCCACGGTTACCGGATCATAACACTTAAGGGTACTTTACATGCTGCAACATCGCTAGCGATCTCGTTAGCGATGTGAAATTCTAGATCTTAAGTGCGCTCTTTCGAGATCGCACATGCGTAAAATGACCTATGTGCGATCTCGAAAGATCGCACTTAAGATCTAGAATTTCACATCGCTAACGCGATCGCTAGCGATGTCGCAGCATGTAAAGTACTCTTTAGTCCAGCTCCCCAGTGAGAAAGCTTGTAAGCTGTATGTAGAGTGTGAATGTGGAACATCGGTGGTTACCTCCCTCCTTACACTGCAGTTAAAAAATTTGTGGTCACCCAGACAATTTTGTCTTTTCCTTGAAAAATCATGCTTTTATTTATCAAATGAGTTGCATAATGAATAGAAATTAATGTCCAGACATTGACTAGGTTAGAAATAAGGATTTTACTTGAAATAATAATTTTCTCCTTCAGTCTTTGCTTTCGTCACAGAATGCTCCCTTTGTAGCAATTACAGCGCTGCAGAATTTTGGCATTCTAGCTGTTAATTTGATGAGGTAATCTGGAGATATTTCACCCCATGCTTCCAGAACTACCTCCCACAAGTTGGATTGGCTTGATGGCCACTTTTTGCGTACCATGCGGTCAAGATGCTTCCACAACAGCTCATTAGGGTTTGAGATCTGGTGGCTGGGTTGGCCACTCCATTACAGATAGAATACCAGCTAACTGCTTCTTCCCTAAATAGTTCATGCATAATTTGGAGGTGTGCTTTGGGTCATTGTCCTATTGTAGGATGAAATTGACTCCAATAAAGCGCTCTCCACAGGCATGGCGTCGCAAAATGGAGTGATAGCCTTCCTTATTCAAAATCCCTTTTACCTTGTACAAATCTCCCACTTTACCAGCACAAAAGCAACCCCAGACCATCACATTACCTCCAGCATGCTTGACAGATGGCGTCAGGCACTCTTCCAACATCTTTTCAGTTGTTCTGCATCTTACAAATGTTTTTCTGTGTGATACAAACACCTCAAACTTCGATTCGTCTGTCCATAGCACTTTTTTCCAATCTTCCTCTGTCCAATGTCTGTGTTCTTTTTCCCATATTAATCTTTTCCTTTTATTAGCCAGTCTCAGATATGGCTTTTTCTTTGCCACTCTGCCCTGAAAGCCAGCATCCCGGAGTCGCCTCTTCACTGTAGACATTGACACTGTCATTTTGCGGGTACTATTTAATTAAACTACCAGTTGAGGACCTGTGAGGTGTCGATTTCTCAAACTAGAGACTCTAATGTACTTGTCTTGTTGCTCAGTTGTGCAGCCCGGCCTCCCACTTCTCTTTCACCTCTGGTTAGAGCCTGTTTGTGCTCTCCTGTGATGGGAGTAGTGCACACCGTTGTAGGAAATCTTCAGTTTCTTAGCAATTTCTTGTATGGAATAGCCTTCATTTCTAAGAACAAGAATAGACTGTCGAGCTTCACATGAAAGTTCTCTTTTTCTGGCCATTTTGAGAGTTTAATGGAACCAACAAATGTAATGCTCCAGATTCTCAATTAGCTCAAAGGACGGTCAGTTTCATAGCTTCTCTAATCAGCAAAACTGTGCTAACATACATGCACAAGGGTTTTCAAGGGATTTCTAAACATCTATTAGCCTTCTAACACAGTTAGCAAACACAATATGCCATTAGAACACTGGAGTGGTGGTTGTTGAAAACGGGCCTACACCTATGTAGATATTGCATTAAAAGCTATCAATTTAAATCAGACGTTTGAAGCTAGAATAGTCATTTAACAATGTTTAGAGTGTATTTCTGTTTAATTTAATATTAGCTTAATTGAAAAAAATCTGCCTTTCTTTCAATAATAAGGAAATATCTAAGTGACCCTAAATCTTTGAACTGTAGTGTATCTCCTGAGTCCCAGTCCAGTACTGGCTTGTGCGACCGAAGCCATGGTAACCTCAGCAGCAGTATATGAGCCATCCCAGGAAGCACGTGGTAGGCAATCCTCTCGGAGTGCAATGAGCCTACTTGCATCTCAAGTACTTTGGCGATCAATCAGATTCACGGAGGAGATAGGGATGGAATTGGCAAGGCAACGGACAGGAATCTGATGTTGATCCACCACGGACTGCTGGATTAAGTTCCTGGTGGAGCCGGAATCCAGTAATGCATACTCTGCAAACTTGGTGGAACCGCAGGACAGGGATAGTGGGACATGGAGAAAAGGAGAGGACTTGGTGTAACCTAGAGTGGCCTCTCTGACGGACCCTAGTCTTGGCATTTTCCCGGCTTCACAGGACAATCTCAAATCTGGTGCTTGACACTTCCGCAGTAGAAGCACTGTCCTGCCACTCGCTGAGTCTCCACCTCCATTGGCTTGTGCAGGATGGTGGTCCTAGTGGGATGAGGCAACATGGATCGCTGGAAGGTGGGTACCAGACACGTGGTTCTGCTCTCTCGGGTAACCTCTTTGGCACGCTCCTAGAAGCACAAGTCATTACAGGTTGCCAGGGAAATCAGATCTTCCAGGGTGGAAGATACATCCCAGCCAGCCAGTTCGTCCTTGATTCTTTCGAAGAAGCCTTTCTAGAAGGCGGCTACCAAAGCTTCATTGTTCCATCCAAGTTCGCAGAACAGGGTGCTGAACTTGATGGCGTATGGTCCCACCATGAGATTCCCCTGGTAAACTCTCATGAGCAACGAGGCAGTAGAGGCGAGGTATTCTGGCTCATTGAACACTTTGCAGAGGGTAACTAGGAAGGTGGACAGGTGTTGGGCGATTCGATCGTTCTTCTCCCGGAGAGGATTCATTCATGCTAGGGCCGGTCCGGTTAGATGCGACATGATGAACGCCACTTTGGAGCGGTCAGTCGCCAGTTGCAACGGTGACAGCTCAAAGTGCAAGGAGCACTGGATCAGAAACCCATGGCACAATCTTGGGTCACCCCCATACATTGGTGGGGAGGCCAGGCGAGATCTGGAAATGCATGTCGGCGGCTTCACTGGCCCTGGAGTAGCTGAGGGAAGTGGGTTCTACAGAGCGTAAAGACTGGAGTCCACTGACACCATGTACTTGGACATGTGTGGCGCCCCTGCGGCTTCAGTCGCCACAGGGTACTGCACCTCACCAGAGGTGCAGTATTCGTCTCGGATACGGAGGAGGTCATCACCGGTAAAACCACTACAATTCATCCAACACACAGCTTAGTTGCCATCCACTGGGACTGGGTTAGGGTAGGGTCATTTGGATGGTCACCATAGTGAATGGGACCTCCCACCCACTAGTTAAGCAACCCGGCGGGGAGCTAGAGACTGGGGAGTAAGGTTACACACACAGACAGAACAGCAAGAGACCGGAAACATGTGAGACGCAGGAGTTACACGGTTGCTGAGAGGAAAGCTGTGATAGTGCCCTCAGGACCGGCAGAGACGACAGAGTGGGGAACTCTAGGTTGGTGGGAACTTCAAGTCCTGCCAGCAGAATCCGCCGGGCAGGGAATTGCAAGTCTCCTGGCCCACCTAAAGTGCCTGGTGCAAAGCAGCATATAGAGCCAAGAGTGGTGTCCAAGGGACGACCCAATAACGGACTCACGCTGCCTACTATATGGGACGGGAAAGCTAAAGACTCGGGTTCCCGCGTTGCTTCAGGTCGCAGGGACTCATCAAACACAGTGCAAGGAGGAAGGGCTCACAATCTGCAAGACCGGTTCTGGCCTCTGAACTATCCAGGATCGGCTGGAGCCCATCACTGCGGAAACCTGCACTCCCAGGGTGACGACATTTCAGTGAGTAAAAGAACTTAGTCCACAAGCTCTGTGTCGCTCCCTTTCTTCCTGCGTCACCAGCCCTGCGCTCCTACAAGAGACTACTACTCCTCTCATACTCCCTGGGGCCGAGCTCTGCCTGTGGAGAGCTGTACCATCTGAGCTGCGTTATCATCCACCCCAGAGAAGAAGTCCCACAGCAGCTAATAATTGGCGCACACTACAGGTGGCATCACGAACAACTATCCCCATCCCCAGCTTTATTGATACTGCCAGGGTCACGGAACCGGGTAAGGCCACCGCGGCGAACAAGGAGAAGGACCAGGGAAGGAGTCTTGCGAGGATAATTTGCATATTCCCAGTGCCTTCTGGGATAAGTGAAGAGTCACCGCGAGCTCAAGGAGAACCGGGTTTTGGCCGTTACAGCCGGAAGGAAGACTTCTGAAAGACAGGGAAGGAGTCTTGCGAGGATAATTTGCATATTCCCAGTGCCTTCTGGGATAAGTGAAGAGTCACCGCGAGCTCAAGGACAACCGGGTTTTGGCCGTTACAGCCGGAAGGAAGACTTCTGAAAGCCAGGGAAGGAGTCTTGCGAGGATAATTTGCATATTCCCAGTGCCTTCTGGGATAAGTGAAGAGTCACCGCGAGCTCAAGGAGAACCGGGTTTTGGCCGTTACAGCCTGAAGGAAGACTTCTGAAAGCCAGGGAAGGAGTCTTGCGAGGATAATTTGCATATTCCCAGTGCCTTCTGGGATAAGTGAAGAGTCACCGCGAGCTCAAGGACAACCGGGTTTTGGCCGTTACAGCCGGAAGGAAGACTTCTGAAAGCCAGGGAAGGAGTCTTGCGAGGATAATTTGCATATTCCCAGTGCCTTCTGGGATAAGTGAAGAGTCACCGCGAGCTCAAGGACAACCGGGTTTTGGCCGTTACAGCCGGAAGGAAGACTTCTGAAAGCCAGGGAAGGAGTCTTGCGAGGATAATTTGCATATTCCCAGTGCCTTCTGGGATAAGTGAAGAGTCACCGCGAGCTCAAGGAGAACCGGGTTTTGGCCGTTACAGCCTGAAGGAAGACTTCTGAAAGCCAGGGAAGGAGTCTTGCGAGGATAATTTGCATATTCCCAGTGCCTTCTGGGATAAGTGAAGAGTCACCGCGAGCTCAAGGACAACCGGGTTTTGGCCGTTACAGCCGGAAGGAAGACTTCTGAAAGCCAGGGAAGGAGTCTTGCGAGGATAATTTGCATATTCCCAGTGCCTTCTGGGATAAGTGAAGAGTCACCGCGAGCTCAAGGAGAACCGGGTTTTGGCCGTTACAGCCTGAAGGAAGACTTCTGAAAGCCAGGGAAGGAGTCTTGCGAGGATAATTTGCATATTCCCAGTGCCTTCTGGGATAAGTGAAGAGTCACCGCGAGCTCAAGGACAACCGGGTTTTGGCCGTTACAGCCGGAAGGAAGACTTCTGAAAGCCAGGGAAGGAGTCTTGCGAGGATAATTTGCATATTCCCAGTGCCTTCTGGGATAAGTGAAGAGTCACCGCGAGCTCAAGGAGAACCGGGTTTTGGCCGTTACAGCCTGAAGGAAGACTTCTGAAAGCCAGGGAAGGAGTCTTGCGAGGATAATTTGCATATTCCCAGTGCCTTCTGGGATAAGTGAAGAGTCACCGCGAGCTCAAGGACAACCGGGTTTTGGCCGTTACAGCCGGAAGGAAGACTTCTGAAAGCCAGGGAAGGAGTCTTGCGAGGATAATTTGCATATTCCCAGTGCCTTCTGGGATAAGTGAAGAGTCACCGCGAGCTCAAGGAGAACCGGGTTTTGGCCGTTACAGCCTGAAGGAAGACTTCTGAAAGCCAGGGAAGGAGTCTTGCGAGGATAATTTGCATATTCCCAGTGCCTTCTGGGATAAGTGAAGAGTCACCGCGAGCTCAAGGACAACCGGGTTTTGGCCGTTACAGCCGGAAGGAAGACTTCTGAAAGCCAGGGAAGGAGTCTTGCGAGGATAATTTGCATATTCCCAGTGCCTTCTGGGATAAGTGAAGAGTCACCGCGAGCTCAAGGAGAACCGGGTTTTGGCCGTTACAGCCTGAAGGAAGACTTCTGAAAGCCAGGGAAGGAGTCTTGCGAGGATAATTTGCATATTCCCAGTGCCTTCTGGGATAAGTGAAGAGTCACCGCGAGCTCAAGGACAACCGGGTTTTGGCCGTTACAGCCGGAAGGAAGACTTCTGAAAGCCAGGGAAGGAGTCTTGCGAGGATAATTTGCATATTCCCAGTGCCTTCTGGGATAAGTGAAGAGTCACCGCGAGCTCAAGGACAACCGGGTTTTGGCCGTTACAGCCGGAAGGAAGACTTCTGAAAGCCAGGGAAGGAGTCTTGCGAGGATAATTTGCATATTCCCAGTGCCTTCTGGGATAAGTGAAGAGTCACCGCGAGCTCAAGGAGAACCGGGTTTTGGCCGTTACAGCCTGAAGGAAGACTTCTGAAAGCCAGGGAAGGAGTCTTGCGAGGATAATTTGCATATTCCCAGTGCCTTCTGGGATAAGTGAAGAGTCACCGCGAGCTCAAGGACAACCGGGTTTTGGCCGTTACAGCCGGAAGGAAGACTTCTGAAAGCCAGGGAAGGAGTCTTGCGAGGATAATTTGCATATTCCCAGTGCCTTCTGGGATAAGTGAAGAGTCACCGCGAGCTCAAGGAGAACCGGGTTTTGGCCGTTACAGCCTGAAGGAAGACTTCTGAAAGCCAGGGAAGGAGTCTTGCGAGGATAATTTGCATATTCCCAGTGCCTTCTGGGATAAGTGAAGAGTCACCGCGAGCTCAAGGACAACCGGGTTTTGGCCGTTACAGCCGGAAGGAAGACTTCTGAAAGCCAGGGAAGGAGTCTTGCGAGGATAATTTGCATATTCCCAGTGCCTTCTGGGATAAGTGAAGAGTCACCGCGAGCTCAAGGAGAACCGGGTTTTGGCCGTTACAGCCTGAAGGAAGACTTCTGAAAGCCAGGGAAGGAGTCTTGCGAGGATAATTTGCATATTCCCAGTGCCTTCTGGGATAAGTGAAGAGTCACCGCGAGCTCAAGGACAACCGGGTTTTGGCCGTTACAGCCGGAAGGAAGACTTCTGAAAGCCAGGGAAGGAGTCTTGCGAGGATAATTTGCATATTCCCAGTGCCTTCTGGGATAAGTGAAGAGTCACCGCGAGCTCAAGGAGAACCGGGTTTTGGCCGTTACAGCCTGAAGGAAGACTTCTGAAAGCCAGGGAAGGAGTCTTGCGAGGATAATTTGCATATTCCCAGTGCCTTCTGGGATAAGTGAAGAGTCACCGCGAGCTCAAGGACAACCGGGTTTTGGCCGTTACAGCCGGAAGGAAGACTTCTGAAAGCCAGGGAAGGAGTCTTGCGAGGATAATTTGCATATTCCCAGTGCCTTCTGGGATAAGTGAAGAGTCACCGCGAGCTCAAGGAGAACCGGGTTTTGGCCGTTACAGCCTGAAGGAAGACTTCTGAAAGCCAGGGAAGGAGTCTTGCGAGGATAATTTGCATATTCCCAGTGCCTTCTGGGATAAGTGAAGAGTCACCGCGAGCTCAAGGACAACCGGGTTTTGGCCGTTACAGCCGGAAGGAAGACTTCTGAAAGCCAGGGAAGGAGTCCTGCGAGGATAATTTGCATATTCCCAGTGCCTTCTGGGATAAGTGAAGAGTCACCGCGAGCTCAAGGAGAACCGGGTTTTGGCCGTTACAGCCTGAAGGAAGACTTCTGAAAGCCAGGGAAGGAGTCTTGCGAGGATAATTTGCATATTCCCAGTGCCTTCTGGGATAAGTGAAGAGTCACCGCGAGCTCAAGGACAACCGGGTTTTGGCCGTTACAGCCGGAAGGAAGACTTCTGAAAGCCAGGGAAGGAGTCTTGCGAGGATAATTTGCATATTCCCAGTGCCTTCTGGGATAAGTGAAGAGTCACCGCGAGCTCAAGGAGAACCGGGTTTTGGCCGTTACAGCCTGAAGGAAGACTTCTGAAAGCCAGGGAAGGAGTCTTGCGAGGATAATTTGCATATTCCCAGTGCCTTCTGGGATAAGTGAAGAGTCACCGCGAGCTCAAGGACAACCGGGTTTTGGCCGTTACAGCCGGAAGGAAGACTTCTGAAAGCCAGGGAAGGAGTCTTGCGAGGATAATTTGCATATTCCCAGTGCCTTCTGGGATAAGTGAAGAGTCACCGCGAGCTCAAGGACAACCGGGTTTTGGCCGTTACAGCCGGAAGGAAGACTTCTGAAAGCCAGGGAAGGAGTCTTGCGAGGATAATTTGCATATTCCCAGTGCCTTCTGGGATAAGTGAAGAGTCACCGCGAGCTCAAGGACAACCGGGTTTTGGCCGTTACAGCCGGAAGGAAGACTTCTGAAAGCCAGGGAAGGAGTCTTGCGAGGATAATTTGCATATTCCCAGTGCCTTCTGGGATAAGTGAAGAGTCACCGCGAGCTCAAGGAGAACCGGGTTTTGGCCGTTACAGCCTGAAGGAAGACTTCTGAAAGCCAGGGAAGGAGTCTTGCGAGGATAATTTGCATATTCCCAGTGCCTTCTGGGATAAGTGAAGAGTCACCGCGAGCTCAAGGACAACCGGGTTTTGGCCGTTACAGCCGGAAGGAAGACTTCTGAAAGCCAGGGAAGGAGTCTTGCGAGGATAATTTGCATATTCCCAGTGCCTTCTGGGATAAGTGAAGAGTCACCGCGAGCTCAAGGAGAACCGGGTTTTGGCCGTTACAGCCTGAAGGAAGACTTCTGAAAGCCAGGGAAGGAGTCTTGCGAGGATAATTTGCATATTCCCAGTGCCTTCTGGGATAAGTGAAGAGTCACCGCGAGCTCAAGGACAACCGGGTTTTGGCCGTTACAGCCGGAAGGAAGACTTCTGAAAGCCAGGGAAGGAGTCTTGCGAGGATAATTTGCATATTCCCAGTGCCTTCTGGGATAAGTGAAGAGTCACCGCGAGCTCAAGGAGAACCGGGTTTTGGCCGTTACAGCCTGAAGGAAGACTTCTGAAAGCCAGGGAAGGAGTCTTGCGAGGATAATTTGCATATTCCCAGTGCCTTCTGGGATAAGTGAAGAGTCACCGCGAGCTCAAGGACAACCGGGTTTTGGCCGTTACAGCCGGAAGGAAGACTTCTGAAAGCCAGGGAAGGAGTCTTGCGAGGATAATTTGCATATTCCCAGTGCCTTCTGGGATAAGTGAAGAGTCACCGCGAGCTCAAGGAGAACCGGGTTTTGGCCGTTACAGCCTGAAGGAAGACTTCTGAAAGCCAGGGAAGGAGTCTTGCGAGGATAATTTGCATATTCCCAGTGCCTTCTGGGATAAGTGAAGAGTCACCGCGAGCTCAAGGACAACCGGGTTTTGGCCGTTACAGCCGGAAGGAAGACTTCTGAAAGCCAGGGAAGGAGTCTTGCGAGGATAATTTGCATATTCCCAGTGCCTTCTGGGATAAGTGAAGAGTCACCGCGAGCTCAAGGAGAACCGGGTTTTGGCCGTTACAGCCTGAAGGAAGACTTCTGAAAGCCAGGGAAGGAGTCTTGCGAGGATAATTTGCATATTCCCAGTGCCTTCTGGGATAAGTGAAGAGTCACCGCGAGCTCAAGGACAACCGGGTTTTGGCCGTTACAGCCGGAAGGAAGACTTCTGAAAGCCAGGGAAGGAGTCTTGCGAGGATAATTTGCATATTCCCAGTGCCTTCTGGGATAAGTGAAGAGTCACCGCGAGCTCAAGGAGAACCGGGTTTTGGCCGTTACAGCCTGAAGGAAGACTTCTGAAAGCCAGGGAAGGAGTCTTGCGAGGATAATTTGCATATTCCCAGTGCCTTCTGGGATAAGTGAAGAGTCACCGCGAGCTCAAGGACAACCGGGTTTTGGCCGTTACAGCCGGAAGGAAGACTTCTGAAAGCCAGGGAAGGAGTCTTGCGAGGATAATTTGCATATTCCCAGTGCCTTCTGGGATAAGTGAAGAGTCACCGCGAGCTCAAGGACAACCGGGTTTTGGCCGTTACAGCCGGAAGGAAGACTTCTGAAAGCCAGGGAAGGAGTCTTGCGAGGATAATTTGCATATTCCCAGTGCCTTCTGGGATAAGTGAAGAGTCACCGCGAGCTCAAGGACAACCGGGTTTTGGCCGTTACAGCCGGAAGGAAGACTTCTGAAAGCCAGGGAAGGAGTCTTGCGAGGATAATTTGCATATTCCCAGTGCCTTCTGGGATAAGTGAAGAGTCACCGCGAGCTCAAGGAGAACCGGGTTTTGGCCGTTACAGCCTGAAGGAAGACTTCTGAAAGCCAGGGAAGGAGTCTTGCGAGGATAATTTGCATATTCCCAGTGCCTTCTGGGATAAGTGAAGAGTCACCGCGAGCTCAAGGACAACCGGGTTTTGGCCGTTACAGCCGGAAGGAAGACTTCTGAAAGCCAGGGAAGGAGTCTTGCGAGGATAATTTGCATATTCCCAGTGCCTTCTGGGATAAGTGAAGAGTCACCGCGAGCTCAAGGACAACCGGGTTTTGGCCGTTACAGCCGGAAGGAAGACTTCTGAAAGCCAGGGAAGGAGTCTTGCGAGGATAATTTGCATATTCCCAGTGCCTTCTGGGATAAGTGAAGAGTCACCGCGAGCTCAAGGACAACCGGGTTTTGGCCGTTACAGCCGGAAGGAAGACTTCTGAAAGCCAGGGAAGGAGTCTTGCGAGGATAATTTGCATATTCCCAGTGCCTTCTGGGATAAGTGAAGAGTCACCGCGAGCTCAAGGAGAACCGGGTTTTGGCCGTTACAGCCTGAAGGAAGACTTCTGAAAGCCAGGGAAGGAGTCTTGCGAGGATAATTTGCATATTCCCAGTGCCTTCTGGGATAAGTGAAGAGTCACCGCGAGCTCAAGGACAACCGGGTTTTGGCCGTTACAGCCGGAAGGAAGACTTCTGAAAGCCAGGGAAGGAGTCTTGCGAGGATAATTTGCATATTCCCAGTGCCTTCTGGGATAAGTGAAGAGTCACCGCGAGCTCAAGGACAACCGGGTTTTGGCCGTTACAGCCGGAAGGAAGACTTCTGAAAGCCAGGGAAGGAGTCTTGCGAGGATAATTTGCATATTCCCAGTGCCTTCTGGGATAAGTGAAGAGTCACCGCGAGCTCAAGGACAACCGGGTTTTGGCCGTTACAGCCGGAAGGAAGACTTCTGAAAGCCAGGGAAGGAGTCTTGCGAGGATAATTTGCATATTCCCAGTGCCTTCTGGGATAAGTGAAGAGTCACCGCGAGCTCAAGGAGAACCGGGTTTTGGCCGTTACAGCCTGAAGGAAGACTTCTGAAAGCCAGGGAAGGAGTCTTGCGAGGATAATTTGCATATTCCCAGTGCCTTCTGGGATAAGTGAAGAGTCACCGCGAGCTCAAGGACAACCGGGTTTTGGCCGTTACAGCCGGAAGGAAGACTTCTGAAAGCCAGGGAAGGAGTCTTGCGAGGATAATTTGCATATTCCCAGTGCCTTCTGGGATAAGTGAAGAGTCACCGCGAGCTCAAGGAGAACCGGGTTTTGGCCGTTACAGCCTGAAGGAAGACTTCTGAAAGCCAGGGAAGGAGTCTTGCGAGGATAATTTGCATATTCCCAGTGCCTTCTGGGATAAGTGAAGAGTCACCGCGAGCTCAAGGACAACCGGGTTTTGGCCGTTACAGCCGGAAGGAAGACTTCTGAAAGCCAGGGAAGGAGTCTTGCGAGGATAATTTGCATATTCCCAGTGCCTTCTGGGATAAGTGAAGAGTCACCGCGAGCTCAAGGACAACCGGGTTTTGGCCGTTACAGCCGGAAGGAAGACTTCTGAAAGCCAGGGAAGGAGTCTTGCGAGGATAATTTGCATATTCCCAGTGCCTTCTGGGATAAGTGAAGAGTCACCGCGAGCTCAAGGACAACCGGGTTTTGGCCGTTACAGCCGGAAGGAAGACTTCTGAAAGCCAGGGAAGGAGTCTTGCGAGGATAATTTGCATATTCCCAGTGCCTTCTGGGATAAGTGAAGAGTCACCGCGAGCTCAAGGAGAACCGGGTTTTGGCCGTTACAGCCTGAAGGAAGACTTCTGAAAGCCAGGGAAGGAGTCTTGCGAGGATAATTTGCATATTCCCAGTGCCTTCTGGGATAAGTGAAGAGTCACCGCGAGCTCAAGGACAACCGGGTTTTGGCCGTTACAGCCGGAAGGAAGACTTCTGAAAGCCAGGGAAGGAGTCTTGCGAGGATAATTTGCATATTCCCAGTGCCTTCTGGGATAAGTGAAGAGTCACCGCGAGCTCAAGGACAACCGGGTTTTGGCCGTTACAGCCGGAAGGAAGACTTCTGAAAGCCAGGGAAGGAGTCTTGCGAGGATAATTTGCATATTCCCAGTGCCTTCTGGGATAAGTGAAGAGTCACCGCGAGCTCAAGGACAACCGGGTTTTGGCCGTTACAGCCGGAAGGAAGACTTCTGAAAGCCAGGGAAGGAGTCTTGCGAGGATAATTTGCATATTCCCAGTGCCTTCTGGGATAAGTGAAGAGTCACCGCGAGCTCAAGGAGAACCGGGTTTTGGCCGTTACAGCCTGAAGGAAGACTTCTGAAAGCCAGGGAAGGAGTCTTGCGAGGATAATTTGCATATTCCCAGTGCCTTCTGGGATAAGTGAAGAGTCACCGCGAGCTCAAGGACAACCGGGTTTTGGCCGTTACAGCCGGAAGGAAGACTTCTGAAAGCCAGGGAAGGAGTCTTGCGAGGATAATTTGCATATTCCCAGTGCCTTCTGGGATAAGTGAAGAGTCACCGCGAGCTCAAGGAGAACCGGGTTTTGGCCGTTACAGCCTGAAGGAAGACTTCTGAAAGCCAGGGAAGGAGTCTTGCGAGGATAATTTGCATATTCCCAGTGCCTTCTGGGATAAGTGAAGAGTCACCGCGAGCTCAAGGACAACCGGGTTTTGGCCGTTACAGCCGGAAGGAAGACTTCTGAAAGCCAGGGAAGGAGTCTTGCGAGGATAATTTGCATATTCCCAGTGCCTTCTGGGATAAGTGAAGAGTCACCGCGAGCTCAAGGACAACCGGGTTTTGGCCGTTACAGCCGGAAGGAAGACTTCTGAAAGCCAGGGAAGGAGTCTTGCGAGGATAATTTGCATATTCCCAGTGCCTTCTGGGATAAGTGAAGAGTCACCGCGAGCTCAAGGACAACCGGGTTTTGGCCGTTACAGCCGGAAGGAAGACTTCTGAAAGCCAGGGAAGGAGTCTTGCGAGGATAATTTGCATATTCCCAGTGCCTTCTGGGATAAGTGAAGAGTCACCGCGAGCTCAAGGAGAACCGGGTTTTGGCCGTTACAGCCTGAAGGAAGACTTCTGAAAGCCAGGGAAGGAGTCTTGCGAGGATAATTTGCATATTCCCAGTGCCTTCTGGGATAAGTGAAGAGTCACCGCGAGCTCAAGGACAACCGGGTTTTGGCCGTTACAGCCGGAAGGAAGACTTCTGAAAGCCAGGGAAGGAGTCTTGCGAGGATAATTTGCATATTCCCAGTGCCTTCTGGGATAAGTGAAGAGTCACCGCGAGCTCAAGGAGAACCGGGTTTTGGCCGTTACAGCCTGAAGGAAGACTTCTGAAAGCCAGGGAAGGAGTCTTGCGAGGATAATTTGCATATTCCCAGTGCCTTCTGGGATAAGTGAAGAGTCACCGCGAGCTCAAGGACAACCGGGTTTTGGCCGTTACAGCCGGAAGGAAGACTTCTGAAAGCCAGGGAAGGAGTCTTGCGAGGATAATTTGCATATTCCCAGTGCCTTCTGGGATAAGTGAAGAGTCACCGCGAGCTCAAGGACAACCGGGTTTTGGCCGTTACAGCCGGAAGGAAGACTTCTGAAAGCCAGGGAAGGAGTCTTGCGAGGATAATTTGCATATTCCCAGTGCCTTCTGGGATAAGTGAAGAGTCACCGCGAGCTCAAGGACAACCGGGTTTTGGCCGTTACAGCCGGAAGGAAGACTTCTGAAAGCCAGGGAAGGAGTCTTGCGAGGATAATTTGCATATTCCCAGTGCCTTCTGGGATAAGTGAAGAGTCACCGCGAGCTCAAGGAGAACCGGGTTTTGGCCGTTACAGCCTGAAGGAAGACTTCTGAAAGCCAGGGAAGGAGTCTTGCGAGGATAATTTGCATATTCCCAGTGCCTTCTGGGATAAGTGAAGAGTCACCGCGAGCTCAAGGACAACCGGGTTTTGGCCGTTACAGCCGGAAGGAAGACTTCTGAAAGCCAGGGAAGGAGTCTTGCGAGGATAATTTGCATATTCCCAGTGCCTTCTGGGATAAGTGAAGAGTCACCGCGAGCTCAAGGACAACCGGGTTTTGGCCGTTACAGCCGGAAGGAAGACTTCTGAAAGCCAGGGAAGGAGTCTTGCGAGGATAATTTGCATATTCCCAGTGCCTTCTGGGATAAGTGAAGAGTCACCGCGAGCTCAAGGAGAACCGGGTTTTGGCCGTTACAGCCTGAAGGAAGACTTCTGAAAGCCAGGGAAGGAGTCTTGCGAGGATAATTTGCATATTCCCAGTGCCTTCTGGGATAAGTGAAGAGTCACCGCGAGCTCAAGGACAACCGGGTTTTGGCCGTTACAGCCGGAAGGAAGACTTCTGAAAGCCAGGGAAGGAGTCTTGCGAGGATAATTTGCATATTCCCAGTGCCTTCTGGGATAAGTGAAGAGTCACCGCGAGCTCAAGGAGAACCGGGTTTTGGCCGTTACAGCCTGAAGGAAGACTTCTGAAAGCCAGGGAAGGAGTCTTGCGAGGATAATTTGCATATTCCCAGTGCCTTCTGGGATAAGTGAAGAGTCACCGCGAGCTCAAGGACAACCGGGTTTTGGCCGTTACAGCCGGAAGGAAGACTTCTGAAAGCCAGGGAAGGAGTCTTGCGAGGATAATTTGCATATTCCCAGTGCCTTCTGGGATAAGTGAAGAGTCACCGCGAGCTCAAGGACAACCGGGTTTTGGCCGTTACAGCCGGAAGGAAGACTTCTGAAAGCCAGGGAAGGAGTCTTGCGAGGATAATTTGCATATTCCCAGTGCCTTCTGGGATAAGTGAAGAGTCACCGCGAGCTCAAGGACAACCGGGTTTTGGCCGTTACAGCCGGAAGGAAGACTTCTGAAAGCCAGGGAAGGAGTCTTGCGAGGATAATTTGCATATTCCCAGTGCCTTCTGGGATAAGTGAAGAGTCACCGCGAGCTCAAGGAGAACCGGGTTTTGGCCGTTACAGCCTGAAGGAAGACTTCTGAAAGCCAGGGAAGGAGTCTTGCGAGGATAATTTGCATATTCCCAGTGCCTTCTGGGATAAGTGAAGAGTCACCGCGAGCTCAAGGACAACCGGGTTTTGGCCGTTACAGCCGGAAGGAAGACTTCTGAAAGCCAGGGAAGGAGTCTTGCGAGGATAATTTGCATATTCCCAGTGCCTTCTGGGATAAGTGAAGAGTCACCGCGAGCTCAAGGACAACCGGGTTTTGGCCGTTACAGCCGGAAGGAAGACTTCTGAAAGCCAGGGAAGGAGTCTTGCGAGGATAATTTGCATATTCCCAGTGCCTTCTGGGATAAGTGAAGAGTCACCGCGAGCTCAAGGAGAACCGGGTTTTGGCCGTTACAGCCTGAAGGAAGACTTCTGAAAACCGCGCGCCTAGCGGCGCGCGAATTTTAGCCTGTCTTCTTCATTGTGAGCGTGAGTGAGCAAAGTGTGAGCAAAAGTAAGTGTGAGTAGAATTGTTTGTATTTAGTTGTTTAACTACTTAACATTTGTTTAGTGCTATCCCCATTAGAAAATGTGCTCCACTATTGCTAATGCGATCCAGTGTACATCTTGTCTCATGTATGCAGTCCTTGAAAAGCCGTTCGAGGGTGCATACTGTTGTTCGAGATGTGAGCAAGTTGCACATTTGGAAGCCCAGATACTGGATCTAAATGAGCAGCTGGCAACTCTGAGATGCATTAGCAATATGGAAAGGAGTTTGCTGCTCACTGAGCAGCAGCTTGCTGGGTCAGATGTGGGGGAGGATCGTAGTAGGGAGCGGCAGGACGGTGAGGTAGGTAGCTGGGTGACAGTTAGAAAGGGGGGCAAAGGGAAAAGTGCTAGGAAGGCTAGTCCTGAACTGACACACCCCAATAGGTTTGCAAACTTGGCAGATGAGGGGGATGTCATTACAGGGGTAGCATTGCTGCAGCCAGGCATGACCTCTGAACGCCAGAGGAGTGTCTGCTCCAGTAAGGGGGGGAATAGGAGTGCAGGGCAGGCAAGACAGGTACTGGTAGTGGGGGACTCAATTATTAGGGGGACAGATAGGGCAATCTGTCACAAAGACAGGGATCGCCGAACAGTGTGTTGTCTTCCTGGCGCTCGAGTTCGGCACATCGCTGATCGGGTTGACAGATTACTGGGAGGGGCTGGGGAGGACCCAGCGGTCATTGTACACATTGGCACAAATGACAAAGTTAGAGGTAGGTGGAAGGTCCTTAAAGATGATTTCAGGGAATTAGGTTGTAAGCTTAAAGAATGGACCTCAAAGGTGGTATTTTCGGAAATACTACCTGTGCCACGAGCCACACCAGAGAGGCAAAGAGAGATCAGGGAGGTTAACAGGTGGCTCAGGAATTGGTGTAGGAAAGAGGGTTTTGGGTTCCTGGAGAATTGGGCCGACTTTTCAGTTGGCTACAGATTCTATGCTAGGGATGGGCTGCATCTTAATGGGGAAGGTGCAGCTCTGCTGGGGCAGAAAATGGCTAGAAGGTTGGAGGAGTGTTTAAACTAGGAATGGGGGGCGAGGGTATTCACTTTATAGAAGGGGAATGTAGTGCAGATAGTGACCAGGGCACAAGTAAAGAAATTGGGGGTGGTACGGGGGGAAGGGTTAGGACAGTTAATACAGTAAGCAGGAATACAGGTACAGAGTCATACGTAACGTGCATGTACACTAATGCCCGAAGCCTCACAAATAAGGTGGAGGAATTAGAATTAATATTGTTGGAAGAAAATTATGATATAGTGGGGATATCAGAGACATGGCTGGATGAGAGCTATGACTGGGCTGTTAATTTACAGGGTTATAGCCTATTCAGGAATGACCGTACAAATAAGCGAGGGGGAGGTGTGTGTCTATATGTAAAATCATCCTTAAAACCCATCCTGCGTGACAACATATGTGAGGGTACTGAGAATGTAGAGTCCCTATGGGTGGAGATAAGGGGGGGGGAGAATGAATAATAAAATACTGATAGGGGTGTGTTATAAGACGCCGAATATTATGGAAGAGGTAGAGAATCTCCTCATAAAGCAAATTGATAAAGCAGCGAGTCTCGGAGAGGTAATTATTATGGGGGACTTTAACTATCCTGATATAAATTGGGGAACAGAAACTTGCAGTTCCAGCAAAGGAAATAGATTTTTGATAACAATGAAAGATAATTACCTTTCACAAATGGTACAGGACCCCACAAGAGGGGGAGCACTACTAGACCTTGTACTAACCAATAGGCCAGACCGCATATCAAATATACAAGTTGGCGGTTACTTGGGGAATAGTGATCACAAAATAATAAGTTTTCATGTATTCTTTAGTAAGATGTCTAGTAGAGGGACTACAAGGACACTAAACTTCAGGAAAGCAAATTTTAAACGGTTGAGTGATGATCTTAGTGCAATAAACTGGGATGATGTACTAAGTAATAAAAGTACACAAAGCAAATGGGAGACTTTTATGAGCATCCTGAATAGGGCTTGTGCAGAAAATATACCCTATGGGAACAAACATGCTAGAAATAGGAGGAAACCCCTATGGCTAAATAGAGCTGTAAGGGAAGCAATAAAAGAAAAACAGAAAGTCTTAAAAGAATTAAAGAGGGTAGGTAGTGATGAGGCATTATATAATTATAGAAAATTAAATAAAATATGTAAAAAGCAAATTAAGTTAGCTAAGTTTGAGACAGAGAGACTCATTGCGAGAGAAAGTAAAAATAATCCTAAAATATTCTTTAACTACATAAACAGTAAAAAACTGAAAAGCGATAGTGTTGGCCCCCTTAAAAATAGTCTTGGTGAAATGGTGGAAGGGGATGAGGGTAAAGCCAACCTGCTGAATGACTTTTTTTCTACGGTTTTTATACAAGAAAATGCCATGGCAGATGACATGACCAGTGATACCATAAATTCACCCTTGAATATTACCTGCTTAACCCAGCAGGAAGTACGCCGCCGCCTCGAAATCACTAAGGTTGACAAATCTCCGGGCCCGGATGGCATACACCCCAGAGTACTACAGGAATTGAGTTCTGTGATAGATAGACCATTATTTTTAATCTTCTCAGATTCCTTAATAACAGGGTCGGTACCGCAGGACTGGCGCATAGCAAATGTGGTGCCAATATTCAAAAAGGGGACAAAAACTGAGCCGGGAAATTATAGGCCGGTAAGTTTAACCTCTACGGTTGGTAAAATCCTTGAGGGTTTCTTGAGAGATGCTATACTGGAGTATCTCAAGAAAAATAACCTTATGACAGAGTATCAACATGGGTTTATGAGGGATCGATCCTGTCAAACTAATTTGATCAGCTTCTATGAAGAGGTAAGTTCAAGCCTGGACCAGGGAAATGCAGTGGATGTTGTGTATATGGACTTTTCAAAAGCTTTTGATACGGTGCCACACAAAAGGTTGGTACATAAAATGAGAATAATGGGGATAGGGGAAAATATGTGTAACTGGGTTAAAAACTGGCTAAGTGATAGGAAACAAAGGGTGGTTATTAATGGTACGTACTCGGACTGGGTCTCAGTTCATAGTGGGGTACCGCAGGGGTCAGTATTGGGCCCGCTTCTTTTCAACATATTTATAAATGACCTTGTTGGGGGCATGCGGAGTAGAATTTCAATATTTGCAGATGATACTAAACTCTGCAGGGTAATCAATACAGAGGAGGATAATTTTATATTACAGGGAGATTTATGTAAATTGGAGGATTGGGCTGAGAAGTGGCAATTGAAGTTTAATGTAGATAAATGTAAGGTCATGCACTTGGGTAGAGGAAATAACATTTATGATTATGTACTTAATTGTAGAACACTGGGTAAAACAGACACAGAAAAAGACTTGGGTGTATGGGTGGATGGTAAACTTCACTTTAGTGGACAGTGTCAGGCAACTGCTGCCAGGGCTAATAAAATAATGGGATGTATTAAAAGAGGTATAAGTGTTCATGAAAAAAATATAGTTCTACCTCTGTACAAGTCACTAGTGCGACCGCACTTAGAATACTGTGTACAATTCTGGTCACCGATATATAAGAAGGACATAGCTGAACTGGAGAGGGTGCAGAGAAGAGCGACCAAGATTATTAGAGGAATGGGTGGGCTGCAATACCAAGACAGGTTATTAAACTTGGGGTTATTTAGTTTGGAAAAACGAAGGCTTAGGGGGGATCTAATCACAATGTATAAATATATGAGGGGACAGTACAGAGACCTTTCCAAAGATCTTTTTACACCTAGGCCTGCGACTGGAACACGGGGGCATCCGCAACGTCTTGAGGAAAGAAGATTTAATCATAATCACAGACGAGGATTCTTTACTGTACGAGCAGTGAGACTATGGAACTCTCTGCCGCATGATGTTGTAATGAGTGATTCACTACTAACATTTAAGCAGAGCCTGGATGCCTTTCTTGAAAAATTTAATATTACCAGTTATGTATATTAGATTTTATGACAGGGTATTGATCCAGGGAACTAGTCTGATTGCCGGATGTGGAGTCAGGAAGGAAATTTTTTCCCCATTGGAACTTGTTTGCCACATTGGGGGGTTTTTTGCCTTCCTCTGTATCAACATGTTAGGCTACGGGTTGAACTAGATGGACTTAGAGTCTCCCTTCAAACTTAAAAACTATGATACTATGATGATACTATGACCCCGTGGGCGCGTCACATGCATCTCTGTACTTGATGCTGGCTGGAAAGTTCTCTTTGCATCTCGTCAAGCTTGGAGTATTCGAGGATCTGGAGGCTTGCATGGACGCCAGATGGGATTCAACGGGCTTCGTGTGTGTCATTACCTTCACCTGGGTCTCTCGCTGGCGGGTGAGCGCTTGCTGCATGTCTGCCAGGCGGGTAGGCTTGGTTCTGGCGGAGTCCATGATCTTAGCAAACTGTTACAGCGAGCATCCAGGAGTTGACCCCCTGAGCCCTATACCGGACTCCCCTGAAGAAGCAACCAGTAGTGAACCCCCATACAGAGGCTGTCTGGCGCAGCAACAGGGGGCCTAAATGCATGATTGCCAGGAACCAGTGGTGATTGGCTCTTACAGACAGATGAAGTCTTTTAATGTCCGGTGCTTGGCGTGCTCAGATGTGGCAGTACAGAGATGGTAACTTGGACTTGGCAACATGGAGGTGATGGCTCAGACGTGGCAGCACAGAGGTGATGGCACACACAAGCAGCACAGAGGCGATGGCTCAGACATGGCAGCATGGAGTTGGTGGCTCAGACGTGACAGTATGGAGGTGATAGTAGAGAGCAGGCTCTAGGACAAGACACAAGTAAGGAACATGAAACTGGTACTAGGACACAATAGCAGAACTAGACATAGTAGCGATCAGGGACCTGAGAACTAGCAATGCACTAGCTAATAGCCAACATTGTTCAGGCACCTCCTGCAAGGGGAGGCAGTCTTAAATACCTTTAAGGAAATAGGTGACCTCTGGGATCACTTCCGGGTAATGAGACGCCGGCCCTTTAAGAAAGAGGGCGTGACTGCGTTTGCACCCTACGGGCACGTACAGAAGGGCTGCATGAGGCCTGGAAGCAGGAGGAGGCTGCGATAGACCCCGACGCAGGAGAGGAGCGAGTGGAGACGCCAGGCAAGTGAGAGGGAGGGTGCCCCCACCAGAGCCCGAGAGCGGAGCTGTGCGGGGATGCCCCACTGGGACCGGGGGCTATATGTGTGCAGTGTGATAGAGTTTTTATTTTTTTCACTTGTCTGTCTCTATCTGTGGTTTCAACACACTCCTGTTCCGTTCCTCCCTGGGGGGACTGAGGGGGAATTAGATCGGGACTGGTCATCAGCAGGGCCAGGAAGGAGACTCAGGCCTCTCCATCATTAGGAGTATGTCTGAAGTTAGGGATAGCGTAGTGTCACCTAGCTTGAGGGACAGCTTAGGAGACCTGATTCCTTGCTATCCCAAAGTCACTGTGACACCTTCTCTGTCTGGAATTGGATATGAACCTACAGGAATTGCAGAACTATTTGCAGAGCTTAACTTTAGATGTGTCCATAGACAGATGAAAGGAATCTTCAAACTTTTTGTCAAAGAGCAGTCAATAAAATTCTCTGATGCTCCAGAGTCAACATGAACACAGGGGACCCAAATGAAATGGACATAGGGACTAGAAATGTATCTTTAGTGGAGATCAGAGTTACCCCCCAGGGTGATACCTCCTCTGTCACCTGGGGACTGAAGTTTTCCTGTTTGACCTTTAGTTTAGAACAGTTATTAAATTGTCAAGAAAAGAGGGCAAATCTATCTGCAAGTTTTTCTTTAATGTGTCTGGACAGGACAGCATAGAAGAGGGCCAGGAGTGCATTGTTGTTCCAGGTCAATTTAGGAGATGGTATGGAACTGGTCATCCATTGACTTAAGGGTACTTTACATGCTGCAACATCGCTGCCGATATATCGTCGGGGTCACGTCGTTATTGACGCACATCCGGCACCGGTAGCAACATTGCAGCGTGTAACACAAATGAGCGACGATCAATGAGCGTAAAAACGTGCAAAATCGTTGCTCGTTGACACGTCGTTCATTTCCATAATATTGGTGCTTGTTACGCTCACCGAGGAGCGGCGAACGTCCGGAGGTGGACCCACTGGACCGTGCACCGGACTCCCCTGAGAAGACGGCCAGCAGCGAACCCCTATACAGGGACTGTGCGGCGCCTCCCCAGAAGGCCTAAATGCACGGCAGCCAGGGACCGGAGGTAGGAGTCTCTGTACGGCCAGGCGTGGCTCGGGTACGATGTCCGCGGCAGGCGGAACACGGAAGTGGCACCGGAGATGTTTCACAGCAGGTGACGTCCACAGCCGGTACGGTACAGGTAGTGTCCACGGCAGGTATGGCACGGTGACGTCCACGGTAGGAATGGGTGGTGACGTCCACAGCCGGTACGGTACAGATAGTGTCCACGGCAGGTATGGCACGGTGACGTCCACGGTAGGAATAGGTGGTGACGTCCACAGCCGGAATGGTATAGATGGCACTACGGTGAGACACAGTATTAGAATCAGGTAACAAAAGTACGGATCATAAACAAAAGCATAGACAGATTAGGACACTGGCAATGCACTAATAGAGGCGTTGCTCGGGCGCCTGCTGCCGGGGGAAGTGAACTTAAATACCTATTAGGCAGCAGGTGACCTCTGAGATCACTTCCAGGATTTGGGGCATGCCACTTTAAGAAAGGGGGCGTGGCCTCGCACGCAGCCTAGAATCACCTACAGCAATTCTGTGTGAGGAGGAAACTGCAGCAGGCCTTGGAGTGGGAGCAACGTCTGCAGAGCCATGGGGCCGGTAAGTGGAAGGCCTTCTCTGCCTGGGAGTGGGGGCAGGAGTGCATGTGGGAGCCATGCTGGGACTGGGCAGATGTGAGGGAGAGCTTCCCCCCCGGGGTCTGGTGGGACCAGGCGTTACAGTACCCCCCCCCTGAAGCCCCCTCCTCCTCAGGAAGCTCCGGAGGAGACGAGGAGCATCCACGTCCTCCGCAGGAACCCACGTCCTCTCCTCAGGACCGAACCCCTTCCAGTCCACCAGATAATAGGTTTTACCTCGGACCTCCTTAGCCGCAAGGATGGCTTTTACCTCATAGACGTCATCATCACCAACAGGAGGAGGCGAGACCCCAGGATCACCATGGAAACGACTCAGGACCACCGGCTTGAGGAGGGACACATGGAAGGAGTTCGGGATGCGAAGTGTCGACGGCAGCTTCAACTTGTAGGACACCTCATTGATCCGTCGGAGCACTTCAAAGGGACCAATGAAGCGGGGACCCAGCTTGTAAGACGGCTGTTTCAGGCGGACATACTTGGACGAGAGCCAGACTTTATCTCCGGGTCGGAAGAAAGGAACATCCAGACGTTTCTTGTCAGCGTGTTTCTTCATGCGGACAGAGGACCGTTCCAGAGCCGACTTGGTCTCAGCCCAGACGGCGGAGAAGGACCTCACGAGGTCATCAGCTGCAGGGTTGCCTGAGGAACTTGTCACAGGACACGGCACTTTGGGTCGCTGTCCATACACCACCTGGAACGGAGATTTAGCAGAGGACTCACTGTCATGGTTGTTATAGGAGAACTCGGCCCACGGAAGCAGTTTGACCCAGTCGCTGTGGTGTTCGTCCACGAAGTGGCGGAGATAGTTAGTCAGGATTTGGTTAATGCGCTCCACTTGCCCATTGGACTGAGGGTGGTAGGCAGAGGAAAAGTCCAATTCCACATCCATCATCTTGCAGACTGCTCTCCAGAACCGAGCGGTGAACTGGACCCCTCTGTCGGACACGATATGGAGAGGCAAGCCATGAAGCCGGAAGATGTGTTGGATGAAGAAGTCAGCAAGAACCGGAGCGGATGGTAGCCCGGAGAGCGGTGTGAAGTGGGCCATCTTGGAGAACCGGTCCACTACCACCCAGATGACTGTGCAGCCAGACGATTTTGGCAGGTCTGTGATGAAATCCATGCCGATATGTTGCCATGGAGCGGATGGTACAGGTAAAGGAAGCAAAGGGCCCGCCGGCAGGGTCTTCGGGACCTTGTTCCGGGCACAGGAGGAACAGGATGAACAAAAGTCCTGGACGTCTTGACGTAACCCTGGCCACCAGTAATATCGGGATATCAATTGCAGAGATTTCTTTTGACCCACGTGACCTGCTATTCTGGAAGAGTGTCCCCACCGGAGTACACGTTCTCTATCGACCTCAGCAACAAACGTCTTACCGGGAGGAAGGTGATGCATGCCGACTGGAGCCGCCATTAGTTTGGAAGGTTCAATGATGTGCCGAGGTTCATCCTCCTGGTCCTCTGACAGGAATGATCGAGACAGCGCATCAGCCTTCAGGTTCTTCTCGGCTGGACGGAAATGCAGAACGAAATCAAAGCCGGCAAAGAATAACGACCATCGGGCCTGTCGGGGGTTTAGCCTGCGGGCTGTCTGAAGATATGCCAGATTCTTGTGGTCAGTATAGATGGTAACTGGATGCAATGACCCTTCCAGCAGGTATCGCCATTCCTCCAGAGCCAGCTTGACTGCCAGCAACTCACGGTCTCCGATTGAGTAGTTTCGTTCTGCTGGGGAGAAAGCTTTAGAAAAGAAGCCACAGGTTACTGTCTTACCCTCTGACGTTTTCTGTGTAAGGACCGCACCGGCTCCGGATGAGGAGGCATCTACCTCAAGGATAAACGGCTGGTTAATGTCGGGTCTGTGTAAGGCTGGAGCAGAAGCAAAGGCACGTTTAAGGGACAGGAACGATTCTTCAGCTTCCGGTGTCCATTTCTTCGGGTTCTCCCCTTTGCGAGTGAGAGAGGATATGGGACGCACCAGAGATGAGAAATGTGGAATGAATTGCCGGTAATAGTTGGCGAATCCCAGGAATCGCTGGATAGCCTTCAACCCTTCCGGACGGGGCCATTTCAGTACGGCTGAAACCTTGTCAGGATCCATCTTCAGGCCGGTATCCGAGACTATGTGGCCAAGGAAGGGTAACGAGGTCTGCTCAAACAGGCATTTCTCGAGTTTGGCGTAAAGGCGATTCTCTCTCAATCTCCGCAGGACCAGACGGACATGTCTTCGATGGGTATGCAAGTCCGGAGAGAAAATAAGGATGTCATCTAAATACACAACTACGCAGGTGTAGAGAAGATCACGGAAGACGTCGTTCACAAACTCCTGGAAGACCGCCGGTGCGTTACTGAGCCCGAAGGGCATCACTCGGTATTCATAGTGCCCATCACGAGTGTTGAACGCGGTCTTCCATTCGTCTCCCGACCGAATGCGAACCAGATTGTACGCACCCCGGAGATCTAGTTTGGAAAAGATCTTGGCACCTCGGAAACGGTCAAACAGTTCCGGTATAAGGGGTAGCGGATACCTGTTTTTCACCGTGATCTTATTCAATCCGCGGTAGTCAATGCAGGGCCGTAGACCCCCATCCTTTTTTCCCACAAAGAAGAATCCCGCTCCGGCGGGAGAGGAGGATTTTCGGATGAAGCCTCGTGCTAAATTCTCCTTTATATAGTCAGACATGGCTTGGGTCTCTTCTCGCGACAGTGGGTAGATGCGCCCACGAGGAGGGGTTGTACCTGGGAGCAGGTCGATGGGACAATCGTAGGGTCTGTGTGGCGGCAACGTCTCAGCTTCCTTTTTGTCAAAGACATCGGAAAAGGACCAGTAGGCGGGAGGTAACCCGGGAAGGTTGACCGGTTTGACTGGTGGGTGCGGAGGATGCACTGGTGTCAGGCAGTGATTGTGGCAAGAAGCACCCCATTGCAGGATGTCTCCGGAATCCCAGTCGAGCACAGGCTTGTGTGACCGAAGCCAGGGTATTCCCAGAAGAAGAGCATGTGCCATACCAGGGAGCACATGGAAGGCGATTGTCTCAGAGTGTAGCAACCCCACTTGCATTGTACAGTTCTCTGTGATGAACCGGATGGGTTCGGAAAGCGGTTTTCCATCCACGGAAGACAGACTGATGGGGGTAGCAAGACATCGGACGGGAATCTGGTGTAGATCCACCACGGACTGCTGGATAAAGTTCCCGGCGGAGCCAGAATCCAGGAACGCATGTACTGACAACCGGATGGAGCCGCAGGACAGGAATACGGGCACCTGGAGAAAAGGAGAGGACTTGGCATGACCTAGGGTGGCCTCTCCGATGGACCCTAGGCTCTGTAGTTTCCCGGCTTTACTGGACAGTCCTGAATCAGATGTTTGGCACTTCCGCAGTAAAAGCACTCTCCTGCCATTCTCCGATTCCTCTGTCGCAGTCTGGACTCAGTGACGCGGTCGACCTCCATGGGCTCGTGCGGAGCAGTAGGCCTGGTGGAGGGAAGTGACATCGGCCTTTGGAAGGTGGGCGCAAGGCGCGGGGTTCTTCTTGTCCGGGTGACCTCTCTGGCACGCTCTTGGAAGCGGAGATCAATACGGGTAGCCAGAGAGATCAGCTCTTCCAGGGTGGTAGGTACATCCCGGCCGGCCAGTTCATCCTTGATTTTTCCGGATAACCCTTCCCAAAAGGCAGCTACCAAGGCGTCATTGTTCCACTTGAGCTCGGAGGACAGAGTGCGGAATTCGATTGCATACTGTCCCACGGTGAGATTCCCCTGGTGGATTCTCATGAGTGAAGAGGCAGTAGATGAGAGACGGCCTGGCTCATCGAACACCTTACGGAAGGTGGTCAGAAAGACGGACAGGACTTGGACGGTCGGGTCATTCTTTTCCCAGAGCGGATTCATCCAAGCCAGAGCCTGACCAGTCAGATGAGACATGATAAATGCGATTTTCGAGCGATCGGTCGCTTGCTGCAGCGGCGACAGCTCAAAGTGCAGGGAGCACTGGTTTAAGAAACCGCGACACAAACGGGGATCCCCTCCATACATGGGTGGGGAGGCCAGGCGAGAAGGAGACATGTATGTCGATAATCCTGCAGAGTCGGGAGTTGTAGAGGAGGCCGGATTCTGCAGGGCATTTAGACGGGAATCCACGGCCGCCATATCTTCAGCCATGCGTCTCTGGGCCTCATGCTGGCGGGACAGTTCCTGCAGTAGTTCACTCAACTGGGAGCTGTCGGAGGATACGGAGGTTTGCATGGATGCCAGACGGGATTCCACAGACTTTATGTAAGCCACGAACCTTGCTTGGGTCTCACGTTGGCGGGAGAGCTCCTGTTGCAGGTCATTCAGCGGGTTAACCGTGATCCCGGCGGAGTCCATGGCCCGAGCAAACTGTTACGCTCACCGAGGAGCGGCGAACGTCCGGAGGTGGACCCACTGGACCGTGCACCGGACTCCCCTGAGAAGACGGCCAGCAGCGAACCCCTATACAGGGACTGTGCGGCGCCTCCCCAGAAGGCCTAAATGCACGGCAGCCAGGGACCGGAGGTAGGAGTCTCTGTACGGCCAGGCGTGGCTCGGGTACGATGTCCGCGGCAGGCGGAACACGGAAGTGGCACCGGAGATGTTTCACAGCAGGTGACGTCCACAGCCGGTACGGTACAGGTAGTGTCCACGGCAGGTATGGCACGGTGACGTCCACGGTAGGAATGGGTGGTGACGTCCACAGCCGGTACGGTACAGATAGTGTCCACGGCAGGTATGGCACGGTGACGTCCACGGTAGGAATAGGTGGTGACGTCCACAGCCGGAATGGTATAGATGGCACTACGGTGAGACACAGTATTAGAATCAGGTAACAAAAGTACGGATCATAAACAAAAGCATAGACAGATTAGGACACTGGCAATGCACTAATAGAGGCGTTGCTCGGGCGCCTGCTGCCGGGGGAAGTGAACTTAAATACCTATTAGGCAGCAGGTGACCTCTGAGATCACTTCCAGGATTTGGGGCATGCCACTTTAAGAAAGGGGGCGTGGTCTCGCACGCAGCCTAGAATCACCTACAGCAATTCTGTGTGAGGAGGAAACTGCAGCAGGCCTTGGAGTGGGAGCAACGTCTGCAGAGCCATGGGGCCGGTAAGTGGAAGGCCTTCTCTGCCTGGGAGTGGGGGCAGGAGTGCATGTGGGAGCCATGCTGGGACTGGGCAGATGTGAGGGAGAGCTCCCCCCCCCGGGGTCTGGTGGGACCAGGCGTTACAGTGCTGCTGCAGGTACAATGTTGTTTGTCGTTCCTGCGGCAGCACACATCGCTATGTGTGACGCCGCTAGAACGACAAACATCTCCTTACCTCCGTCCACCGGTAAAGGAGGAAGGAAGGAGGTGGGCGGCATGTTCCGGACGCTCATCTCCTCCTCTTCTTTTCTATTGGGTGGCGGTTCAGTGACTCTGCTGTGACGTCGGTGTGACGCTGAACGAACCGCCCCCTTAGAAAGGAAGCGGTTCGCCGGTCACAGCGACGTTGCAGAGCAGGTATGTGCGTGTGACGCTGCCGTAGCGATAATGTTCGCTACAGCAGCGATCACCACATATGGCCGTGCGACGGGGGCGGATGCAATCGCGCTCGACATCGCTAGCAATTTTTTTCAATTGCTAGGTATGTCGCAGCGTGTAAAGCCCGCCTTAGCCACAGTATGGAATTGGCAGCTGAGAGAACTCGACCTGGTTTGTCAAACATCCAACGGAATGCAATCAGAAAGGAGGGTAGAGAATGCATCATGGGGTCATACCATTACCAAAATAACAGCCGATGCAAAAATATCACCAGACAATAAATAACAAATGTATGCCACTTTACACCTTTAAGAAAAAAATTCTGCAAACATAGTTCAGAGGGCACGCTTTAGGATCGCCATTAAATCGTTCAGATGTGGGAAAACGTGGAACTATTTCTGAAGCTGAATATTTTTGAGTAAGGTGTGCCAGGTGTTGAGTAGCTGGTGAGGAGCCTGTAGGAGGTTTTGCACATCCTGGACAAGTTCACATTGGCTGACAGCCAGTTGCATCATAAGGTCAAGCAATTCATCCGTATCCCATGGCAGTGGTGTTGTTACTGCTGTGCCTATCAGATCCATGGTCTTGTTATTCTGTTAGACTCCCCAGGTGAGGTGGCTCTTCCAAGGTGCAGTAGATAGGTGATGCACGCGGGACACGGACATTTGAGGGAGTAGAAACTGCATGTAGACAGGAGATGTCCAGAGAATGGTAGAGAGGTAGCCAGAATACTGGAAACTACAGGCAGGCAGGAGGGTGAAATTCTGAAACTGCATGCCAGCAGAAAAGGTCTAGGAGCTAGCAGGCAGACTGGATGCTGGAAACTGCAGGCAGGCTGGCACCGAGCAGAAGACTGAAGGCAGGCGGGATGCTGGAAGCACAGGCAGGTGTGAGACGTCCGGAACACTGAAGGGAGGAGGGCGGGATGCTGGAAACCGTAGGCAGGCGGGAGATGTTCAGGAGACAAAAGGCAAGTATGATGCTGGAAACTGTAGGATAGAGGGAGATTTCCAGGAGACAACAGTACAGCAGATGAGCAGGTGATGGTGTATACAACAACCCAGAGACTAGCAACCCAGAAATCTTAATACCAAGACACAGGTGTGTGTTATGGTGAGCCTTATATATGACGGCGCGGATGCTCCCATGGGCAAATGCCTGGTAGGCTATCTGCAAAGTCTGACGTGGAGTACAACAGAGTCTAGTGGACTGGGATGAGGGAGCACAATATGGAGCTGGGTCAGGTGTGTAATAGAAACATTTTATGTATAGCCCAAACAGCTGATCAAAATTATACAGATTTTTTAATATTGCCTGGCAAGAAGGCTTGAGCAAGTGTAGGTCAGTGTCTTATGTTAAAATATGTGAAATTGATGTGTTGTGAAAATGTGCCGACATACAGTGAGACTTCCAACAGTCAATGAATTCAGGCATCCTATTGATACCATTTTTGGGATGCTTATGCACCGCATGCATGCCAATACATAACCTTGGGGTTTTGATAGAGAGGCCTGGATCAACTATAGGTAGCCTTTTGGCCACCCTGCATACACTTTGAGCAAAATGTCCCTGTGTACCGCCCGGGACTAGCCACTGATAAGTACAGATACAAGCTTGAAATCGCACTCCAGCTATTGTTATTTTTCTTATACACTAAAGTACAATATAGGTTATTAAAGGGAACCTGTCATCAGAAATTTCGCCCAAAAGCTAAAAGATTCCCCCTCTGCAGCTCCTGGGCTGCATTCTAGGAAGGTCCCTGTTATTATTGTGCCCCATGTGGACCAAAATAAAGCCTTTATAAAGTTCTACCTTTTTGTATGCAGCTTCTGTAAATCCGTCACGGGGGCGGGCTCTCTGCCGTCCGTTATTCTGCCTCCTGGTCCTGTATGCCGCCCCCATCGCTCCTTTCCATATCTGATGCACCGCCCACTGCTCCAGCCATCCCCGCGCATGCCCAGTGCCAGTCTCACGGGACTGAGCACTGTGACTGCTGGTGACGTGTGCGCAGGCAAGTGATTATGGACGGGACTGTGACTGTTATCAGCAAGTACCCGGCCATAATCTCGTGAGCGCGCAAACCTCTCCAGCATTCACACTGAGCTCAGTGTAGATGCTAGACTGTATGGGCTGCTTCCAGGGATGACGTCCCTTTGTCATGTGATAGTATTTCGAACACGCCCCTATCACATGACAAAGGGACGTCATCCCTGGAAGCAGCCCATACAGTCTAGCATCTACACTGAGCTCAGTGTGAATGCTGGAGAGGTTTGCGCGCTCACGAGATTATGGCCGGGTACTTGCTGATAACAGTCACAGTCCCGTCCATAATCACTTGCCTGCGCACACGTCACCAGCAGTCACAGTGCTCAGTCCCGTGAGACTGGCACTGGGCATGCGCGGGGATGGCTGGAGCAGTGGGCGGTGCATCAGATATGGAAAGGAGCGATGGGGGCGGCATACAGGACCAGGAGGCAGAATAACGGACGGCAGAGAGCCCGCCCCCGTGACGGATTTACAGAAGCTGCATACAAAAAGGTAGAACTTTATAAAGGCTTTATTTTGGTCTCACATGGGGCACAATAATAACAGGGACCTTCCTAGAATGCAGCCCAGGAGCTGCAGAGGGGGAATCTTTTAGCTTTTGGGCGAAATTTCTGATGACAGGTTCCCTTTAAAGGAAAAAAATGTTGTCAATGCTTCATGTATACCTGTTTTAGTTGACGTGCCATTTCTGATAGGGAGCGGATTCTTATTACACTGCATTTGTGCGGAGTCCTGTCTAATTGAAGCGGTGATGGATCAGTGAAATAAAACTACTGTCCTCTTACCACAAAATCAGAGTAATTTATGGGATTCAGTCTCATTCAAGAATCAGTGTTTTACATGTGTTTTATCCATGTTACGCATTATAGTCTATGGATGTGTCTTGGTTTTTTATTTAGATTTACAATTTAGATTGTGAGCCCCGATGGGGACAGTGTTGCTGATGTATGTATAGCACTGTGGAATTAATGGCGCTATATAAATTAATAAATAAAATTATAAATATATAATTCATATTGGTTTTATTTTGCTTTTTTTAAGGTAGATAATCCACACACAAAAATATACCGTAAACAGTGATAGCATTCGAATGTCATTTGACTCCTGCCTGTTTTTTTAACTGTTTAATATGTATAAATAAAAATATATATTATTATTATTATTATAGGTAGGAAAATCGTGGAATATTAAAAAACATTTTTTGGTGTAGGAAAAACTGACAGTCTAAACATGTATGAAAACTGGATTCAGCTCACAGTGAGTGATAAAATGGACCATTTTTTTTTATCAAACAAATGACATCCTTTTACTATAGTGAGTCAATGTGTTCTATGAGATGGAGCTTCAGCCTCCCTCTTCTTCCTCCTGAGTGTGATAAGTTTCTCCTGTCTATTTTTCGAAGCAGGCCGTGTGGGAGACAAAAATGAAGCTTGTTCTCATAGAAATACACAGGTATTCTGCACACAGCATGTCTAAATTGTCAGTGTGACCTTTGTAATTGCAAGTAATCGTCATGTGGATCTATTGGATCACCACTCTCAAATAAAGGAGAAGTTATATTTTCAACTTCATTGGGATAATTTAGATGAACAGGTAGAGTGGAGGAAAAGGGAGTCTGAGAGATGCCAGGAGGGATTTAATCTAAGTGATGTTCCCATAGGTCTCAGGATGTCAGAGACTGATCTCCTGTCTACCTGGAGAACATATACTGACCTGGAAGTGAGACTGGACCTCACATGACTCTGCTGCCCGCAATGAAGAGAAGACAAATATATAGATGCAACTGAGCTGCAAAGTGATTAAAAGTATATTATTTCCCTACAATGAACATTATTGTTGTTCGTGCTATTGCAGTATGGAGCAGAGAAAATGCTATTTGCTCAGGTTGAGACAACGTTCACATTGACACAGAGTAGACCATTCTCATCTAGAACTGAAATTTGGTGAAACACTGTACAATATACTACTATCCTGTTAAAGCATGAATACCTTCTGAAAGATATCCAGTTTCTCTTTTGATCTCTTTTAGACTTCCAGCACTGAGCTGTATTACATATTTGTGGCTAAGCACATTTAATTTGTTAAGTTTACAAATGCCTTTACAAATCATTGAGTTAATTTTGTTGTGATTACAAATGTTTTTTCTTCTTTATGCTTCTTGCAGGTGTATGTCCAATGATGACGCTCCTCTGAATTCTTTCCCAGGAAGAGGGCCATCTGGTAGGAGTCAAAAAACTAAAATATGTACCACCACACTACCATCTGGTCATGCTGCATCTATGAAGGACCCCATCTGCAGTCTTGCTGCGACTGACCGCACTCGGCTTGGCCCTCATTTCATCAGCTCCACTTTTACCACAACTTGCTCTCCTTTCAAAGTTAACAAGAAAACCAAAGGTCTAATTGATGGCCTCACTAAGTTTTTCACTCCATCTCCTGAGGGACGCAGATTTCGCAGGCAAATTGTAGACTTCTCTGTACACTACCGACCTAGAAAAAAACGTAATGACACGGGCGCTACAGACAAGTTAAACTGTCCCTCTCAGCCTTCCCAACCTGCTTCTTCTTCTCTTTCACATATCACCCCCATATCAGGCTACAGCCCCGGCTCACAGAAATCCAGCAATTCTACCACATCCAATTCCCCACAGAGTTCATCAAGTCATTCCAGTGCCCCTTCCCTCAGAAGCCTCCCCAGTAACAGTCAACTGAAGGGGCTCTTTGATGGGCTGTCCCACATCTATGCCACCCAGGGCCAGCCACGTCAAAAAGGCCACCCTAGCTATGCACCTCCAAAACATATTCGCCGTAAAGGCAGACTTTACCCTTCCACCCACTATTTTGGCAAGAGGGAGTCTAGGAGTAGACTTCTACTCCCCCACCCTAACCTATCTGGCTGGGCAGTATCCCGCAGTCGAGCTTTAAAAGCATTGGCTCAGTTCAAGCGTTCATCGTTCCTTATAAAGCACAGGACAATAGGCAGGTTAAAATATAAAGCAGGAGCCATAGGGTCAACAAACAGACCACCAGAAAAGCGCAATCTGGCAGACAGCAAGACTAAGCCCACCCAGGATGATGGTAAGCACAGGCATTAGAAACCTTTGCATAGCCCGTTTTTTTTTAGTCTGTGTTTTAAAACTTCTAATATTTCTAGATATATTTGCTTGTACCCTTTAAGATCTTGCCACAAAGCTTTGTATGTTCTTGTAAAATCCATCATGATTAAACAGATTAAAAATGACCGATGGGCAGCACATGTGGTCTCTATTAAAGTGAATGTGTCTCCAGCACATTGTCAGTATATTTAGGTATTTGTAACCATCTCCCAGCAATGCTATGTTAGTGGGCACTAGTGATGGGCGGACTCGCAGATAACCGGGAAGGACGGACCTAACTGGATTTTAAAAAAATCCAATTCCGACCCGGAATTGATTCCGGATATCTGGCTGGACGCCGGTCCCCATAAAAGTCTATAGTCACCAGAATCCAGCAATTAAAAATGGTGGTAGAAAGGATAGCAGGATAGGAGCAGGTGTGCTATACTTACCGAGTCTCCAGCGCTGCTGTAACTCCTTCCACGGCCACCCATTCACTTCTAGGAAAACTCATTAGGCTCATACATATTCACTGCTTTCTCCACCCACCGGCATCTGTGATTGATTGCAGTCAGATAAGCCCCCACCCTGAGTGTCAGCGTGTCAGCTGACTGCTTCCAATCTCAGATGCTATGTGCGTCTATCATAGTATAAAAATAAATAAATAAATTGGTGTAGGGTCCCCCCATATTGATACCCATCACAGATAAAACATACGGTTACAGGCTGCAGCCCCCAGCAGAGGGCTGATCTTGGCCGTGTATCAAAATAGGAGGAACCACATGGTTTTTTTTTTAATTATTTAATTATTAGCCTACGGTCCCCCCCAATTGTGTTACCCAGCCACGATAAAGCCTAACAGCTGGGGGCTGGTATTCTCAGGCTGAGAAAACCCATGGTTATTGGCAGCCCCCCAGCCTAAAAATAGCAGACGCCCAGGATTGTCTCATCCATTAGATGTGACAAGCCCAGCACTTTACCTGACTCTTCCCGATTGCCCTGGTGTGGTTGCAATTGGGGTAATAAGGGGTTAAACGCAGCTCACAGCTACCACTAAGCACTACATTAGTAATGGGGAGGGTCTATGAGACTCCCCATTACTAATCTGTAAGTGAATAAGTGAAAGTAAATAAACACAAACACCAAAAAAATCCTTTAGTTGAAATAAAAGACAAAAAAACACCCTCTTTCACCCCTTTTTTTAACCTCCAAACATGCAGATCCAAAGTAATCCACGATGATTCCAGCTCTGCTACATTACTGAAGGCACAGCGTGCAATCATGCATCATGACTGACCAAGCGATTAGCGATGAGGTCACTCAGGTTAGTTGCGGTCACAGTTGGAGATTCCTACGGTCTTATACCTGTGATCACAGATAACCTGAACCCTGATGACCTTAATTAACTCTCACTGAGTTCACAGACCTTCATCTCCTGGCAGAAAACTGCATTTTTTTTACCAAGAGATGCAGATTTGGTGCTGAAATGTTTACATCATATTCCTGCATCCAATCTACACTTGCCAAAAAAATTCATCACTACTGCATGTAAAAATTTCAGCAACAAATCTGCATCTCTTGGCAAAGAAAATGAGTGGTGTACCATTAGTAATGTAGCAGAGCTGGAATCGCCGTGGGACCTCGTGTGGATTAGATCGGACCTCAAGGGTGTTTTGGATTTTAATAGAGTGGTGAAAGAGGGTGTTTTTTTGTCTTTTATTTCAAATAAAGGGTTTTTTGTGTTTATTTACTTTCACTTACAGATTAATAATGGGGGGGTCTCATAGATGCATGCAATTACTAATCTAGGGTTTAATTGCAGCTGTGGGTTATGACTAACCCCTTATTACCCTTATTGCCACCGCACCAGGTCAATCAGTAAGAGTCGCATTAGGGCTGGGATTGTCACATCTAATGGATGCGACAATGCTGGGTAGCTGCAGGCTGATATTTTTAGGCTGGGGGCTCCCAATAACCATGGATTTCCACAGCCTGAGAATACCAGCCCCCATCTATCGGGCATTATCATAGCTGGGTATCAAAATTAGGGGGACCACATGCTGTGTTTTTAAATTATTTATTTAAATAATTAAAAAAAAAAAAGAAGCTGCATGCGGTTCCTCTTATTTTGATACACAGCCAAGATAATTGCATGGCTGGGGGCTGCAGCCATTAGCCATATGCATTATCTGTGCTGGTATCAAGATGAGGGGACCCTACGCC